>NW_005054329.1:5581084-5595229 GCF_000277835.1 Geospiza fortis | reverse complement strand
AAAGAGTCTATTCATATTTTACAACCTTTCAGTCTTCCCTGGAAGATGTTCTCTGAGATAATGGGCACAAGAGTTTGTCACCATAATACAGTCAAAATATCTCAAAATTCGTGAGCAAAGAAGAATTGACATTAACTATAAACCTGTGCTATTGTCAGTTGTTCTCATGGTTTTCCATTTGTGGCTCTTCCAAAGGCAAAGCACATGCCTCATTTCCTAACTGTAATAGACATTTAACTCTGCTATCCAGTGAAGCAACTGCTGGTTCAATTGCAGTTCTCAGGACTTCAGTTCTGAATTACCACCTGAGATGCTTTTCTCTAGGTATCCGGGGCACCGAGGACTCAATGTTGTTTTGAGGCTCAGAACTGTGCTTTTAGTTTTTGATTTCTGTTACAGGATGAGACCAGTCCCTTTATTTCTCTGAAATTACTGTTGTTCATTTCTCAGGAACGTGAACTGGAGCTGCAGAAGGAACAGCGAAGGCAGGAAGAAAATGACAAACTGCGTCAGGAATTTGCTCAGCATGCCAATGCCTTCCATCAGTGGATTCAGGAGACCAGGTATAGTTTGTCTTTCCAGGACCTGCCCTTAGAGAATCCCTTAGGTACTATTTGTGTGCATCCTCCATCTCTTTGGACTGTCAAAGTTGTGAATGTCTCCTACTGAAAAACAGCACATCAGGACTTGTCCATTCCCTGCAGCTGGGATTTGAGGGAGGCCCCAATAGCTACAGGGGAAAGGAAAGCCCTGGAACACCAGACTTAAAAAATGTTCCTATTTCTGAATTTATTTTCCTGCAGTAATTCCAGTTATCCAGGACTTAATTTTTCTCCAGTTATTCCTGAACTTGGCTGTAGCACAGCTGGGGAGGTGGAGCTCAAATAGCTCCAAGCAGACTTGAAGTGCCATTGGCATTTCTGTTAATTCCCCTTTTGTATTGAGCAGTGTATTGAGACTCTTACTAGAGTTCAGATAGAGAAAGAAGATGTGAAAAGAGCTTAAAACTTTGTAATAATTTCCCTGGGCTACTGTTCTAATAATAACTTTCTCTAAGGAGAGGAAGTAAAGATAAAACAACTGTGTTAGGAATAAAAAGTCTCAAGGTTGAGCATTGCAGGTGGCTGCACTCAGTCAGTGCTGTCAGCAGCTCTGACAGGTTCTGGCTGGGGGTCAGAGGAGGTGAGTTCTGTTCTGTGTAACCCTGTGATTCTCTGTCTGTGTGTTTACAAATAGTTCTGTATGTGTCTTCATGAAATAATGAAATATAAATATGATTTTTAACTTTTTGATGTTTGCTTCCCACCCAAATCTCTATCCCTCTCTTACTGTCTTGTCTCTGTCCTGCTGCCTGATGTTTGGATCTTCACATTCTACAGGACTTACCTGCTAGATGGGTTAGTATTGAATTTTGTATCTTTCAAATTTTGGTGATGTGTTCTGCTCTGTGTGTTTTCTCCTGTTACATTGCTTGTGAAAGCTGTGCTCAAACCCCTCTTATTTAAAAAGAGCAACCTTTTGCTGAGGTGCACAGACACAGGAAACAAGATTTTGGAGTAGTTAGCTATAAAGCAGTAGAAACATAAGAATCTCCTAGTCAAAAGCAGAATTACAGCAGGCAGCCACAGGCACACCATGGAATTCCTGACTTTTGCTCCTGCTTTCTCTGAGAGTTTGCACAGGAAAAGATCCTTAGTTGAGGAGATATGTGAGAGTGTAGCTCCTTTCCAAAGGCAGGCTATTCTGACATTTCTGGTTTTTCAGCTTAAGAGACTTGCCTAGTGAAATAAAACATTTGACCATAACTGTTCTGAGAACAATGAAATCTCCAAAGTTTTGATAAGGAGAAGGGAAGATTCTTACAACATTTTGCTGATATTACATATCTTAAAAGCCTGTAGCTTGCAAATATGAACTGCCCACTTTTAATCTGCTACAGAACCATGGCCCACACAGATTTTTGCCTTGACAGGAGAAAACCAACCTTCCAACATGAATTGAAGAAGCTGTTGGAATTTGCCAGCAGTTTTAAGCCCACTCTGCGTCCACAGCAGTGGTTCCTGATGAGGATGTGTGCTGGCCATTTGTCTGGAAGTGGAAAGGAAATAATAAGATCTTTAAATGTTTTCAGACTACCAAAGCCTCTGCAAATGTGTCTGCCCAGTTAAATTCCTTCAGCAGGGCGAGTCTGAGCACAGTGGAAGCTTTGTGATAAGATGTGATGTCAAATGCCAGCAGTCTGTGGGCCAGGGCAGAGGCTGTGTGTGAGCCTGTGCACAGGGCTGGAGGAGGCCAGAGCCTTGCTCCTAAAGAGAAAGCTTTTCCTAATAGAAGGATGGAATCTTCACAGATAATTCTGCTGCTTAGTTGCTCTGTAATGATCACAGTCTCTTGTGTTCTGCCAGATAAAAATAGTTTGCCCTGGCTTTGTTGTACAGTTTAATGGAACGGAGCAGATTTTCCTGGAATGGATGCTGAATTCCCTGCTCCTTTGTCAAGCAGTGATGTAGATTAGTTCTGGTATCCAAGAACGAGTGAACAGAAAGGAGCCATTCACTGAAAGACACAGGGTCAGAGTTAGAGATCCTCATGCCAGGCTCTTTTGTTGAACAAATTACCAGAGGGCTGCTGATATGCCAGGCAGAATTTGTCCTTAATTCTCTGTGAATAGATTAAAAACGTGGATTTAGTTCCAAGAGGCACTGGCTGTGCTTAGCCTGGCTTCGTGAGAGGGAAGGCAGAGCTTCAGGAAGTGTCAGGAGGAGAGCTGCCATGCACACTCCTTGCTTTGCAGCTTGTGTGTGCCCAGCACTGCCTGGGAGGGGTGTTCTTTGGGGAAGGGAGGAAGAACAATTTGGAGTTTAGGGGAAAAAATGCTTTTAAACAATCTGTAGATGAGCTAACTTCAAAACTTCAGTTTGTCTCTTACCGAGACTCATTTATTTGTGACTTACATGAAAATATTAACAGTTTATTTTTGTGTATGTGCAACCAGCATTTAAATAATTTTCTCTCATTAAATACTTGCTTGTGTTTGCTGCAAGGCAGTGCTGGCTTGGAGTGTGGCTCCACTGCAGTGGCCGTGTTTTGGTGTGTTCTTTCCTCTGTTCTTTCTTTCTTCCTTTTTGGAATTTACTTGGTTTCTTTCCTTTGACTAGCATAGCATATCGTCGTGTCATTCGTGTCTATCAGTATGAAGTTGGGGATGATCTATCTGGAAGGTTTTTTCCTCTTATTTTCTTACCTCACTTTGGTTTTCAAACGCACTCGTTAATTCCAAGGCTCGCTTTCCTTCCAACTAACTTTCACGGCTTAGAGATGCTTGGAGGTTTTGTTTCCCTGTTGGTTCTTTCCACGGTTGGTTCCCAGCTTCCTGCTCAAGGCTCTGGGCGTGCGCTTCATCTCTAGGCAGGCGTTGAGTCTGAGCCTTAACCCTGTGGTGAGAAACACCCAGATGTTTGGTGCATTTTTATTGCTACAGAGTGATTCAGCACTTGAAATCCCCATTCTCAAGAAGCTCAAAAACATGTGGGAAGACAGAGTCCAGTGGGGATGAAAACCTGGTTTTAGTGACTGGAATATCAGAGATTCAGGTTTTAGGAAGTTTAATACCCCAGAGTCAGAGGACATCCCATCTGCACAGCACCCAGACTCACTGTCCATGTGCGGGTCATCCAGTGCGAGCTCTCACCGTACGTGTTGGAAGGACAGAGATTCCCAAACACGGCTGCTTAGAGATTGCTTGGGATCCTTGGGTGGGGGAAAAGGAGCATCCAGAGACTGTCCATAGCTAGTCTGTATGAAGGAGATCTCGGAGCCCCTGGCCACTGTGGGGACCTGCATGTAAAGCTCAGGGTGGAAATCACTGGGCAGAGTGGCTGAACCTCAGCTGCTCTCGGTGCAGCATGGAGAGGTGGGGTGGGAAAGGCACCTTTCCACCAGGCACTGCTGAGCAGCAGAGGTCTGTAGCTCTCTGCAAGGATTATGCCACATTGAGATTACTTTTCAACCAAACCAGTAGTTCTCACCATCTTTTTTTACCCTCATTTTCCCCTTTGTAACACACCTTTGTAGAGCTCCTGTACCTGACTGCAAATACAGCCCATCCCCAGTGACTCACCTGCAGTTGGTGTGTGTGGTGTGTGCTGGGCAGGGGGTGGGACTGCACTAAATTCTAATTCCACGAGGTCCAGTAAAGCGGGTGCTTTGAGTCTGGCATGAAGTGTGGCTGCTGATCACGTTGCCTTTCGAATGGGGCTAGAAATTAACTATATACAGAAATAAGAATCAGACAAAATGTACAGAGTCAGTCTGAAATAGGATGAGTCAGAATAAACAAAACACAAAACCAGTGTTTAAATATATGAAAGGATTTTTCATTTCAAGGAAGGACTGTTAATTTCAAGCCCCACATGCCATTTTTTTATGAGATAAGTGCCTTCTCTCACTGTTGTTCTGTGTTTAGGTCATGTATGGTGGAAGAATCTGGAACACTGGAGTCACAGCTGGAAGCTACTAAAGTAAGTGATATGCACCTATGGTTAAAACAGCATTTCCAGCTGGCTTGGGAACACAGAGCAGGAAGGGAAATGCATGGAATTGTGTGGGAAAATCTTAATTGATTTCAGACATTTGGAATACTGAAGAGACCTCTGGGATTATCTGTTTACATATCTGATGTCTACTTCATCACAGGCCATTAAACAACACTGATGTAGTTTTCCATTTTTTTTCCCTTTTTCCTAAAGGAGGTGGGGTAGGGCAGAGAGGATACAGTATTTTTAGCACATTTCCTAATAAGAAGTTTTTTAGTCTCCAGAACTGGTTTGCAAGCTCTAGTTTAGAAAAGTGAGCATGAAGATGAACATTGCTCTGAATCTTATTTTACAAATCCCAGTATATGGACATAAAGTCCTAGGAGAAAAAGAAGAGTATAACCCTTCCTCCCCTGCCAACCTCTGTTCTAACTTTTTTAAGTTTTGGGGTTTTTTTGGTGCTCCATGATTTCTCTCCTCTCTACTCGCTTCTCACAGCGCAAGCACCAAGAGATCCGAGCTATGAGGAGCCAGCTAAAGAAAATTGAGGACCTTGGAGCAGCCATGGAAGAGGCACTTATCCTGGACAACAAATACACAGAACACAGCACTGTGGGGCTGGCACAACAGTGGGACCAGCTGGACCAGCTGGGGATGAGGATGCAACACAACCTGGAGCAGCAGATCCAAGCCCGGTACTGCCTGGCCCACGTGTGGTTTCAAGTGTCTAACTGGGGTGGGGGGAAAGACAGGAGCCACAGCTGCCCATGCCTGCAGCCAGCCTTGCATGGTCTGTGCTCAGAACAATGCATGCAGTGAGCTTGTACATCCCCACCACCTCCCAGTTCCCTTCAGAGGGATGAAGTGAGCAGTTTTGGAATAGCTCTTGTTGGCCATGAGCAAGGGTGGGATCTTAGTGGCACAGTTTTATTCTGTGGAATAAGTGTGTACAAGTGTTCCCATGTGGAATGGTTTTTGCTCCTTTGTCCTCACTGTGTGGTGCAGCTGCTGGACTGAGTACCACAGCTCAGGAACTGCTACTCAGCTTTGCTGCTTCCTTTTCAGGAACACCACTGGAGTCACTGAGGAGGCCCTGAAGGAGTTCAGCATGATGTTCAAGTGAGTTGCAAGGAACACAGGCCAGAGGAAGGCTTGGGAGATATTTCTGGCACATGGATGGCTCTTGTTTGCAGGATCCATTTGTGGCTCCTTTGTTGTCTGCCCTACTTTGTGCGGAGCTGCTCCATTCTCTGCCAGAGGGCAACAGCCTGCAGCCCCTGCTGCTGGCAGTGCTAATGCATTCCAGTTGAAAATACAGCTGGGTTTTTTTTGGTGGGGAAGGGGTGATTTTTAAGGAAAGTTAAGAATTTGTGCATATTTTTCATGTATGCTAGATAGAACTATTTATTGATACAAACTCATTTGTACAGAATAGGGGCTGGTTATAACCTTGATCTAGTTTTCAGCTCACTTTACAGCTCTCAGGACTCAATAACTGACACACGGGGGTTCTGGTTTTATGTTTTTAGGCACTTTGACAAGGACAAATCTGGACGACTCAACCACCAGGAGTTTAAGTCTTGCTTGCGCTCTCTCGGCTATGATCTGCCCATGGTTGAGGAAGGAGAGCCAGACCCTGAGTTTGAGTCTATTCTTGACACTGTAGATCCCAACAGGTATGTGATTTGGACCTTTCTGTACTGCAAAATACATGGGGGTCTTGGCTGGGGAGTTGGCTGGCAGGTCCTTCACAGGCTGAGAGCTGAGGCTGTTTCTACAGTCACTCATGTGAAAGCCTTAAGGAAAGCAAGACTGACATTTGTAAAGAAATTCACTTTGAGAGAATGATCTAGTGTTGAGTCTCCTGCATTAAGACCTTCACTCCTTCCAGAACAGTTCAGCCCCTCTCTGAGAGGACTGGCAGTGCTGTGCTCTGAGTGCTCACCCTGTGTTTCTCTGGCAGGGATGGACACGTCTCGCTGCAGGAGTACATGGCCTTCATGATCAGCCGGGAAACGGAGAACGTGAAATCCAGCGAGGAGATCGAGAGCGCTTTCCGTGCCCTCAGCTCCGAGGGGAAGCCCTACGTGACCAAGGAGGAGCTCTACCAGGTGAGTGCTGGTTGTTGACCCCAGGGAGGAACACACAAGACTTCTGTTCATAGATAAAGCCCAGCACTAATGGCTTGGAGGCTCATGTCACTGGGGCTGAGTCAGTTCTGACCCTGCCAGGGGATCCCCTGCAGCAAACACAGAAATTGTGTGACAGTCCTACTCAGTTGCTTTCTTGGCTCTATAGAGGAAGAGGAAAAGCTTTAGGTACCAAAGAACTGCTCAGGTTGAATAAAACAAGAGCTACTTAAAGGCCTGGAATGGAGTGCACTGTCCTCAGAACTTCCCTTCCATCATTTGGGAAATTAGAGGGGGGATGTTTCTCCAGACAGCAATTCAAAGGAAGAGCTTGAGCCTAAGTTTAGACAGTATGAACATCTTCTCCCTCTCACTGCCCTGTCAAAACAGCAAGTTTTTCCTGTCTGAATACCACTAGCTGGCAGGGAAATAAAGAGTTTGCAGTGCTTCCTTGTCCCAGTTACCTGCTCTGTCTTCTGTTCGGTGGGAAGACTCTGGTCAGGCCTTCCAAGCCTTAACCAAATAATGCCAACAGCCAGAGCATTTCCATGCTAGGCGGAGTTGTGCTGCTCTGGTTTCTGCCCCGGGGAATGGGAGGGCTGCCTGTCAATGCCCCTTGGCAGCCCCAGAGCCCTCTCACCCCCACGCTGTCTCTCTTTCAGAACCTGACCCGGGAACAGGCCGATTATTGCATCTCTCACATGAAACCCTACATGGATGGCAAGGGCAGGGAACTGCCTTCTGCCTACGACTACATAGAATTTACACGTTCACTCTTTGTGAATTGATCTGAAACACTAGAACCAAAAGATGCGAAGGACATGCTCACGTTTGCTGACTGTAGCTCTGCATGTGTCTCTCTCTCTTTGTGCTCTACAATAATCAATGTTACTTTATGATGTAACCTTAAAGTGCTTAGCTTAAAACTCTTAGGGAAAAGAAACATGTTGCAGTGTGCTTCAATAAAAGTTACTGGTCGAACCACATCATCTTGTGTTTAATGGTTAAATGCAAATTTAACTGTTATATGGAGGCAATTCCAGCTGTTGGTTACCTGTGTTTTCCAGGCCAACACTGGAACAGGTGAGTGGGGAATTGTTGCTGGAGTCAGGGCAGTTACAAGTTTCACACAGCTGTTATGCTGCTCCCTCAGTCCATGATCTCACTTGCCAGCTGCTCCAGGTGACTCTTTTCCCTTGGTCCCTGCTCAGTGAAGTCGGAGCTCAGCTGCCAGACTTTGACTGTCCCAGCAGCATCCCCTGCTGCCAGGAGCCGCGTGTGCTTGGTGTTGAATTCCAAACAATACACAGGGCAGTCACTCACAGACTGCTTCAGGGACACTGTGGGCTTCTGCGTGCTCCTCCCCAGGTCAAACAGGTGCACCTCTCCTGCAGACACAGACATTCATTGCAGCTTCATGGCAACAGACATCTCTCTAACAGCAGGTGAGTATCTGCTTAGTCTGGCACTGAGAGTTATTTTTAACCTGTTTCCCCTGCTGATGGGTGTCTAGGCTGTGACAGACAGCTGACATTACTGCAGGCAGGATGGATTTGTTCTACTGTCAGAAACCTGAAACCAGCTTGCCAAATTCTGTGAAATCTCCATTCTTTAACTGAAAAATGTTTGGGCAATTTTCTAAGGAAAAAGTTTTCATTTTAAGCCATTAGTTCTGGAAGTAGATGTCAAAAACAAGCTGGAAATAGGTTTAGCCACAGTGATCTTGCTGTACTGTATTCCTGTGAATGACTGTGGCAACAGATTTAAAGGTACCATCAGAAGTGAAAAATAACTGCTGGTTCACCTTGTTAAAGTTAGAAATTACTCCTTTGTACTAATTACACAGTGAGAACAATAGCCACTGCTCTGTGCTTGTGGGATCTGCTAATCAGTACAATCGACCTGACTAATTAATACCCAGAACACTCTTAATTTTATGCTCAAGAGGAGGCACCTGCAGTTACTTGCCTTCTCCAGATGCAGCTGCAAAAACCAGTGGTCGAACTGGAGACCAGCATACACAGAACAGGTATTTCTTTGATAACTGTAGAGCAAAGAGGGGCTGTGTCTGCAACATGGAGTGCAAGTGAACTTGTCCGTCGGTCCCACAGCTCAGAAAGAGGTTCCTGGGGGAGGGAGGAAGCAAGAAACAGCTCTTTTTGTTTTATTGCTAACGATAAAGAACAGAAATCAGTCAAGGAGCATGACCTCGGACAATATTCCTGCTTTGTAAAGGTCTGTGTTTCCTAAAGCAGCAATTGCCAGGCTGTGCTGTGGGCTGTTTGTTAGTGCCCTCAATTAAGCTTAATGAGGGCTTGTATTGACCGCCGATGGGTTGTGGCCCAGGGCTGCCTGAGAACTGCTGATCTAGAGCTGGGCATTGTTCGAGCTGGGCTTGTCTCATGCAAATTAAATGCAAACCTGGGCTGTCAGCATGTTTCACAGAAACAGGGCTTGGGGCCTCCACGGATGGTGGGTGAATTGCTGGCAGAGATGGGAGCTTCTCATTTAAATTCTGGCAGCAACTGATGGCAGAAAAATCTTCAGTAAGATACTTAGTGATCTGCCCAAGTGAAGGAGTTTTTCATCTCCTTGGCTTTAAACTGAGTATTAATTGTAACAAACAGGATGATCTAAGGAAGGTGCTAGTGTTGCTCATGTGCCCACAGTCCAGCAGGCAGCTTCACCAGAGCCGATGGATGGTTTTTCTCCCACAACGGGAAGTTCCTAATGCCAGGTGGCTCTTTTTTGGAACTTGTACACACCCCAGGGGCTCTTTTGTGTTTAGAGCCAGGCAGTGATTGTGTCGCACATGCAGCACTTGCCTGTGGAAGGGCGAGCAGCTCACGGAGTAGACGGGCCCAGCGTGAGGGGAGAAGGCGAGCTCGGCCGGCGCCCTGAGAGGAACGGAGCCGCCCGGCCGCGGGAGGGCCGGGCCCTGGGCCGAGGTGCAGCACCGCAGGCAGTACCCACCTTCCACACCCACAACGAACACACCGGCATCGAAGGGTGAGAAGGACAGCGAGGTCACCCCCACGGCTGCCTCTCCCCAGGCCACCTGGGCAGAGAGAGACAGAGCTGGTGTGAGCTGGGGCTCCCCAGAGAGGCGCAGGCAGGCAGGGCCTGCTGGGGGCCCAGCGGGCTGCTCACAGCACAGCTTGCGACAGCTCCGTGTTTGTAGCACTGAATCCTTCCTACAAATGGGTTCACATGAATTAACATTACAAGTTCTCCATCCTGGTAACTTCTCTTTAGAGCATGGCAAAACCTCAGCTCTTGTCAGTCTTCTCAGAATGATTTCTGTATGGCAAAGGAGCTGTGGATCAAGGGTGTGCTTGTTCAGAAGCACACCCTTGATCCACAGGTTTTTCCTGGCCCTTCTGGGAGCAGGGTAAGCTCTGACACCAGGGCTCCAGGGTTCAGAGTGTTTTTATGGAAAGGGCACTCTTTGAGCTGCTGAACTCACCTTCTTCAGCCGAGTGCTGCGAGGGATCTGCTGAGCCATGATGGCAAATCCTTCAGCCAAGGCCAGCCGCCCATCCCGCTCCTCCCTCCACACGAGGATCTTCCCATCTGTCCCCACACTCAACAGCCGGGCGTGGTTTCTGTGCATGGTGTCAGGTAACCAGTGAACCTGTTCCAAAGGCCGAGAGCTCAGGACAACGGGGACTGTCACAACTGCCCAGCCCATGCAGCCTGCACAGAAGCAGAACCAGGCACCAGCCTGGTACCAAACGAGCTTCTACTGACAGCTGGCACAGACTGATGTAAGGACAGAAACACATCCAGTGTTCAGGGCTGAATCTCTATTGCAGTTTCTATGGTTCACCTGCCCTCACTTTTGGGATGGGCATTTATGGCACTTTCTAGCTCTAAACAACAGCATTTTCCTGAGTAGCAGATGAGAAAAATACACAGAATGTCCAGAGTCACAAGGCCCCAGAAGGGCAAAATCCTTAGGAAACCAGACTGCATGACATGCTTGTAAATTCCCTTAGAGCATGTGGCTTTAAGCTTCCAAGGATCAGTGACACTTTCCCATTTGTGTTTTTAAACCACTCCAAGTATCACTGGCTGCATCTCCCTTAATAAACAATTACAGTTTGGGAATCAGCCTGCTTTTCATTTATCCTGGACAGTGAAGTTATTTTTTACAGACTGTCTGTTCAGGAGCTAGATTTGGGGGAAAATAACCAACCAAAAAAGAATATAACTGCTGAAATGTCTGTGAACTGCCTGGCTGTGGATGGGAACCAAAGAGATGACACAGAGCAGTGGCAACTCTCACCTGCCCCAGCCCTGTGTGCTGTCAGTGTTCTCTGTTACCTGATAGACTGGGTCAGTGTGGGTGTCATCTGTCATCCCTGTCCTCCAGATCACAGGGTCTTCTGTCCTGCTGGTGTCCCACACCACCAACTCCCCACTGAACAGGCCACCTGAAAGGACAAATACAAAACACATGAGGTCTGACAGCTCAGAACAAATGCACAAATGGAGCAATGATTAAACAGACCCACCAGCTTCAAAGGCTGGGCAGTTCTGTGCAGGGCACAGCCAGTTCTGGTATAAGAGAATATTGCTCTGCTGAAATAAGTTTATTCCCTTACAGCCAGGGCTGGATTTCCTTCTGTCACCTCTCTGAGAGGGGGATATAAAGGCAGGTGTCACTAAAGAAGCAGCAAGTCCCAGTTCAGATGTTACAGTGCACTTATCTGTGTTGGTGGGCATTAGTTCCTCAGTTAGAGGAGCTGCAATGCTGCTCCTTTACAGGAAATCTGAGGCTGGGCTCAGAGAGAGAAACCAAAGGATCCAGGTTGCAGGAAAAAAGGGTGTGTTTAAGCATGGTCTGAGGTAAGAACAACCCACCAGCTATCAGTGATGGCTGGGAGGGATGGAAAGCCAGGCACATGACAGAACTGGGAACATCCACCACCAGGTCAGGGTGCTGTGGATTCAACCCTCTTCTGTCCAGATTCCAGGTACAAACATAGGATTTTTCTGTGCTCCAGTCCCCATTGTCCAACCTGAAAAACAAAAAGCTGCATCTTGCTTTGTGTGTTCCAGAGATTCCAGTCCAGCAGAGCTCTGAGATTCCCCATGGTCACCTCAGTGTGCTGCTTTGGGTCCTATCATGAAGGAATCCTGAGGGGATGGAACTTCTCTGGGGGCTGGTTTATCCACAATGTGACAGGGAACATGTCTGTGCTTACCTCAAAGTGCAGCCAGTAAATTTTGGGTACAATTTCCCTATTCCAAGACCTACTCACCATTCAAATAATGGGAACAATCAAAAGGGTGCATATGGAAAGTTCATGGAAGGAATTCTGCTGAGGGTACCCACAGACACAAAACCCACATCCTCATCTGCAAACAGTTGTAGACTGGGAGAGCAGAAGGAGCAGCTAACATACAGGTTTGCCCTGTTTTACTCTTCCCTATGCATTCTCTCATGGAAACCATTTTAGCTGGGGCTTTTAATGTAAGGAAAGAGGAACATTAAAAAAAATAAGGGCAGAAGTAGGGCCAAGAGAGAGGGAGCTGCTACAGACATTAATGGATTAGATAAATGATTTGTGAAACCTATATTTCAGAAATCCTTAAGCATGTTATTACATGTCCATGGCACCAGGCACATGCATGAAAAGGTGCCAGGTTCATCCAGGGTGCTCACAGACCACATTAAACATCATGATCTCAGTGAAGATAAAGTGCATTCTCCCAAACCTCACATACAGATATTTGCAAGTGCATCTGCTCTTTACATCTTTCAAACAGAATCTACCTAGAAACAAATCAGTAAGATCATGTATCCATTTTCAGGGCAGGGGGAGGATAGAAGAAATAAAAGAAAAATTCAGGACTTGCCTGAGATTTTGTTACTTTTAAGATTAATAATTTAACTAGCATAAGGAGTGGATATATATATATATATGTCAGTTTGTTACTGCAGAGAAAGCAAACATATCTAGCACTCAGGTCAGCCTGAGCCATCACATCAGCCTCAGCTGCACTCCCAAATCCCTCCGGATACTCACCGGCCATAGGAACATGCAATGACAGATCCTGTGGCATTCCATGACACACCGGTGACCTGCAGGTTTTGATCCTGAGCCTCTGGGTATGACAATGAATGTAAACACAACACCTGAAAGAGATCAAATCCAAGCACTGAGGCAACAATCTCGGAACAGAGAGAAATGAGATCCATGCCTACCCCTGGTGTGATTGTGGGGTTACAGTGTGGGTTTTCCTCAGTCCAAGAATTTATGTGAAAAGGTTGTTGAATTCCTGTAGGGAAACAAAACTGCAACACAACTGCCACTCAAACAACCTCTCAGAGACTGCACAGCTCTGGAAGGCTGTGCCTAAGAATTTACAGCAGCTGCCAGGTGTGAATTTGGCACTCATTGAGCTTCACAAGTAACAGTTTGAAAATGCCAGTCCCAACATGTACTGATACAAATTGCTTCCATTCCTGAGCACCACGCACTAAACAAACCTAAGCAGGCAGAGCTGCCAACTCACTGACTGCAACAGTTCCTAGATCCCTGCTAGGCTGGAGAGCTCTGAAGGGGCTGAAGAAAAGCCTACATCAACTGCAGGCTTCCTCCTCTCACTGCTGCTACAGCTCAGTCACCAGCAGGAAGAACAGTTTTACCAAGCAAGGAGAAAGCTGAAAAAACCCCAAGGCAGCCCAACTGGTAATGTTTAATTATTAGAACATGGCAAGAACAATCACAGCAATAAGGACTAACAACTTAGAGTAACTGAACTCTGCTTGGACAATGATCTCAATTCTGTCACTTACTGTTTCATCCTGATCTGTCCAGTTCACTTCAAAGCCATCAAAGGCATGACTTTTCCAGTTTTTATTTAGTTCTTTGATAACAGCATCCTCCACTCTCTGAAGGAATGACAGAAGCCCAGTGTAATCTACTTGGACTTCTTGCTGGACGTCTTGGACAGCATCTTTGCTCTGTTCTGTCTGCACCGCAGCATCTCGGGCTGTATGAGACTGTGCTGCAGCTTCTGCTGTTGAAATTTTCCCAGTCTGGCAAGTTTTCTAGTGAAAGAAGACAGACAGTCTAAGCAGAAAAACAAGTGTTGCACAAGGCATTCAAAGCACCTTCCCCTTTCTGCCGCTTCACGGAGACACTCCAGCCCCTCTGGCTCATGGTTAACCACATGGTAGCTCCGTACTTGCCCAGGTGTTGGTGATGCGTTTGTGACCTTGGAGGCAGAGATGCCCGAATGCCAGACCCAGGCACTGCTCTAAAGCATGGAATGGGAAGGACGGGAGAAGGCAAGAAGGCAGCGAGCTCCAGAGTGAGGAGCGAGCAGAGCGCACGGTGACAGCGCAGCATTAGCAGCTCTCAGCTGCGGGGCGGCAGCCGCTCGGCCGGTTCTTTGCCACTCCGCACACCGGGGCTAAATCAGCACAACGCTGACGGGACTGAGCCGGCGGGCGGGCGGCCCCGCCG
>NW_005054329.1:5569650-5580484 GCF_000277835.1 Geospiza fortis | reverse complement strand
CGCCTTGTGAGGGAAGCTCTATTGGCAATCACCGTGTGGTTGCCCGGGAATGGGGTTGGGTCAAGGCACACTTAGTGCCCGGGGTGTGCTCTGGCTCGTTGCTCTGCTCGCTGCCGTGGTTGGTGTTGATGGGGAATGAGCGTAGTTCGTGCCCAGGCTGAGTTGCTGTGTGGCCGGGCTGGCTGCACGCCCGCGGGGCTGCTCTCCGGGAGCCGTCCGGTACCCGGGTACCGGCCCCTGCGCCCGGATACCCTGTGCTGCTCCTGTTCACAAGGACACGGATTGGTGCTGGAGCTTATTTAAGTGGTTATCCCTAACAGGCATGACTCTGCTTGGACATTTTTTCTAACTAACTCATTGGAACAACTTGATGATGAATGCACAGGCTAAATTTAGTGATGGCATAAGCAGGCACAGATGCACCAACTTCAGTGGAGTTATTCCGGCTGTTGCTGGGAAGGAGTCTGGCCTGTGTATAGGAATCAAGGCTGCAGGATACAGAGTAGGAGCTCAGCAGAACGATTGTAGTGCTTGCACCTCTTGAGCACGTGTGAGTCCATTTATATCACAGCTGAGTGCAATGGTTCTGCTGAGGAATTTAAAGTACTACACAATTAACAGTGAAGTAAGAGTCCTTAAAATGAACGGTAAAGAACTCTTATAGCCATTTTACAGACAGTGAAACGAGCAGAAGGAGGTTCAGTAGCACCTCCTTCAAAAGCAAAAAGTCTCAATGGAACGGAATCCTCTAGAATTTCAAATCCTGGCTGGAGTAGACCATCATGATACCCCATAGAAAAGACAAGAACATAAAAGCATAAACACTCTTGGGCTGGTTTAATGGCCCTTTTAGCCCTGTCATCTCTCTCTGATGAGCACAGGAGTTAATCTGAATTTCCAAAGTTCAAGCCTGGCATCTCCAGCAGCAGCTGGTTCATGTGGAAGTGTGAGCAATGGCAGTCAGAGACCATCTTGGATGTAAATGAGCACTTTCCCAGCTCACTTCTCCTGCAGGCAGGCTCCTGGCTTTGGGTCACTGCATGGGGCAGCTTTTCATGTGTTGAAAAACTGATACTAAATATTTGAACCCAATAGCAGAGTAGTTTTCTTAAGAGGGTCTTAATATTTAAGATTTATCCTCTATAAATAGATCATCTTCAGTCATCAATAAATTATCTTTAATTGCTATGATTAGAACTGCAGAGGCATATTACTCTTTAGTAGAGGAGTAAATATTATAAGTGTGAATTAATATACAGGCTGCATCATCATAAAAATGCTAAGCACAAACTGCAATTTAAAAACTTTAAATAACTTCTCAGAGAGGACTTAAGGAGAAAAGTTTGTGGGTTTTTGAGATGGCAAAGAGATAAGACAACTGGAATTTAAGTAAGTGAAACAGACAGAAATAAATCAATTTTTTTAGCCAGTTTTATGCAAAGTTACTGCAAATGTAGAACACGTTCTCTGTATCGTGGTGCATGTCTGGGCTTTTTCTTCCCTGAGGATGAGAAAGGAGCAAACAGCTCCAGACAAGGACTGTTGTAAGTAACTGCACTTTGATCCTTTATTCCAGTTTCTCTGGGGTTTCAATATATCAAAGGTATTTCAAGAAATCTTACATTGCTTTTTTTTCCCCTGACCTGGCAGTACCAGATATATGGATGTTTTTGTCTTCACATCATCAGAAATAAGGCAAAATCGGGGATGAGTGGGGGAGGGCTGTTACTTGCCTGAGGCTACCGAGTCTCTTTTAAGTGGCTGCTTTTACGGGGCTGATCTGTGCTTTTCCCTCCCGGTTTCATAAGACAAAGTGTAGGAAGTTTTCACTTTTACATAATGGAGCAAATCAGCATCAAAAAACAACAAGAGAAGGTTGAGGTAAAGAGAAAACAAAAACGAAAGCGAGGGGGGAAAAATCAGAAAAAAGCTGCATGCTAGCGTGTGATCGCTGTGACCTGAGCAAAAGAAATACTCGGAGCTGTATCTCGGTAAAAATTCCCCCACTAGGGGTGCAGTCGCTGCCCTCGATTTGTGATAAATGCAACTGTTCAGTTCTGTTGAGGCTCCAGACGGACGAAACAGGAGATTGTACCCGAAAACAGAGAGTCGTAACTGTGCCTTCTCCTTTTACACCTTCCCCTCCATTCCTTCCACCCCAAACAGATGCACGTAAAGAATAAAACAACAAGCACAGATCAATCCGGCCATGAGGGAGATCTTGGACTTGGTCTTGACAGGGAATCGAAGGTATTGCCTTTAGTGTTTGATGACTGTTCAGAGGAACAGAACTTTATACGTATTCTCGTTTATTTAGTATTCTCGTTTATTCATAGCAAACCGCCAACAAACAAAACTCTTCAACCGGCAGCAAGGGTTTGTTTCAAAGAATTGTCACTCCAGAACCTACTTGTTTCTCCAGCTTCCATAACCAGCAAGACCTAATGCTGTTCCCTGATAGTTCCCATCTCACCTGTGCACTGCTGAACAGCCCGAGGTGACAGATGTGATCTGCCTGAGGCCTGGGTACTGAACTGTTGCCTTTGCATTAACCAAAGGATGTAACCTGGAGTTTGAAGTGGCTTTATGCTGACATTTTGTGCTTGTTATTTGAGTATGGACAATATCCGATCAGTTACTCCCGTGTTTCTTTTTTGTTACAAATTGATGATTTTGAAATTCACCAAACCTTGAGGGAAGTGAGGTCCCCACAACTGTCAGTGTTGAACCCATGTCCATGTACCCCACCAGGTGCTCAGTATGATGAGGGTTCAGGTCCACATGTGGACTCTGTGAGTTACCTCAAGCTGTGTGAATCCCCCAGCTATTTATTTTCCAGTGCCATCTGTAACAGGCTCATGCATTTTCTCTGATTTGTGACCTCCTTTTCCCTGTCCCCCTTCCCAAATGTCCCTACAAATGCTGTGCCCTTTTTGCTTTGAAAACCTATTTTTCCTTGTTAGCAGAAAACATCAGCTTGCTTCTGAAGTCCTGTTATACCAAAAGACATGATACATTATCAAAAGAATCCATCTCCATTAAAATCATGACCTACTGTGCTTTGCAGAATTATTGGGGGTTCCATATAAATATGGCTGTGGTTTCTTGCCCTGTACAGGTATTGTTTATCCCCTGTTCATTCCTTCATGATTAAGAACAAGACAAAGATTTTAGTCAAGTGTAAGCAGCCCAGGAAGGAGCAGGGGGAAGCTCTGTGGCAGGTGGCAGCAAGTTACAGCCACAGGGGCACAAAGGCACTGCCAGCAGGGCTGGAATGGCAAGCAGAGCTGGCACGGGGCCGAGTGCCATGGATTGTCCAAAGAGGCATCTGTGAAAGGCTCAGGATCCTCAGTCCTGGCTGCCATGGTGCTCTGAACTCAGTGGCAGCTGGGAGTCTCTGCCTTGGGCAGGGGATTGCTGCTGTCAACAAGGTGACTGGCAGTGTCTCTCTTTCCTGCATCTCATCTCAGAAATAAAGGTACAATCTGCTGTGCCACTCCTCAAAGGTACCTGACCCTTTGCAGTGCTGACAGCGTGAAAGAAAACAGACATCCCTTCAATTAATCCCACATTCAGTAACCATGCATGACTAAAAATTAGTTATCTGTTCTGTACATCACTTCATCAACTCATATTGCATCTGTAGTATCTCAAACAGTTGTTGGAATTTTAACTGCTATGTTTAAAGCCAGTGGCTATATTAGAAAGCAATGTGGACTGATATTAATCCTCTAAACAGAACTGGCTCTCCTTGGCAAAAGTGTGGTTTCAAAACAGGACATTCAGAATAAGTTGTTACATTCCACTTGGTACCAGCAGAATTTGCATGGTAGTTCTGGGTTGCTCTTCAGAAATCTCTATATTTATTTAATATAAAGCATGCCACTTTAATTTCTGAGACATTATTTCTATGAACACCGAATGCTCAGTAATATATCTTAGTTTTAGTGGGGTATGGATATGTAATTTAAGAGTGGAGAACAAAATAATGTTCCTACCACGTTAGCTAATGCAGCAGGAAAGAGAGATTTGCAAGGACTCCTTTTACTGATATAAATTTCACCTCCATTTAGAGAGTTTGCATATTGCCAGATTAGCTAGACCAGCAAAAGCACTTAGTGTGAAAGCCACTTCTTAAATGGCAAATAAAAATATCTAATTTGATTTTTTTTTATCCCAAGTATAACAGAGATTACAAGGAATCCTGGAACGTATTATACAAGCACAGAGAGATAACTTTACAAAGTTATGCACTGCAGAATTATCACCTTCTCAAAAGCACATGGAAGATGAAGGGAAGCAGAGTATCTTGTATAGACAAATTGGATATGTCAGTGCAAGTGTTTTAACTGCTCGCAGAAAATGCCAAGTGATTTGTAATGATCACTTTCTTTTTATCGTCTCCCTTTATCTTGTAGCAGAGTGACAGTCTGGTTCTGAGAAATAACAGAATGAACCACCCATACAGCTTGTTTCTGTAACTTCTTTTTTCAGTATATATGTAGGGTTCCCAACACAAGTACTGATCCCAGTCCAGCTTGGAAAAAAACAAAAAAGAAAAAGGGAAAATATGACAAAACAGGGATTAAGCAGCATGAATGTGGCTCTCTCTGGAGAAGTGTAAAAGACAATTGCACCAATTACATGCTGGTTTTGGAACTCCATGTAGCCTAAGCCTATTGAAATATATATTTGTGAGCGGGAGAGGAGGGGAAGGAGGATGCTCTGGAATGAGGCCTGGAGCTGGAATGCTGTCGTAAAGGCAGCAGTAGGAGGGAGAGCTATAAACTGGCTGCAGTCCTCAAATTTAGAAAAAGGTCCGGAAATATTTAAATGCCAAATTATGTGACACCTTTCATTCCTGTTTTTTCTTTTGTCCTTAATTTTCCATTTAATTGACTGAAACTTTTCTTATTTATGCCACCAACTGTGTAAGCTGGGCTGACTAAAGGCATTTTTATTTTTCTCTACTCTAGCCTGACAAACTGCTTATGCAACAGCTTACACCTTTAATAACACCAATAAAACTGCATCAGAACTTTTAAAAAACCATAGATTTCTTAGCATCAAGGCCTGAGAGAACTTGCTGCAGTGCTGGCATGTGACAGGAGGCAATTTATAAGGAATTAACTCTGACAGTCACTTTATACAGCTGATTTTCAAAGATCTAGGCACTAAAGATGTGTTAATGAGGGTACTGAGGCTTCATAATTAATTATATTAGCATCTCTTTGTTACTCTCTACAACGGTAGTGGCTGGTTGACATTTCAATGGGAGTCTGGTAGTATTCTTTGTGATTATTATCCAGGGGTACAGTTATACCTTAGCTCCCAGAGGGAAACGTTGCATGTAAATGCTGCTGTGAATTGCAGGGGCTTTCGGAGCTCAGTAAAAGCCCTTGAAGGAGACCCGCTGGAAACTGAATGGATGTCAGTAAAATTTCTCCAGCCTGGAGTCTCTCTGCAGATATGGACTCTCCTCCCCCTTCCTTTCCCTCCCCCCTTCCTTCCAGTGAGCTGGTCCTTCTCACAAGGCTTAAAAACAGCAACTCCAGCCCTTGCTGAATGTCGAGTTCCAGACCCCTAAAGGAAGGAATACTGACCTGAACAAAGCAGTGAACAAAGTAAACCTGAAAATAGGGAATATTTTCATAGGCTTGAGTTTTCAGTGCAATAAAACCAGAGCTGCCAGAAGGAGTCCCAGAAGTGGTGAGTCAGATAATAGATGTACAGCTGTGGTGGGAGGGAAATGGTCTCCACTTTGTTTTATACCACCCCACCCCCCCTTTACAAAGGCAGATGAAATTATTTTCCAGTCATACCACTGCAAAAACAAACATGGAGTTTAAAGGTTATTTCCTTTGTGTGTTTCTGAGAGACATTAGTTTTGACTCCAAAGGGGAAAGGAAGTTTTGTCAACGACCTCAATTTCTACTCTGAAAGTTTTTACAGTATCACCTGAGGTGGCAGAGCTGCTCTTTTGTTTATTGATCTATTCCACTTGTTTGTTAATTTAAAAAAAAACTTATAAAGCCAAATTGCTGTTTTTTCACACCAGTTGCAGTTAGAACCTTGTT
Source organism: Geospiza fortis (assembly GCF_000277835.1). Lineage (NCBI taxonomy): Eukaryota > Metazoa > Chordata > Aves > Passeriformes > Thraupidae > Geospiza > Geospiza fortis. The sequence continues at coordinate 5,574,407 of NW_005054329.1, read as the reverse complement.
ATGGTTGGGCTCAGTTAAGGGCACTGTTTGACAAACACCTCTGCTAAGTGAAACTGGTGCAGTGGGTTCCTCACTCTTTCATTCTTGCCTTCATGGGACACTCTTACTTGTAACATTGTTCCTGCATCTGCACCAGGGAACCAGATCAGAGTACTAGTCTGAGTTTAAAAAAAAAAAAGGGGGTTGTGGGGACTATTTCTAATTGAAATCAGATTCCGATTCAATTAAACACACACAAAAAGAAAATCACTGGCACAATGCAGGAACAATGTAAAGGGGAAGAGGGGAGGGATGTGTGGTGGCAAATGCTTAAGTAGGAACTTCTACCAAAAAATCGTTTGTCAAACCATGTCCTGAAAGACTTTACTTTCTTCCAAGCCAGAACCACTCTTTGCTGTGTGTGCAGGTAGAACCTCACACACAGGGATTACAGTTGCAGGACTCTCAGAGCTATTGTAATACCAAAAAATAATAACTGTTCCTACAGACTGACACAATTAACCAAATTCCACTCACAGATCATAGTTGGCAACTCATGCAGCATTTTATGTAGCTGAAGTTGGAGACCAGTTCTATTCCTGAGTTCCATCTCTGGCTCTAATGAGCAATAACTCTGAATACTCTGGCATTCAGTTCACCTACCAGTAAAAGAATTCCTTTCCTCACTGAGCTTTTTACCTTTAACCAGATTTTTAAAATGAGCTTTGACATTCTCAGATGAAAAGAATAATGTGCACAATGTATTATTATAACAAAAACTGTATATGACAGATTCCTACATGTTTTCCTATCTTTTTTGTCACCTTTCCTGTCACCATACTCCTACACGGGACTCAATACACACTGTAAATGTTTGAGTAACGCCAACTTCAAACTAATGAATTGTAATTAATGCATTTGTTCTTTGCTGAGCAATGTTTTGTGTGTTTATTTTTATCTGATAATTTTTGGATAGAGACAGAGGTTACTCCCCCTGAGAGTTCAAATATCAATAGTGCTCTACATAACAAGCGAAGTTTTTAATGATTCCCACAAAAACCGCTGCCACTTGGTAACAAGACAATGGATGAAATACACTGAGTGTAAAATTTTTGCCTCTGGTGCTATTCCTAAGGGACCAAATCTAGAATTGATAGTCAACTTTGCCTAGGATTCAGCAAGAGTTTTCCTGCTGGAGGACTGAGGAGTTGATAAATAAGAGTTTTAAGAATTGGCCAGAGTTAAAATCCTGGAAAGCAAACATTTATGACTCTGTAGAAATGTTGTCTCCCTTTTAATTTCCCTATGAGTGGAGAAGATGGAGAGGATCTTCTGTATATCTCCTTGCAGAAGCACAAGGTACAGTTTTATCTCGTCCTCATCATGTCTGAAAAGCTTATGCCTTATGTTCAGAAATGTCTAAGGTTCCATTGACTTTCAATTTAATATTTTAAAGAGTATTTTGACTGCCTCTTTGCCTCTAGTATCTGGGAACAAGCACAGGTGTTATGTAACCATACATCTCTTCATGGATTACAAGCAGGTGCTTTGGTAAATTAGAGATGTTGGTGCAGAAAAAAATAAAAGTCAGGTTTAGCAACGATGTCTAATGGATATTTTATAAAAAAATAAAAATAAAAACTAATTCAAATAGGATCACTGTATTTATTCAGTGACATGTTGTTAGTCACTGCCTGTTGTCTGTGTTACTGAACTGCTGTCCTGCTTCAAGGCAATTATCAGCCCCAAAATATTTTCATCCAAAGGTTTAAACTGCAACAACTGTGAGGACATGTGGAAGATTCCTCTGTCATTATCTCACCCTTCAGTTCTAACATGAATGCTTGACTGGGAAGGTCTGTGACTAGTGGAGATGAATAAACAGTTGGAGCTGGTGTTTGTGTGTGCCAAGCTGTGTGTGTAGAGCTGGGGAGGCTCAGCAGTTCCTGGGGGCTGTCAGACTGATCACACGCAGCAAAGCAGCCTCGTGTCTCTGCCTGTGGCTCCCAGCAAGCCCTGATGTGCCAGTCAGGCTTTGCTATCAAGTACAAGCTTGTGTGTTCTTGAAATGTGCCTTCAACTCACAGGTGTACTCAGTAACTTGAAAGCTTTCATATACTCTAAAAACTTGTCTTGCACTCCAAGGGGAAATCTTTGTTCTTAATACAGAGCCCAAGCCTGCAAGTTCTCTGTGGAAAACCAGGCTCCCAGCATAGAGGGACAGTTGTTAAACAGTTTCAGCAATGGTAAAATGATCCTTCTTTTGTATTTCTCTACAATAATTTCCAATTCTTTGGGATGGAAGGCTGTGAAACCATGAGTTGCTATTACTCACACTGACTTACTTGCATGAATGTATATATGCCCATTTTGCCTTGCAGAAATACTTAGGGGGAGAGGTACATTTCTTTTTTTCACACATCACTGCATTATACTGGAGAGGATTTTAACACGTTTTCTGATTTTATTTGCCAAATTGGGGGTTCAAGTTTACAATTTACAGCTGACTTGACGGTCCAGAAAGTACACCTGATTACCAATTATGTCTCTGTCTTGTAGTAACATATCTAACCAAGGAAAGAAACACTGGAGAGCTGAGCCGTTAGGAGCAAATACAAAATTTTCTTTACAAATAAAGGAAATTGAGTCTGTTTAGTCAATTCTTGAGGAAAATGTGCAACTATAACTGTACAGTTAAACCCTCAACAGTTATTCAAGGACTAAAACTGCCTTAGAGATTAGCTGCAGGTCATGAAAATATAAGAAAGATTCGAAGGAAGGTAACTGAGTATTTATCAATAAGCCCTCTACATTTTTGAGGGTTCTTTTGTTACTGTTTCAGGGATATTAAACTCATATTATTTTAATATTTACATGCATTTATATTATTTTAAATATTTATATATAATCAATATACCCTTTTTTGTTGATAATAGCTAATTTTAGGGTAGTAAAAACATATATTGGAAATGTTTTTAAACTGCACAGCAGTTAAAATTCATGATTACTTGGGTTTAGATACATCAGAGTATTACTACAATTGTTTACTTCAGGAATACCTGGTAATTTATAGACTAAACAAGGGGTTCTAGTAGAGAACTGACAGGTGCCACTTGTTCCTGCTTGGAATTATCTTTCAAGCTTGTCACCTGTATTTCAAATTATAGACCTTCAAAGACTAATCTAGAGAAAGACAATATAGTAAATTACAGGTGAAAAAAGAGGAAAAAACCCCAAGCAGATACAACTGCATAGTCAAGAGACCCAAACGAAACAGAAGGAAGAAAATCAAGCTGCACACATGAGTTTACCTCGTCTGAATTGGAAGATATCCATATTAATCAATCTTGGGAGATGCAGACAGAATAAAGAGTCATCTTGCTGTGATGGGCTTCAGGAAGGCCTTGAGACATCCGTCCCTTTGGGGAGTACTTCATAATCTTGCATTTATAAAGTTGTGATGCTTTGCTTACCTTTTGTGCCCAGTGGATACAATTGCTGTATGTGAAACCAGAGAAGTAAGGGATGGCAGCTCCTCTCTCCTGCTGTTTGCACAGGGAAGCACAACACAAACCCTGCACATGCCACAGCCCTTGTGGGTGGCAGTGGAAGTGAGGACATAGCTGGTGGGAAGTGACAGCTGGGAATACAAAAGAAAAAAACAATGGGGATGTGGGAGCAAGATTCAGAAAAGTATAGTCAGGACTTCTGAGGAGGCAGGAACTAATCCAGGCCTCATTGAGTAGGTCCAGTAGAAGAACCACGTGAAGAGGCAAAACAGGAAACAAGCCGGAAGACCGTGCTAATGTTGTATGGCTGGGGAAGCAAATACAGACAGCAAATTCCTACTTCATCAAAACGGTACTTGTTTCTTAACCCGACCTGTGTCCTAACACTCATCTGTGAATGATATGCTGCTGCTTTTGATAGAAAAGAGTGACTTGACTATTCCTTTAAGAGCAAATGCGGGCGAGCTGTAGCTGTGGAGCGGCACTGAGCTCTTCCATGACAGGTGGACAGGAAAGGGACAAAAAGGGTTATTTAAAGTCTGCCTGCTCTCGGTGCAGTGGCAGGTGTGCTGGCAGGCAGCTCTGTGACCTTCTGGAGTTGAGCTCCCCAGTAACTGAGCTGGATGTGACTGACAGGGCTCTGTGCTTTCCACACAGAATGTCCCAAGTTATTTATATGGGTTTGTTTAGTCTTGAGAAGCCTCGGGGGCACCTCATTGCTCTCACAACCACCTGAAAGGAGGGATGGGGGCTGGTCAATTCTGCCTTGCCTGCAGTGAGAGGCTTTAAGCTGAGATAGGAGATTCTGATACTTGAGAAAGATTTTTCCCTGCCAGGGTGGCCATGATTTGGAATAGGTGAAGTCGCCATCCCTGGAGGTGTTCAGGTGTCTGGATCTGCTTCTGGGTGATGTGCTTTAATGCTTTGGGGATTACAGTGGTTGTACTGGGTGAACATTGGACATGATGTTCTTAAAGGTCTGTTCCAACCTTGGTGATTCCATGACTGCTTTGTGCCATGTCCCAGGTAAGGCAGGCAGCGCAGGGAGACGTGGATGCCACATCCCCAGAGCGCGGCAGACTGGAAACGCGACCTCACTGCCGGCAGGGACGCGCTGAGCCCACAACCGGGGGAACACTTCACGGAGCGGGACCGCAGCATTCTGAGCACCGTTTGGGGGTCGGGGGTCCCGAAATCCATTCCTGCCCCGCGATGTCCCCCAGTCGGGGAAGGGGACGGGCCCATCCCGGCCGCACCAAGGGCTCGGTG
>NW_005054329.1:5557895-5568508 GCF_000277835.1 Geospiza fortis | reverse complement strand
GGCCGAGCGGGACGCGCACCGGGCGCTGCTCCGCTCCAGCCGCTTCCCGCTGCCGCTCATTCATCTCCCGCGCGGTGGGTAAACAGCGCTCCGTAAGCCCGGCCTCGGCCAAACTTGGTCCAGGGGAAGTGCCCTTTAGAAAATACCTGCCAAACGGCGGTTTTCGCGTCTCTTTCATTTGTAACTGTATTTTTGACCGTTCTTTTCGGTTTTTGGAAGGTGGCATGTGCCCAGATAGGCTATTTCTATTGATATTCTAGCGCTCTGTAAATAACTTTGCGTTTCTTCAGATGTGTTGGTCGTAGCAAATGCGGCTTACAACTTTTTAATTAAAATATTATTGGCTTATAATTTAAGTTGGCTTGTAAAACAGTGTAGCGGGATGTGAGCTGTGGTTTCTAAGGGTGAACTCAGTTTAAGGGCTGTTTTATCAAACTTTGCTGCACTTCAGCTGCAGCACGCCCTGTGAAGCTGGTGCTTTGAGGCCTTGTATCTCTTGTGACATTGAATAGAAATACCCGAGAACTTCTACAGTAGGTCACTAGAGAGTTTCTCAAAGAGAAACCCCAGGTGATTTGTCAGGCTTGTGAATGAAGGGATATTGACACATTTTCATCTGTTTTTCAGAAAAAGAGCAACAGGAAGCAATTGAACACATTGATGAAGTACAGAATGAAATAGACAGGTAAACGTTATCTAACTTTTAAAATGTTTTAGCAGAAATTGAAATGTAGCTGACAAAAGTGAAAGTGTTTAGTATAAAGTGAGCACTCGGTAGTGCTCACTGTCTTTGAACTCTGCCAAGATATACCTGTGTTCTGACTTGATTAGAGACATTAAAATAACAAAGAAGTGTCCTGGTTTCTTGCTTAATTGTGTATAATTAAAGAGGTAGAACTTGAGTTTAAAATTTTTAATTAATTGTGGTATTTTTGATAATAGAAATGTATTTCGCTGTGGCTTCTCAAGTTAATGTGTAAGCTGTTTGGCTAAAGTATTTCCCTGTTAGCAAGCAGAACCAAACACTTGGCTGAAAAGTCAGCTTTTATTATACGTTTTTATTATAATATTCACGGGCTTGTGCAGTGATACACAGAAAATGTCTCTGAGGTGTTAATTTTGTATGCCAAAGCTCTTGGGGATGTGGGTTCTGTGTCAGTCCCTGCCTGCATGTTCTCTCCATGCCCAGTGTCCTACAGGGACTGCAGGTGGCTCTTGGGGCTGTGAATGTGGGAAGCTGTTGCAGTATGAGGGCTTTGCCTTTTTACGAGAGCAGCTCAGTTTTAAGTCTTCAGATTTTACTTGCACAGGTGCAGAATTTTGTTGCTGTAGCTTCCTTGCCTGACTAAAAGTTTTAGGGGGCAGGTGATAGGGCTGTGTTACCCTTCTACGGGTTTTGTGCAGGCAAAATGTTCAAGAGGTAAAACACTGCTTTGTGTTTAGAAGATTCCATTCAGACCAGTGAGATTGCTTCTGGCAGAGTGTTTCTTAAGAGTTGTTACAGCTCTGAGCTTCTGTGGTTTTTGGGACACTTCATCTGCAGAATATGGCAGACTGGTCTTATCAAACACTTTCAACTTTTAGTTAACTGCTCTGATGTGTCCTTAAATCCCAGTTGTCTCCTGTGGTTAACATGGCTCCTTCTCTCACAGACTGAATGAACAAGCCAGTGAGGAAATTTTGAAAGTAGAACAGAAATACAACAAACTCCGCCAACCATTCTTCCAGAAGAGGTCAGAATTGATCGCCAAAATCCCGAATTTCTGGGTAACAACATTTGTCAACCACCCACAAGGTACATTCTTAACAGCCCTCTTTTTTCCCCCCCTGTAAATTCAGTGTTTGCTTGATTGTTATGTGAGTGCCTTAAAGCTCCAAGGGTCTTGTGGAGTTGTTACTAAGCATACAAAACACTTCCTTTCTGTCTTAGATTTCATTTTTTAAGCTTTTTCTTTCTTGCACTGGTTTGCCAAAGGAACATCTTGTTTATTAAAATATTTCAATCCTAAAATTTCTCTCTGCATTTTAAATTGCAAGTTTTCCACTTTATTCAGTTCTTTGGGAACTTAGAACAAAAAAAAAAAAAAAACAACCAAAACAATTGTTCTAGATTGTTTGGGTGGTTTTTAATGGGAAGTGAGCTCCTTGGAACTCCTGATAATAAACTTTCTACAAAACAGTTTTTAGACTGCTTAGATTGAGCAAACTACATGTATGAAAATCTGTTTGAGAGGGAAGGGTGGGTATGTGTGGGTAGGCTGTTGGCTGGTAACTTGAAAAGAAAGAGCCATGAAGAGTTGGTTTGGACAGATGTGTTGCTTTTTAGATCTTCCTGGCTGTCAGTTTCCTGTGTTTTACCTGCCTGTTTCATGACTTTGTTAATGTGGGATTCTTCCTTCTCTCTCAGTATCTGCACTGCTGGGAGAAGAAGATGAGGAAGCACTGCATTACTTGACCAGAGTTGAGGTGACAGAATTTGAAGACATCAAATCAGGTTACAGAATAGATTTTGTAAGTACTTTAAATAGTTCATTCACTTGTGATTTTGCTGTCGTTTTTTTTAATGTAATTGCATGTTGGGTTGTAGTTTATAACTTAAATCTCTACAGTTATCTATTTAGTGCCAGGTTTGACTTGTTATGTGTGTTTCCATTCTGTGAGTTCTAACTCTTTGCTTTCCACTTTGCAGTATTTTGATGAGAATCCCTACTTTGAAAATAAAGTTCTCTCCAAAGAGTTTCACCTCAATGAAAGTGGAGACCCATCTTCAAAATCGACTGAGATCAAATGGAAATCTGGAAAGGTAAGTATTGCATCTGGGAGAGCACAAGTGTGACCAAGTGAAAACATTAACAAGTGCATTAGCTTGTCTCTTCCTTGGCCAGAATCTAGACTGTGTTGTGTTGTTTACTTAAAAAAACTACTAAATGAAGAATTCCAAGGACAACAGGTTTAGGGAATCAGATAGCAGCGTGTGATCTTGTTTTATATTTTCCTCTATTTCTTCGACTTCATTTCCAGATGTCACATCTTTTGTGGAATTTGCAGCCATAATTGGGCACACCTGTCCCCCAGGCAGTGTTCAAGAATCATTAATTTACCGCAGTTTATTTCTGTAGAAGTTCTTCAGTGTTATCCTGAAGATTTTGATCAGAGTTTATAAAATTAGAGCTGAGGCTTGCAGTTAAATTGCAGCTTGGTTTGTCACTCTCAGACCAAGGAGAAAATTTAATGTTTTTCGTATTGAGAACTAGAACATTTCCTCTTGTACCAGAAATTGCATTCCTGTACAGACCAGTTGTGTAATCTTTACAATACTGCACAAAATCAGTGTGAATTCTACTTTGTTCTTAAACAGTCTAAACCTATAAATGTTGTCATTCTGTCAGGAGAAAAAAACACTGAAAGTGTGGTGTAACCTATGGTCAGAGAAATTATTTAATTTCAGACTTAACGAAAATATTGTTGCAAACTTACTACAAACTTACTACTTCTTTTCTAGGGTAAGGTGATAGATACATCTCTTACATGTATTCTTGTGACCATATTTTAGCAGTTTTTGTGGAGTTTTTTTGCACTTACTACAGAGTGGTGTGAAGACTTCAGAGTGGGAAATTGTAGGCAGAAAGGCCTAGGCAGGTCTTTATATCCAAATGCTGAAAGAGCTTAGAGGTGTGGAGACTTTAAATTGGCTGTATGTAGTAGTTGCTGCAGTTACAACTACTCTGAGTGGCAATTAGACCTTGTAAGTTCAGTATGTCATTAAATACTTGTCCTACTTGTGTTTCCCTGAGATAGGGAAACGTAAATCAAATCTGAGATTATGTGAGTTTTCAGTGTTCCAGTGGAGGCCATTGAAAGAAACCAGTGGGTTTACTGTTCTCTCATGTTTATGAGAAATGCAGTATCTTCTGTGAGTTGTTTGGGCTTCAGACTTACCCTTGAAGAGGGAGGGGAAAGTGACTTCTTAGGGTTGTTTAGACAAGTGCATTTTTTAAATGGTGCTTATAGGAAAAAAAATGTCATGGAAGGACAACTTTAGGGAACTTCTTAACTTTCTTTTCAGGACCTGACAAAACGTTCAAGCCAGACACAGAACAAAGCCAGTAGGAAGAGGCAGCATGAAGAGCCAGAAAGCTTCTTCACCTGGTTCACTGACCACTCTGATGCAGGGGCTGATGAGCTAGGAGAAGTCATCAAGGATGACATCTGGCCAAACCCCCTACAGTACTACTTGGTAGGTACAGCCCTGAGCAGGGCATTGCACCCACAGCAGCTCTGAGAAAGAGGGAATTTCATCACTGTATTGATGTTGCAAATGTGTCTTTAAGGTTCCTGATATGGATGATGAAGAAGGGGAGGGTGAGGAGGATGACGACGATGATGAAGAGGAGGAAGGATTAGAGGATATTGATGAAGAAGGAGATGAAGATGAGGGGGAGGAGGATGAAGATGATGATGAGGGAGAGGAAGGAGAGGTGAGTAATCTTGCCCTTCATGCCATTTGTGTGGTGTTTGAGAGGGATCTTTTAAGAATACCAATTGTGGCAAAGGTGAACTGGCTCTTTTCTGCACCCCAGAGGTGTGAGAACTGTGACTGCATTAACTTGAGTGGTTTCAGGTAGCAATAACTGTGTTTGTGTTTATGAGAGACAGTGGAAGTATATAGTTTCAGTAAATTTGTAAGGGAAGTGCTCTAGGAGAACTAGGATATTAATGTGACAAAATTCTTATTTCATTATTGAGTATTCTAGCAATGTTTTACATATAAATGGCTTTTGTTGCTGCATCCAGTCATCCTTCCCACTTGTTGGTTTATTTCTGCTTATGGCCAGCCTAGCTAACACTTTCTGTTGGGCTCAGGAATTAAAACTTTGCTTTAGTAGTAAGTGGGATTTCAAGTTCAGCATCCAGGGTGTTGGGAAGTTAGTTTAGAATGTCTTTGTTTCTTGAAACTGGGTGTGGTGTGTCTGACTTCCAGCAGCACAAACCATGTGCAGTGAGAGGAGGGCTGTGCTGGGCTCTGTTCTATAACCTAGAATTTGGCATGTGAAAGGTGAAGCATTTTGTTCTTTGCAGTTTTAAATGAGGGCAAAAAGATGATCCTTCATTTTCCACATGTTAAACTCACGGCAGTGCTTGTAGTGATTCTAAGTCACAGTTTGTCAAACCTCTGATGTGTTTTCCTTGGGACACCCAGGGAGTGAGTGATGTGTGCTCAGTAGTTGGGCACCCAGGGCAAGTGTTACCATCCTTTAGCGAGGGAAGAGATGATCATAGAGCACCATGAGTAGCGCTGTAAAAAGTTCTGGTCACTGCATTTGCTATCTGAAGTTTAGTGATTAGATTTATTTAATTCTTGCTTATCTTTCAACAGGAGGATGAAGGAGAAGATGACTAATTGAACACTGATGGATTCCAAACCCCCTTTTTACCTTTTTAATTTTTCTCCAGTCCCTGGGAGCAAGTTGCTGTCTTTTTTTTCTTGTGCTCAGTCGCCTTGTTCTCTTGAGGTCTCTTTTTCTCTCCTCTACACCATGGTTCACGATTTCTTTTGGGGAAATATCTTGAGCAGAATACAGTGGAAAAAAATCTACCAGTTTCTGTTTCAAGTTCATTTTTATCCCTTTCTGTCTCAAAACAAAAACTGTTTATGAATTCAACACACCATGTTCTGTGGGAAAAAAGAAAACCTTCTGCTCCCTTCACTCTGCTGGAAGCTGAAGAGTGCTAGGCCCCTGTGTAGTAGTGCATAGAATCTAGCTTTTTTCCTTCTTTCTCTGTATATTGGGCTCAGAGATTACACTGTGTCTCTATGTGAATATGGACAGTTAGCATTTACCAACATGTATCTGTCTACTTTCTCTTGTTTAAAAAAAAGAAAAAACGACAAAAAAATAAAAATAAAAATGGGGTTATAGAAGGTCAGCCGGGGTGGGTTTCAGAAGTTTGGGTGGGTTAAGTGGGCATTTTGACAACATGGCTTCTTCTCCTTTGGCATGTTTAATTGTGATGTTTAACAAACATCCTTGCAGTTTAAGATGACACTTTTAAAATAAAATCTTCTCCTAATGATGACTTTGAGCCCTGCCACTTGATGGAGAATCAGCAGAACCTGTAGGATCTTATTTGGAATTGACATTCTCTATTGTAATTTTGTTCTTGTTTATTTTTAAAATTTCTTTTTGTTTTGGTTTTTTTGGTGGTTTTTCCCTTTTTTTTTCTTTTTTTTTGTTTTTTTGTTTTGGTTTTTTTTTTTGTTTCACTGGAAAGGAAAGAAAGATGCTCAGTTTTAAACGTTAAAGTGTACAAGTTGCTTTGTTACAATAAAACTAAATGTGTACACAAAGGGACTGGTTGGTCTTCACTGAAAGAAACAGCTTTTATATCCTATTTAGAACTTGCTGTAGTTTCTTGGCATTTTTGGGGGCATTTTGTCAGTATTTCTGTAGTGCAGTGCAGCCTTGTGGTTGTGTGGACTGAACCAGTTCATGTAGTTCCCACTATTTCAGTACCTGTAAAGTGTTGCCTGTGGTAGTTCCTACTGCACACTGACTCTTGAGTTCCCTGTAGGGTCATGTGCTGTGTGTGAGGACACAGGTATATATTCATGTTTTGCAAAAAGGAAAGTCATTTGATTTGTAGAATTTTTAGTAATTTGCAGTACTGTATCTCCAGTACATCAGTTTGCATGAAAATACCATGCAAGCTCAGAATAAAAAGACCAAGGGGTGGTTTTAAAATATTTGGGTGATTTTGTAAGTTTTCAGTTAAAAACAAATCTTAATTGCAAGCTAATTTGGGGGCTGTTTCAAAGAGCAAGATTCTTAGTAAAGTTCATGTATAAAAAGTTGCTACTTCAATGCTTTTTTTTCCTTGGTAGCATGTATATGTGCTTTAGATACACTGTACTCTCATTTTAAGAGACTGCATTTGAGAAACTTGTAACAATTTCACATAAGAGGGTGTTGGAACTGGTATTCCACAAAATGTAATGGAAGTTGTTTTAACATGCTTTGCTTTTGAAATATTTAAGAAAAAATGTTCTATCAGCTCATCTGAAATTCAAACAGCTCTTTGGATGTGTAGAAAAGACTGTCTTCTGGGAAGACTTGTTATATTCTCTGATTCCTTTTCCTCACAGAATTTGCTGTAGTCAAATTCAGCTTTTTTTGATGCTTAAGAATACACTTGGCAGAACAAGATCAATGTCTGGTTGAGACGTGCACAAATAACGTGTGAGGGAAAACATTCTGTAAGTGTGTGGTCCAGCTTGGATTCAATCCAGTTATCAGAGACAATGCAACGTCCAGTCTCATGTGATCAATGCAAAAATAAGACAACCATGTACTTTATTCCATCTCAACAAAAGCTTCTGCCCTCATCCTGCTTTGCAGAGCCAAGTACAACGTTGATCAGTAATGGTTTCTTACCATCTAGAGAGAGAAGGAACAAAACCCATGAAGTCCTATAAATTTTAGTGTTTTTTTAATTTGATTCCTTTTTGTTGTAAGATTGAAATTAGCTTCCTGTTGTGGTAGAGGGTCGATGTGCTGTTTCTTGCCATGATGCCTCATTACTTAATTTTTATGTAGTCCTAATTGTAGTTCCTCAAGGAAAATAATCTTTTGCTAGTCTTGAATGCTTTAGGAAAAATATTGTGGCATTGTTGTTCCATCCCTGTTGGTTACTAGCAGAAAACTTATAAAAACTGTTTTGAAAGTAATCAAAGCTTCAGGCTCTGTAAAGTCAAATAGCAGGAACAAGAAATGAGAAGTCTGGATAATTAAATGCTACTTAAGAGATTTTTCTTGCGCATTCTTTAGGATTTTACAGGGTGCCAAAATACTCTTGCTACTGTACTGATAATACTGAATTTGCTGTGAAACTTGAGGGTTTACTCCTGGCAATGGCTAAAGAGTAAACTGACATGGTAAAAGAATAAACCATATTAGTTAAGTGTTATTTTAATTTTTTTTTTCTAGCATGGAAATGATTAGGGATTAACAATTTCTCTGCAATGCTCAAGAAATACTACAGCTGGCCATCGTGTGCTCTGACTGTTCACTTAATGTCTAATTTGGCTGAATATATGTAATGGGTGTCCATTTTTTACTGGATTTATTTTATATGTGTATAAAGAGCTTTTTTAAAAGACATCTACCTTGGATAATAATGGAAGATTCATTCTTATTAAATATCATTAATTCCCCACTGCTTGAGTTCCTCACATACAGTTAATCCCACCATGTGAAATTTGTCACAGGTGGTGAACGACTTCAGCTTTTTTGGCTTGAATTTCCAGGGCTAGAACATAACAGTTGGCAGCAATTTAGTAAAGCTGCTGTGCTGGGGCTATATGGCCTAACTATCTCAAAGGTTATTTTTAAGTTTAATTGCTATAAAATTGAATCTTTTGTCTGTAATTTCTCGTGCCAAAGGAAACAAATACAGCTGAGTGTGTAAATACAGCCAGGAAGGTTTGGGGTTTTTAAAGAGATTATCTGTGTACTTATTCATACTTGTCAACATAGTTTCTGTCCCTGTAAACAAGCATTATCTGAATCGATTTCTCAGTCATTTATGATATTCATTTGAATCTGTAAGCTCTTTGTACCACACTAAACCAGGTGCATAAGGATAGTTCTTTGTTTATTGGATACTGTTCCTGAATTTTGAAGCCATGTTGTTTTTTGTTTTGGTTTTTTGTTTTTTTAAAGAGAATGAAATCAATGAAATAATTTCTCTGCTGTACCTTCAAGCTATCCTTCTGTTTGAAGGAATTAAAATACATTTAACTGTTACTTGATGTTACCATTTCTAAGAGTCTTTTTCAAAAGAATCAAGTTTTTTAGTCCCAAACTCAAATCTTTAGTCCCAAACACAATCTTTCACGGGTGATGTGGACAGTGCTTGCTTTTCCTTTATGGAGAAGAGTGAGGGGAGGTCGCAAGTGCCTGGTACACAACACTTGCTTCCTGCGGGAAACAGATTTATGCTTACTGCCCTTTCTCCCTCTCCTGGATTAAAAATTGAAACTTTTAAGACTTTTTCTTGATCATCACCTTTTCCGCGTGCTCTCTCGGGTATAATGGAGGACAGGGACTGCCGGCTCAAGGTCGGGACGCGCCTTTAGCCCCCGCCCTGCCCCGGGAACCCCCAGAGAGTCCGCGCAGCTCCCGGGCCGGTGCCACCGCCCCTTGCCGGCTCCTGGGCAGGACCTTCACCGGGATCATCCTCCGGGGCTGGACGGGCACTTCGTGCTCCCAGTAGTGACATTCACCTTCCCGCGGGACAGGGGGCTGCCGAATGGGCAGGAACTGCTGGTCCCACGTACCGGCCCCCTCTCTCGGCAGGAACTGCGGGACACAGCTGAGCCATGCCCGGGGAAGGGGTTGGGATACTGGGTAGCCAGGGACGCTGCCTTGGGGTCACCCGAGAGGTGAGAGCCAGCCCTTTCCCTCCACGCTGGGGAACTCCAGCTCCCCAACATCCCTGAACTGCCCCCTGCCCTTCCTCTGCCTCCCCTGGAGGCCCTGAGAGCTGAAGGAAAGAGGAGGAGGAAGCCACTGTAGGAACCCTGACTGCCTGGTGGGCAAAGGACCCCAGGCCAGAGCCCCCCAAGCACGTCCCCAGAGACAGCCAAACACAGCCTTGATCCAATCTGCTGGAGGTGTGGAAACATCCCTGCTCCTCTGGAACCCAGTCTACACTTGCTAGTTTGATTTTCCCCTTTCCAGTATTTCCACTGAATGAACTGTCAAATTAAAATAATTGCTTAAACACTAAACAGAGCCTGGACCATGTTCTAAATAGCATCAGGTTTCTGAAGGGTTTATATTAATCAAATGCACTTGCTTTATTAACAACAGGAGCATATTCAAAGGCTTTGTATTAGTTTAAGGCTTTATTAATTCAAGTCAGTTCAGCTAGGTTCAAATTTTTAATTTTATGATGAGTTCCTTTTATTAATTACTCAGTTGCAAATCACAAAATGTTTAGGCTAGAAAAACTTTTCTAATTAAGTAAAAGGAACATACTTCTGTTTATTAGTATATTTCTAAATTTGTATGTGGGAATACTATCACCTCCAAATGCCTTCTGATTCAGCTGTGCACTGCTCCATGATTGAAAAGCATATTAGCAGGATAGACACATTATGTAATACTGCTGAGAAGCGTCTTTAAACACCTGAAAACAACAAGTATATTTTTATTTTTTTTAAAGCACTGGACTTGTGACACACAGTCTATTCTGTGTGATGCTGTGGCACTACTGCAGCACGGTGTTTTTTCACTACGGTAGCCAGGGGATTGCTGCCAGCCTCGCCAATGCATGTGGGACGTTTTTTCACTCAAATATTCAGCAGAAACTGCGTGTGAAGTTCTGCAGGGGAAAACTTCCCCAAAGCCCAGCATCGCCCCGTCCCAGGGATGGGATGCAGGGATGCCGTCGCAAGCAGAGTTGCACTTCGCCGCTTCCCCTTCGAGCGAGCGCCGGTCACGAGCCCTTGTGGAGAACTGAAACTGGGAACCACCCGATGGCCCCGGCACAAAGGGCCCGGCTGGGGCCACCGCGGGGCTTTCTGCTCCGGGCTTCCAGAGGGACGGAGC
>NW_005054329.1:5533843-5557358 GCF_000277835.1 Geospiza fortis | reverse complement strand
CCCGCCCCGCCGGGAGCCCCCGCAGAGGCGGCTGTGCTGAGGGGCTTCGCGCCGCTCCCCCTCCGCTCGCATGGCCGCGCCCCAAGGAGCTGGGAGAGGGTGTGGGAAGCTGGTGGGATCCCCTAAAAATGTCCCTCTTCGCCTCAGGGAAATGGGGTTCGGGCCAAGTTGATGCCTGCTGAGGGAATCTCTCGGCGTCGAGGAGGGGTTGGGGGGCGAGGCGGCTGGCGCGGGGCCGGGAGGGCAGCCAGGCTCCGTGCTGGGAAAACATTCGTGTCTGGAACAGGCTCCCCGGAGTGGGGAAGATGTTCTGCCCTCTTCCCTTGAGACGAAATTTCAAGCCTAGTCTGGGAAAGAAGGGACAGAGTGACCGACACAAAGAGCGCTGGCTGCCGCCCGGGTTCTTCCCATCCCGATGCTTCCTGGGCTCGCTCCTTCCAACCCTCAGCCTTGGAGTTGGGAATGCTCCAGGCAGGACCACAAGTGTCTTTTTCCTAAATTAGCCGTGACTTCATCTTGTAAGACATGAATGTAGCTGGTATGAGGCTCCCTAACGTGCGTCTCATCCCTACGGTATGAACTTGCTGTGAAAGATGGGATTTAAGATGTCCTGGGAATGTTTGGGCTGCAGGGAGGATGGCAGCCTCACCACTGGCTTATTAAATCAAGTTATAAATCAATTTCTGTGTTAGTGGTGAAAGTGTAAAGGCCAGGACTGCTCTGGGCTTTGTGCAGGTGAAACTCATTTCCAAGCTGGGCATAATTGATGGGATGGGATCTTCCTGGCTGCAATCCAAAGGATTAAGTGTAACTCATACTGCTGAAATTTTTGCTAGTTAGAAAGCAGTCTGGACACTTGGGTATGACATGAGCCTGGCAGAAATTCTGGGTGAGGTCCAGCATCCCCACTACAAATGCCAAAAGCAAGCCAATTTCAGCTACTTTGGGTATTTCTCTGCAAGCTGTAAATGTGTTTCAGGACTGTGTTGGAGACTGACCTTTCTAGAGAACCCAACAACAGCTGCAGCACAGGCTGTGGCAGTGTCAGGACACCCCACCGAAATTCCTGAGCCAGAAGGCAAAATGGCTCAACCCAAATGCAAATTTGTCTTTCCTGTGCTTCTCAAAAGTGGAGTGTTTTATCTTCCTGGTGCAAACAATGTTCATGTTATGGCACCCTCTGATCCACAGAGGGGAAGATGGGGAAGTGAAACACGTTACATTCTAAATATAGAAATTTAGCCTGATGCACTAACTGATATTCAGATTAGTTTTTGTCAGAGACTGATGTAGAGGAAAATTGACCAGAGAACTGCTGAGACTGTACCTGTTCTCTGAATCAATACCCAGAGCTTCATATTCAGCACCTTTTATTGGTATTACTGTAGTACCACTGCTCATTCCTTTCCTCTGAGTGGATCCAAGGGGGGAAATTCTTACACCCATTTGCATAATTTGGATAGAAGATGAATCTATGTACTTTTATTAGTTATTTAAATAAAAATTGTAACCATCAAACTCCTTTTAATAACTTGCTACAGACTGGATAAAGAGCTTTTTGATTTTCCAACTTAGGGCTGGTAAAGGTTGCCTGTGACTCAGGAACTCCATGATTCAAATTCTTCCTCACAAAACTTTGGATGTCTTTCAAAGCTCTGGCTTAGTTCCTGGCTTTACTAATTGGGCGAGAACTTCCTGAAATCAGGATGTCGGTCTGAACCTTTTTGTTTTGCTACCAATCTGAACAACTCCTATTTTGGCCATTGCAGCCAAAGCTTGGATTTAGGCCAACTTTTCAAATGGATTTTTTTCTCTTTTTTCTTTGTGCTATTGGACTGAAATTGTAGCAAAAACTAATCAAGGCTTTGATTAAGTAATTGTTTCTGGAGGAGGCTCTGGATGCGCAGCACACTCTGAAAGTGTATTAATGTACACGAGTAACACAAAGCCAGCGTGGTTTGTTGTTGGAAATGTGGTCAACCAGTGACAGAGTGTGAAAACAAGTCGGGATTCCTGAGCCCTGTCTTTAGGCACTGATGTGCTCTATGATGTTAAGCCAGTTACTGTAGCAGTACTTGACCACTTCTTTTGCATTTAAGCCATAGGTGTGAGTCATTAATGGGAGGTTATGAATGCATTAATTGCTTTGGATGCCTTAAAGCTGCTCTTCCTGTTGAAGAGAGAAGCACAAGCTCTTGCTTGGATGTGTTGTGGTGTTGGGTAACACCCTTAGGGATGCTTTGCAGCTCCTGTCTGGATCCAGTGTTTATTTGGGCAGTGAGATAAACCTCTGCTCTGCCCAAACTGGGTATGTCCAGAGTCTGTGACAGAGCAGCTCTGTTCAGAGCTGTTGCTGAACCATATCTCGCTGGAACAAGTGGTATTTGAAATGATGTAAAACAAAGCCCAGGACAAGAGTGAATGCCACTAATGCTACTCAAAATAATCAGTGTTTAATGTGGCCTTTAGAGAATAGAGATTGAGACATTAGTCTGCTCACCTTTTCAGACACAGCACACAGTCAAACTTACTCTTTTGCTTGTTCATTTGTAGAAACAGCTGTAGAGCTTGCGTTTTTCTTCTTCAGGGACAACAGCTGAGGGCTAACACATGCTGGTAGCATTCCTAAGAGCTCTAACAGATTAGCTGAGATGTGTCTTTGAGCAGTCAGCATCAAGGCATAATCAGATAAAAATCTGTATCTAAAACATCAAACTGGTAAAAGGTAATGTTGATCGGAACAAGAGCAAATATTGGCTGAACTTTGATTCTTGAAGAACAAAGATGTGTGTAGACATTAAATAGCAAGGGGATGAATAAAATGAAGGTTTTTCTCCATTATGGTTTAAAATCAAATTAAGGCATGTTAAGATCAAAGCTGTGTTCTGTCCTCCGCAATTGAAATGTAGGTTTGTCTTCTTGAAAAATTGGTGAAAAGATTGACTTGAGAATTTCTGAAAGAAATGAAGGAGTGGAATCTAATGTGAGTATTGCAGTGTCATAAAAATGGTTGGATGGTGTTCTCTCTGAAATCCTCTTGCTCAATGCTCTTGGACTGCAGGGCAGCTCTCTCTTGCAGCTGGGCAATGATGTGAACTTAATGGATCCAAGCTTCCAGCAGAAACTGGAAGGTGAGAAGGAGCTGCTCCGCCGGGCCATACAGAAGGAACTGAAGATTAAAGAGGGAGCAGAAAACCTGCGCAAAGCGACAACAGACAGAAAGAACCTTGTCCACATCGAGCACGTGCTGAAATCTTCCAACAGAAAACTGGAGCAGCTGCACTGGGAGCTTCAGGAGCTCAATGCAAGGATTTTGATACCAGACAAAGAGAGGAGTACGACAGGTAGTTCTTGGGTCATGATTGACTGGAACATTCTCTTAGAGTGCTTCAATCTCTAGAGATGTTGAATTGATATAGTCTTCTATTGAGGGCTCATCAGTATTGGGACCGTCTTGGTATTTATCTGATGAAATTATCTGTGGTATAAAAAGTTCAGAACGGTGCTGTAAAGGTGAAAGGGGGTATAGGGAGAACACCAGCTGAGAGTGGTGGGCATGGGCAATATTCAGGAATAGGTTGTAGGTGGAATTGAAAAGATTTGAATAGAATTTCTGGGCAGTTCAACATCCAAGTATTTTGTAGGATAATGAGTATAAAATTGGAAGAGTGCTTGTTATGACAGGTTCATTGATAAATTAAGAAATATTTACAGATATGAGCTTGAGTTTCATTTGAAAGTGTTTCCCAATCAGTTTTGTAGACAAGACCTTTTTGTACCTTATTTTATAGGCTAACTTTCCCTTGCAGAGTCACCCATCTGTAACCCGGTGAAATGAAACGAGGCAAGATGACTAATGGTATTGATTGTGTTGTGTGTGCAGATGGATCTGTGTCTCCAGATCCCTGTCTCTGGGAAAGAAACCCAGACCCCATGGCAAGGAAGGTTGAAGCTTTGAAAAAGCAGCTGCATGTTGAAATGAAAGTGAAACAAGGAGCTGAGAACATGATCCAAATGTATTCAGCATCCAAGGTAAGCAGGAATAAAGAGCCGTTTGGGAGCATGGATTACTGGATCAAAATTTGTATTTTAAGTCTATACACAAATCTCTCTGATAATTGATTTGGGAGAGAAATTAATTTGCAGAGATTGCTTGCCTGAATCCTATCTCTGTACTTTGAGTCTTAGCATAATGACAGCACATAAGGGTGGTGTAAGAGGTACATTAAGTCACTGATGAGGAAAGAAAGCTAAGAAAGCATTGGTGTTGTAACTGAGTTAGTTGATGTGATGTTTTGATATCAGTAAGCACAGCATGTGCTCTCTCTTTATGTGAGAAAAATTTTCAGAGGTTTAGTGGATTCGTATTCATCTCATTTTTTGAGTTTGGCATAATCGTATTTAAAAGTCAAAAGATAATTTAAAACATTTCAAATCCAAGCTTATTATGAAGCTTAATTCAATAAGACCAGCAGTGTAAGAGGGCTGTGATATTTTTATGTGTTCAAAACCTCTGCTCTGCTTACAGAACACTGTAAGTGCAGTTAACCAGGGAACAAGGAGTCTCAGTGACTGCAGGATTTGGTATTAACTGGGCACATCCTTGACCTGTCCTTTCCCTCTGCAAATGGAGATCGTGATCTCAGAGTCCTTGATCCTCAGTGGTGCCTCCTTTACATAACCACTTGTGTATTCCATGTCAGAATCAGTTATGACCCTTCGTGCAAGTACCACCTCACCCTCATATGCGAGCACACCATCGTCACCCATTTTTAGTGATCATGGTTCTCTCTCTGCATCTGATTCCTTTTGGCAGGAGAGGAAGCTGTTGGCTACAGCTCAGCAGATGCTTCAGGACAGCAAGACAAAGATTGAAATAATCCGCATGCACATTGTGAAAGTATCTCAGTCAGCAGGAGGGATGGAAGATACAGTGGATCCAGCAGGTAACATGCTTTAAGTAACTGATACAGCCCACAACAGAAGCAGACAGAGCTCTAAGATCCACAGTACTTGGCTGATTTTCACCCTTGCCATGTTTTACCTCCCGAATGGCCAGTGAGGATGGGGAGCACCATCAGTGCTTTGGAGCTGCGGATTGAGGAGCTGAGGCATCACCTGCGCATTGAAGCTGCTGTAGCGGAGGGAGCAAAAAATGTGCTGAAGATCCTGGGGGGGAGTCGGGTACAGGATCGCAAGTTTTTGGCTGAGGTAAGCAGACATTGCTCAGGCCTTCTTGAGAGGGTGGTTTCATGCCTCCACATTAGTGATTTAGCATGAACAAGCAGGGTTAATCAAGTTACTAATTTAGGAATTTCCTGTCTCTCTGTGGAGACAGACTGGAATCACTTCCCCTTCTAGGGATAGCATTCCTTGCTTTGGTGAAATTTCTCAGGAACATCAGAAGTGACACTGGTGGGAGTTCAAGCTCTATGGGAAAATATTTTATCTTTAATTTATCTGTATCCTGTATTAGCAAGATGTTGTCTTGTTGGGTTTTTCTTAAGCTTACTCCAGTTAATCATACCTGGTCTACATGGCTCTACATGGAAAATTTTTGCCTGCTTTCTGTTCTCCTTCACACTGGTAGGCTCAGGGTCGTTTGCAAGAGTCCTCTCAGAAGATTGATCTGCTGCGCTTCTCCCTGGAACGTCAGCTCAGTGAGCTTTCTCCTGATCACCCAAAAAGAGCACTCATCAAACAGGAACTGGTAAACACTTCCTCCCTGGGAGCCCGGCATGGCAGCATGCAACCCACTTCAGTCATCAAACCTACAGCCCTTACAGGTAAAGGGATCCTGCATCACATGTTGTGAGGAGGACAGAGAGAAAAATGAATTCTATTTTTTCTCGTTGTCATATGGACATTGGATTTTCTAGCAGCTGGACTTGTGTCTTCAAGGTCAGGCAGAGCTTTCTGAGCATACAGATTTGCAGTCTAATAATCTGGAGTCAATTTAAACTATTAACCAAGAAATCATGAATCTGAGAAATTCTGGGACCTCTTTGAGGTCAGGCTGACTGGAATCACTTTATCTTTTACATAATAATATTCCTTATTCTCCTAAAATTCCTCAGGAACACTGGAAGTGAGACTGATGGGGTGTCAGGATCTATTGGAAAATGTTCCAGGACGTTCCCGAATGACAAGTTCTTCTCCCATCTGTGGCAGCCCAAGTGATTTGAGGTCCCTTTCCCGGACACGAGTTGGTCTGGGCATCCATGGCCGTGGTGTTGCAGGAAAATACCGGAATGAAGAGCCAAGTAGTGAGTACAGGGTTCCCTGTGGACCTGCTGGTGGCATATCAGAGCAAGGGGCTTCTCACCGGCTCAGCCTGGTACAAGTGTTGTTATAAGAAACCCAATTTCTGCAAAACTAAGAGAGAGAATGAATTGCATTATGCCTGGTCCTCCTAGGACTCTCCTGGAAATTGGTTGGGATGTCCACCTTCAGCATGAGAAGTTAAACATTATAATCCATGTTTCCTCCTTTGTCCAGATGAGGTCCTTGCTGTGCTCAAAGTGGACAATAAAGTGGTTGGCCAAACAAACTGGGGACCAGTTAATAACCAGGCATGGGACCAGAGCTTTGCCATTGAGCTGGACCGGGTAAGTCTGCCTCAGATTCATGTGGTGTTTATTTTTCCATTTAACCTTACCTGATTTGCTTGTTTAGCTGTCATTCCACTTAGCTCAACCCCGTATTGCTGCTGTCCCCATGTCCTTTGATTTGCCAGTTAGCTTGGCCTTCCCCTGGAGGCAGAGCATCACTGCCAGAGATTCAGCTTGAAGAGCATCTGCTGTCCTTCTCTCCTTATCTGAGCAGTTTTATTTCATCTTATCAGTAAAGTGGCTCTTAGGGATTTCTAAATGGGGACTCCAAGAGGGTCTGTAGCTAAGAATATCTAAAACCATCAAAAGCAGGGAACAGAAGCACTAAAGAAGTATTTTATGCATACTCTTTAGTTTACTGATTTTATTTTATTTATTATTTTTTCACAAACACACATGCCATTTCTAGAGCATGGAGCAATATGTAATTACTCTGCCTTTGTTTTCTCCCTCACCATTCACCCATCCCACCAGTCTCGTGAGCTAGAAATTGCAATTTACTGGAGAGATTGGAGAGAACTCTGTGCAGTGAAGTTTTTACGTTTGGATGATTTTCTTGATAATGAACGTCATGGGATGTGCCTCTCGCTGGAGCCCCAAGGAATGCTTTTTGCAGAGGTATAAATGTAAGCTTTGTTTCTTTCTCAGAGAATTCTGTCTCTTTAGGGTGTCTGCCCTGAAAGCAGTTGTTCAACCCAGAGTACAAGGAATGGAAGGAGCAATAATCTAGAAGGGCAGAGTGATATCTGAAACCCTCTTGCATCAATAGCCTGTATAAGAATAAGGAACAACAGGATAGAATAGATGTGCACATCCATAGCCTGGAGTGACTCTTCAGCTGCTCCACTGTAACTCTGTGTGTGTGTGTGCTGTGAAATCCGTTCGTTTTTATTTGCTTTCATTATGAGTCATTGGTGGCACTTTAATTAAACATATGGCTTAATGGTCAGGATTGAATCACAGAGACTGTAGAATCAGAGATCCAAACTCCCTCTGGCTATGCTTATTTTATCATCTTTCTGAGCCTAGTAATAGTTTGAAGTACCATCAATGTAGAGATAATCTCGATAATCCATTAAAAGCCGCAGTATTTTCTCCTTTGTGTTCTGATGAAAGTTCCTGTAGTTATCATTCCAAAGTAAGATCTAAACCTCATGTACCAAAATTTGCCTTCTCTCCCTGCCTTCTTGTTTTTTGTGGTTGGTTTGTGGCATTTGGTTTTGGTTTTTTTTTGTTTTTACTTCTGTGCTGTGAACTACTGTGTTTGTTACCCTACAAATGGGCGTGTTCTTTATGCATGGCTTCACAAATTAGATAAAGTTTTTGGGAAATACAAATTGGTCTTAATTCTGGGGATTTTCTCAATTTCAGGTAACAGATAATTGCAGTCTCTAAACCCACAACTGAAGTAGCAGCTGATTAGAGGGTGAATCTGGAATAACCAAATTTGGAGTCTGGGATTGACTCGAAACTTACCAAACAGATAGAAATTGAGATTTGGATGAGAAAAAAGGCATGTGTGAAAATCTGGGTTTACAATTTAAATGGAGAATCCTGACAAATCTCTTTTGCTTCTCTGACAGGTGATGTTCTGTAATCCTGTCATTGAGAGGAAGCCAAAACTGCAGCGACAGAAGCGCATTTTCCGCAAACAGAAAGGTGAGGTGCTGGAGAAGTGACTGTCCAGGATGAGAGCAGAGGTTTGCACAAGCAGGTTCTGCTGTCCTACTCAATCTGAGAGATGTTATAACTCTTTCTAATTACTGTGTATGTGAAAGTTTGTTCAGTCACATGAAATGCAGGCAGTCTTGCTGCAGCTCCATCTGTAATGTAATATTGTTGTGGCGCTGCTACTCACAATTAACATTGCTAGGATGATTTAATTGCTAGTTATTTACAGACTACTTAGCTCTGGGACCTCCAGCATAAGAAGGATGTGGACTTCTTGCAGCAAGGAGGGCCACCAAGATGCTCAGAGGGCTGAAGCCCCTCTGCTCTGGACACAGGCTGAGAGAATTGGGGCTGCTCAGCTCAGGAAGGCTCTCAGGAGACCTTGGAGCCCCTCCCAGTGCCTTAAAGAGGCTCCAAAAAAGCTGGAGAGGGACTTTGGACAAGGGTCTGGAGTGACAGGACAAAGGAAGAATGGCTTCCCACTGACAGGGCAGGATTAGATGGGATATTGGGAAGAAATTGTTCCTTGTGAGGGTGGTGAGGCACAGGTTGCCCAGAGAAACTGTGCCTGTGCCATCCCTGGAAATGCCCAAGGCCAGGCTGGATGGGGCTTGGAACAACCTGGGATAGTGAAAGGTGTCCCTGCCATGGCATGGGGTTTGGATTATGTGGTCATTGAGGTCCCTTCCAACCCAAACCATCCCATGATTCTATGAGAAGATCCAGGACTCAAACTGTACTAATTTAACCAGGCATGCTGTTACTGATGAACAGATATTGGAAGGTTTTCTGGAAAACTCTGAATGACAGAACACTGTAGCATGAACAGGCTACTGACTATCAAGTCTCTAGAGCTGGCATCTCAGATTTATGAGATTTATGGAATGGAATAGCTTGCATACTTTCTTATTTCTCTGCAAATTCTTTCTTGTGAAGCTGAATAAGGTAAAACTTTACATACTGAGCTTTTGTAGCAGTGGGGATAAATGAGATTTTATATTTACACTCTTCAGGAAGTAGTAAAAATAACGAAAATATCCCAAATATTTACTCTTTTTAACACATTTTCAGAATGTGTTAGCAGGCTGCATAATTAAAATGTAGTGTTGAAAGAGAAGAAAACCTGACTTGAAGTAAAATCAATTTTTAATGTTCAATTCAGTTTCAACCAGAAGATTGTTATGATATTATATGGAGCTTAACTTAGCTGAAATAGCAGATCTGTTTCATCATCATCATTAATTTTATTCCCTGAAGAAAAGCCCATTCTCCCAAGGGTGAGCTGCCCTTTTGGGGTAACCCCCAGGTGTTTAGTAGAAAACTAGCGTTTAACAGTATGTGAGACTGTAATTTATGTGTTGTAATCTTACTGATATTTGACTCTGACCCCTCCAGGGAAGGAATTTCTCCGAGCTCCTCAAATGAACATGAATGTTGCAGCTTGGGGTCGCCTGATGATGAGTTTCCTCCCTCCCTGTAGTTCCATCAGCACGCTGAGTCCCCCACTTCATGATCCCAATCACACAGACTTTCCTCCAGTTTCCCCACAAAGTCATGGGGATTCCATGTCCAAATTGAGTAGGTAAGTGATGTCCTGAGTGTTGGAATGGGTGTAGGGTATATCTGAAAATTCTGTTGCACCTTACTGAGGTGGAGGAAGACACTGATGAGAAAAATTTATCTGTCTAAAAAAAAAGATGTATAGTTTCTGTGCTCTAAAGGAAAGAAAATTCCATTAATTAAATGGCTTCACCAGTACAGTAACTGAGCTATGCAAGGTCACCATGTGATTGCTGTGATAAAAAATGCACTCTGCTTTCCTGAGTAATGTAGCACTCAGAAGGGACATAGCTGAGATTTTGAATGCGCTATAGAAGAAAATTTCCCCCCAAAATATTTTTTTAAAATTGAATCAGTTATTCTCTAAAGAGATTATTCCCACTGATGCACAGGACCTAGGAACGAAAAAAAAATTACTCAGTTACTGTGTTGCTATTAAAATCAAGATTTCTTTAAATTCTTGACTTATTTGTACGTACCTGTGTTTCATTAATTTTATAGCATCAGAGAGCCAGTGTTGGAGTGTGAGTCTAACCAACTTTTAATTAATTTAGGAGAGAATATGTCTTGTTGGTACTTCACAGACTAACAGTGTGAGCCAGGGAGTCCTGTTGTGCGGTGATTTGGACTGAACTAACACAGCAGAGGTGATGCAAAGGTGTCTCTGTACAATGCTCTGCCCTAAGGCAAAATCTCCTTCAATTCTGTCTCACAACGCAGTGATTTCCCTGTGGCTAAGCTTGCACTTGCTGATGAAGCACCACCCAAGCCTCCACGGTTTTTTCTGATGGCCAACTCCAAGGAATCAGCTCCATCCCCTGCAGATTCTCCGGTAACCATCTGGGCTAATTGGGAATGTTGTTTTTGTTGCTTGGTGTTCTTTCAAACCCTGTTCTTCTAATTTATTACTGAAGAAATTTGCTATACTTTAGGCAGGTGCCTCATTAGCTGGCTGATCTCCAGGAATTCAGAATCCAGGGAACCATTTTGGCATGGAGTCTTCAAAAAGAGTTGCACAGGTTTTTTCCCCCCTCTTTTAAAAAAATGATAACTTGCTTTTCTTGGAGAAGCAAAATGGGAGGTAGGTCAGCATTGGGAGTTCAGGGCAAGTACAGAACAGACTGCACAGAGAAAGCAGGGAAGGAGGGTCAGCAGGCTTTCAGAAGCAAATGAGGTTCTTTGTCATTAAAGAAACTGGGCAAAACCAAGAGCAGCTCTACTTTTCTGACAGGAATGAGCAGGAAATTTCTTTGAGCAGTAAAATGACCTGTTCTGCCACCTGTTTGTACCCTTTCTCATTTGGCTTTTGTGATAGAGGAAACTGCATTCTTTGATCATTATGACTCTTGACATCTAGGAAGTAAATGTTCTATCCTAGACTTTTAGAAGTGTTTATTTTAAAAGATTTGACCCTATAAAAATTATTGTACATGGGGATAGTTTTGTGTGCTCATAGATAATCTGTTTTTATGCTACTTACATCCAAGCAGAGGCAATGACCATCTGCAAGAACATATCTGTGGTCATGCTGGATCCAGGAGAAAAGTTGCATATGGGTGTTCAAGTTAGTCTTGTTGATTTCAGAGAATGACCCACTGTGGTTTTATTTCTCTTCCTAGTGCCTGAAGAGGCTACATGTTGAGGAGAAGACTTGCAGCTCTCCTGTTACAGGATTTCCAATCCCAGCGTCTCCAAGGTAACGGTGGATAGCATGGGCTGTCTCAGGTCACAGATTAAAGAGTCACTGGGCTCAAATTTTTGAGCATGAAGTCTAAAATTCTGCTCAATATGTGCTTTGGTTTCTCAGCAACAAATTCTTAATGCTGAGTGTGGACAATACAGTGAAAAATCTGCTCTGAGCTTCACTTGTCTAAATGTCTGCTGTGTCTTATCTGTTCATTAAGCCAAATACTGAGTCTGTTGGTACACTGTGCACTGCAGTGTAAGAGGTGATTAGTACAAGGTAAAGTCATTTAGCTGTCTTCAAGGGCTTCCTTGTGTTTGAAGTGCTGTGGTGTAGTATATTTAGATGTGTCTGTGTGCTAAGTAATACATTCCAGAACTACTTTTGGCATCCCTCACACTCATCTATTTCTATTGATTTGCAGTACATTGTTTCTTATTATGATGGGAGGCATAAAACAGGAAGTTGATTATAGTCTGTGGCACTTATACAGACACATTTTGTTTAAAACAGGGATACACAGCAGTAAATATACCCAGGCAAGTAAAAAACCAATTTACTATTGTTGAAAAAAGACAATTTCCTTACATCAGGGTTACCTTCTTCTTTCTTAAGTGCCAGAACAGCAGCACAAGCTTTAGTTGTCAGGATTAGGTGAGTGGTGGTTGGCACAGTTGTTTGCTTTCCTTTTTGCTATACAGAGCTTCTTTCCTTGACACAAACACACACTCTGATATCTGCTCATGCATCTCTTGGGTACTGTCTCTCCTCTGTTTTTCTGCAGGAAAAGGACAGTTCAGCTGGAGGATTTTCACTGCATTGCTATGTTGGGCCGTGGCCACTTTGGGAAGGTAGTAGAGAAGTCCACTGTGGAGGAGGGCAGTGGTTGTGACAATGGGGCTCTGCCTGGAGGTCTGAATAGAAACATTGCAGGACAGGAGAGATCAGTTGCAGTGCAGATATGGAACAACAAACCCAGCCCAGCCATATAAGCAGCTGGTAACTGTTGTTAACAGTCAAAATTCTTGAAGACTTGTGACTTCAAAGCCTGGAGAAGGCTGTCCTGAGAATGCTAAATCAAGGCACACCATTACCATTTCTTTTATGAGGATCACTTCATTCCCAAAATTTTGCATAGCTCCCTCTGTGAGATCTCTGAGGTGCTCCTAAAGCACTGGGCCAGCTGTGATTGTGCTGGCTGGGAGAAGGACATAACTTACACTGACATCCTTCTGGACTGCTGTAAAACAGAAGTGCTGTGTTTTTTGAGTTCCTTGAGTTTGGTTTTGAGGATGACTGTTTAGAGTGGATGGAAGTAGTTGGCATCAATTTGAGTTAAAGTTAGCTTTTCTGTTTTCTTTCAGGTACTGCTGGCCCAATACAAGGCAACTGGGAAGCTGTATGCCATCAAAGCCTTGAAGAAAAAAGACATTATTAGGAGAGATGAAATTGATAGGTGAGCTTTGTTTAGAGATGGTACTATTGCCAGAGGCTACATTACCACAACTGTAATCAAATGTTAGAGGTATGGTATTGGCTGTGGTACTCTTAAGGTTAAATGTGACCTTAAGACTTGGATAACTAAAACCAGAAATAAGGAAACTTAGAATGGTGTCTAACTTTTGTAAGAATGACACCTGAAGAATACTCTAAAACTCAAGATTTGGAAGTATATAAGATAAATATATTACCCCTCACTTTTTATTTCTCTAACTTCAGATGTAAAGATTTTCTTCTTCATCCTCTTTCTCAAAACAGGCTTTTCTGCTGAGTCTGTTTAGCACTGACGTTTTCATTCTTTGAATCCTGGCAGCTTGAACTGTGAGAAGCGAATATTTGAGGTGGTCAATTCTTCTGATCATCCATTCCTTGTGAACATGTTTGCCTGTTTCCAGACCCCTCACCATGCCTGTTTTGTGATGGAATACACTCCAGGTGGGGATCTGATGATGCGCATACACGAAGATGTCTTTCCAGAGCATATGGCACAGTGAGTTAGAATTACTCTTGTCTCCAGGCACTATAAATTTTTAACTTGAATCTCATATATTGCCTGATAACTATTTCTGTCTTTTAGGTTTTATACAGCCTGTGTAGTCTTGGGGCTCCAGTTCTTGCATGAGAAGAAAATTGTTTATAGGTAATGCAGCAGAGACTCAAGACAGTTCAGCAACTTGAAGGTTGATTTTACCTGTGGCTGTGTCTGGAGCTCACTTTCTTGCTGGGGTTTCTAATCTTTCTGCCTGTCTTTATTTTCCCTGTCACTATCAGCATGTTCATCGTGCTCACAGTAGAGAAAGTCACCTAGAAGCTATTCATCTGGCATGTTGCAGGTGATTAATCCTCTGTGACATGTCAATACATTCTGGGGGGCACCTGTAAGTCACTGCTTTATTTTCACTGGAAAAAGTAATTTGTCATGTTGTTGTGGGAGCTCTTTTCCAGATGAATAATCCCCACCCAGCTCCATGCTGCTTTTTGAGCCTTTCGTTTAGGGAAAAATATCAATCAGTTAAGGGGAATCTTCCAAATAATGCATGATTAAATCAAATGTAGACTTTACTCAATCTAGATTTTATTCTCTTTATTAACACCTACCTTCTGCTTCTTGCAAAAAAGCTGTGTTGGGTGGCAATCCTCAGTCTTCATCCACTGTTTTCTTTCATCTCCTTTGCTTGCAGGGACCTGAAATTGGATAATCTCCTTTTAGATGCTGAAGGATTTGTGAAGATAGCAGATTTTGGATTGTGTAAGGAAGGTAACTGGAGAAGCTTAAATTGAGCCATCAGGATCAGTTTAGGATCTGGGCTTTAGTAGGTGTTTGTTTGTAACTTGTATTAATCCCCATTTAAAAAATTAACATCAAAAAAGCCAAACAACAAAAAACTCCTCACCTGTCTGGCCATGATGAATTTGGGAAGAATACCTTGTTGTGTAATCTTCAGGAAACTTATGAAAGCATTTAAAATGTGCTTGTTTGCTCAAAGGAGCCAGAATATAGGATCATATAAAACATGTAGATGAGTAAATGAGCAATGGAACATGCAGGAAGTTTCCTTGGGTTTGCTCTTTATTTAAACATTGTTTGTATATTTGTTATTTGGAGTCGTTGGGGGCCTCAGGTTTCACAACTCTCACTGGCAATTCCCCATGCCCATGTAACAACATCAGGTGACAAACTACAGCTTTCAGGAGGTGAGGCTGCATCAGATCCATTCAGTAACTTGTGCTGGATTTTACCAGTGTCCTTTTCCTACAGGAATAGGTTTTGGAGACCGGACAAACACCTTCTGTGGCACCCCTGAGTTCCTGGCCCCAGAAGTGCTGACAGACATCTCGTACACGCGGGCAGTGGACTGGTGGGGCCTGGGTGTGCTCATTTATGAGATGCTTGTTGGTGAGGTAAGGCCAGCTTTCCTCAGGGGATCTCACTAACCAGGCTTGGGGACCTGACCACCCCAGGTAAAACATTGCTAAATGTAGCCAACTATTTATTAGTACTTCAGTTACATTTTTCTCATTCACAGTGCTTGCCAAACAGTAATTAATTAATCCATACAACTCCCTGCTAGTCTCATGCTTATTTAATAGCGAGGAATGGGTGCTATGTAGATTGAATAATAGAATGTCCCAATTGCAGTCACCTTTCCCTGGAGATGATGAGGAGGAAGTCTTTGACAGCATTGTCAATGATGAAGTTCGGTATCCACGATTCCTTTCAACTGAAGCACTTTCCATAATCCGTAAGGTAAAGGGCTGCTGGGTCTCTGGGAGCCTGAGGAATTTGCATTTACTGTGTACGTGGATCCAGAGGGACTTGATTAGGATTGTACAGCATTTGTGTGTGTAATCTGGAGCTGCCTACATAGGCTAAGGAAATATTTAAAATTTGGATGTATTTTCCCTCCCTTCTCTTTACGTAAATGCAGTTCTTCTGTGTAAGGATGACTAAGCAGGCTGCTTACTGTTCCTGCTAAGTCTGGCGCAGAGAAGTGTTGATTCAAGGACAAGAATGTCAGAGCCATTCAGTGGAGATGACTGGATTCAGTTTTTGAATGTGACCCCATAGTCACAGGTGCACAATTAAGCTGAGATGCTTCATGCAGTTTATGGCAGGTATCTTATTGCTGTTGGCAAATTGTTTACAAGAAACTAGGTCTGAGTTATTCCTGGCAGATGATGACCTTGGTGCAAAGTGAGAATGAGGAAACACTGAGGGATCAGTCCACCTCCTTTCTTTTGTTTTTCTCTCTGGAACATTATTTCTGTCCATTCTGGTTCCCATTGTTTAATTTTGAACTGATATCTCTGCAGCTGCTTCGGAAATGTCCAGAGCGTAGACTCGGAGCAGGGGAAAAAGATGCAGAAGAGATTAAAATTCAGCCCTTTTTTAAGGTAGGAACTTGGTTTAAACCTCTCCTTTGTTTCTTGTGTTTGAGCAGAGAGTGATTTGCTCTCTGTTGGTATCGAGGCTTATTTCCCTTTGTTATCAGGGAGATCTTAGTGATAGTTTCTGTTGCACCTTATTGGTCCATTCAGGAATATGTGTTTCAAGTCTGGCTTGAAATGACATCTCCCAAGTCTGTTTTCTGGGATCTTTATGCTTCCAGAGTCAGTTTATTTCTGATCGTGCTGCTTCTATGTACAAATATACTTAACTTTAGAGACATGAACAAATATTCCTTTTAAAATTAAACTGTAGCATCAAAGAGGTTATCTAGTGATGACAGTGATTGTCAGTCAGT
The DNA here is from genome assembly GCF_000277835.1 of Geospiza fortis. Lineage (NCBI taxonomy): Eukaryota > Metazoa > Chordata > Aves > Passeriformes > Thraupidae > Geospiza > Geospiza fortis. The sequence continues at coordinate 5,541,087 of NW_005054329.1, read as the reverse complement.
ATATTTGATCACCTGCATTTGCAGGATACACGACTCTTAAGAGAAATAGAGGTTAAATTGCTTTGTATCAGGGGTATGTGTTTGTTCCAGGCAAAGGTGTTGCCACCCCTCCTCATTATTACTCATCTGTACAAAAGTTTTTCGCCTTATAACCCTTGTCTGGCTTTGCACTGGAGCAAGAAAAGAACTTGGATGTCACCAGACATTGTTGGGATCCACAGATCCACCTGGCCACGGCTGAGCTGTAATTTTGTCCCTCTTAAATAGAGTTGTAGCTGTGAAATACACTACATGGCATCTCTGCCTTCCTTTTCTTACAGGGAATTGATTGGAATGCCTTGTTTGCCAGGAGGCTGAAGCCCCCCTTTGTGCCCACACTAAGAGATCCAACCGACATCAGCAACTTTGATGAAGAGTTCACTTCCCAAAAGCCAATCCTTACTCCTCCTGAGGAGGTTTCTGTCCTAACCCGGAAGGAGCAGACTGTCTTCAAGGACTTTGACTTTGTTTCCAGACATCTTTTAGATGTGTGATTCCTGGGCTACAAAAACATGAAGAGATTGTTACCACCTTGAGAGAGCATAGAGAAGACATTGCAGGGCCAGTGGAAAAGCCAACAGGATTCGTAGTACAGGTAGTGCTGATGGCCCCAGGATGAGGTGCCCTGCAAGCTGAATTAACCTGCTGTGGGTTTTCCAGCCTCATGTGTAGGAAGGATCCTGGATGTCAATTACCTTTAAGGAATAATTAACATTTGATGGGGTATATCTTCTGTCATTGAACGTAGATGAAATTTGGAATTTAAGCTGGACTTGAAATCAAATCATCTCTGCAACCCAGGTTGCTCTTTGCAAAAAGCCTAAGTAAGTAGTGTGATTTTTAAAGTTGTAGCATAGCAGGGGAGTGGCCACTTCTCACTGATTTTCTAGAGATGCAGCATTCCCTCCTGGTAATGATTGTATGCCATTTCCCACTCATAAAAATGTGTATGCCAGACAAGGAATGGATTTTAACACTACCAAGACAATGATGTTTGATAATGATCCAAGTGATTTATTGGAAGGAAGATGAATCTTTCTATTTAAGGATGCCAACTCTTAGCTATTGTTTATAATGATATCAAACTCCACAGCTTTGCACATGTTTTTTTTCTTTTTTGAAAATAAAGATACCTTTCTATATAATAAATATTCAGCTTTTCATCTCCTTTATGTCAGCTGAATGTTTCAGATCAGGGCTGACCAAAATGCTCAACAGGCAGGACTTTTGTTTTCTCCATAAATGCCGGTAGTAATATTTTCTTTCTTTCTTCCTTCTCACTCAGGTTTTCTGTACATGTTGCATGGTGTCATCAACTGAGAGATACCAATGACTGCAGTCAGTTTATGTCTCCACAGATTTTGTCAGTGTGTACATCCTGTATAATTTTTGGGGACAGCTAAGTAATGACAGTCAGTACTGGAAAATCAATGAGTTAAAGGTGATTTCATTGCCTCGTAATCTATCTTGTAATTATACTTGATAAGATACATTTTCTTGTCTTAAATTCGTAATGTTAGCTCATTGGGCAAAAAGGGAAGGGTTTTTAGAGATAAGGCATCTGATGCAAACAAGGACACAATCGTTGCTCTTTCAGTTTTTCACCAGATGGAGACAGGAGTGAGACTAAGGCAACTGTGCTGTAGCTGGAGACAAGGATCTAGGAAATTGTTAAGCCAAGGCAGGTCCCAGTGATTCAGGATTCAGTGAGGTAAGAGCTCTGTTTGTGCAAACCAGGGATATTTCACACTCAGCCTAGATTTCCTATTTTCAGAGCCAACTATAGCTGCTTCTGAAAATTCCCACGTACAAAGATCCTTTCAACCTCCCGCTCACCCTGGCAGTGCACTGGCCTGTTTAGAGCAGGATACACATTCTCCTCACTCTTGTTGGAGTGGCAGTTGCTGTTGGCCTCTGTGGTGTATTCTGTGGCTTTAGTTCAAGGCCACTGTGCAGTGGGAGGTAGCACAGTGGATTGTTAGCACAGGTGAAGCCTAGAACTTGGGTTCATAGAAAAAGTCATAGACAATTTCAAAATGCATATTTCATCTTTTATTTTATAATTTATGGTTGAGTAAAAAAAAAGGTAAATTAACACCCAGGTGTATTTTAAAGAAATACCAGATAGAGCAAAACTCCTTTGAGCTGTTGTACCTGCTGATAAACTTTCACTTGACTGATACCTGAAGAACCAGGAATTGCAGTGTGACATATGATCCACACTTCAGCAGGTACCACAGCAACACAAGCAACCTGCAGAATACTTCTGAATGGTGTACGCTTCTTTACAAAAACAATCCTTAGCATTCTGATATCCCTCTGATAAAGCTTCTACCCTGAACAAAGCAGACTCTGCAGAGATTACAAACTCTGGAGCTGGTCAAAAAAGAGATCTTTTGCTGCATTTAAATTGCTTTTGGACTGTCGTGCTGTGTTAGTAACTACACTATTTTTTCATGAGTGTTCATCAACTTTAAACCCTGAGTGCTTCTGAGTTGGTGTTAATTCCTGAGCCAAGACAATTAAGGCACAAGACACTTTTAGCTAACATTTTGTTGTGGTGGTTTTTCTTGTTTTGTTTGTTTTTGTTTTAACAGAAAAGGGTCAAGACTAAATTTCACACCACAGCCTTTTTTGTTTTAAAGCTAAGATCAGTCATCCCAAACTTCCTTTTCATTCCCCATGGAAATCTGAAGTATGACCTTTTATTTCAATGGAAAACAGAACCTCTTGCTGTTGTCCTGAAAGCTGTCACCATTTCTCATCTCAGGACCTAGCAGCTTTTCTCTTCCATTGAAATTATATTATTTTATTAAAATGTCACTAGTGAGTTGAGGTAGTAGTAGTTTTACCAACAGTGTTACTTTAGTTAGGCATGAGGTACCCACCTCTGCTCCTGCTTCTCTCCCTACAGCAAAAGCCTGAGCACAATGTTATCTGCAGAAATAACTCAGTAGCCAAGGATTACTTTTCTGTCCAAAGGAAAGTGATGGTATCATTCTTCACTGACTTGATTCAAAACAGTGAATTGTTAGCAGCATCATCAACTTAAAAAGCTGTGAGGAAGCTGCTCAGGGCATCACAAAATACAGATTAATTATCTCATAAGATTATTTGGATGTCTTACAGCTCTTTCTTATGCACATTAACAGTATTAAGCCTAAAGTCTTCATGGAAAGCATTAAGTTGAGGCATGTGGACAAAATAAAATTTGCTTTTGGCTCTCTAAATATTTACTCAAATATTTCCCTTACATGCCTGATGCTACTGCCAAAAGGCACTGCAGTTCTCACAGTCAGAACTTGGCTGAAAAAAGGCCACAGGAATTACACTGATCCTGGCTGGTTTTATCTGTAATTGCTGCTGTTCCCTAGCAGCAAAAGGCAAGGGAGACCTTGGAGAAGAGAACATGAATAGTCACTAATCTTGCATTTCTTCTGGAGAGACGTGGATGCACTTAACAAAAGGAAATAAATTTAGAGAGATACCTTGCTAAGTCTGGAAATCAGCTCTGCTGGCTTTGGCCTTCTCAGAGCTGTATTCTTTGCCTTTAACAGTGTTGTTTATATATAAAAAAATAACCCTGACTATCCTTGAAATGTAATTTGCAGATGAACAGGTTGTGGAGCAGGTTGCATAGTCCACGATGTGTTGAAGTTCAGTGCAAGGAAACAGCAGCCATTGCATTAGCAAAGTTTTACCCAGCAGCCTGCCAGGGGTGTTGGCACACTGGGACTAGACAGGCTCACTGCTCTTGTGAAAATAGATGTTCTCCCATGCAGTGAGGTGGCGTGAACAGAAGAATCTCCAGAGATTGAGGATTATCCCTTGGTCAAAGGGGTTCTCCAGCTGGGAGTGCCGCAGGTAGGAGATGCGGTGGTGGGACATGAACTCCCAGGTCGTGGTGTTGCATGAGATCAGGTACAGGTGGGAAACAAGCAGCAGCAGGACCACAATGGTGAATATGAGTATCAGGAGGAAGGACACGAGGAGGAAAATGTTGTGCTGAAGCCACTCCCGGGATTGTTCAAAGTAGAGGCCTGACCTTTCAATTCAAACAGAAATAAATCTGTAGTTAAAGAAGCAGAACTAGTTTCATAAAGTAAGCAAACCTGATGGCACATTTAAGTTTGATTCATAACTAATGAGCTGCTAATCATCCTTGACTACAGAGAGTTAATATACTATGAAGTCCTGAGAGACTGCACCACAGGGATTGGAAGCTAAATTTAGAAGATTCTGTTTCCCTGACAGCTGTGAGACACAATCACCCTGGGTTAACTCCTCTCCTGAACAGCTGGAACCCTGTTGGAGTTTCCAGCACTTGAATGTGTAAACAAAGATTGTGTTACAGGGACCGAAGCAAAATGAACAATGAAACCTAAATTACCAGAGACTGCTCAAGATTAGGGAGCTCCAGGATGCAAAAGAGGGTGAAGATCCAGAGCCAGTCTATGTTCTATGCCAGCTCAAGGAGCACTACAACTTCCAGCAATCTCAGAGGTCCAAAAGCCATCTCCCAGCCTTACCAAGCAACATGGCCTCCCCACAGCAGAACCACAAGCTGCACACTCAGGTAAACTATGAACAGGGGGTGATTCCTTTCTCCTACACAGTTCTCAAGCCAGGGACAGTGATGGTCGTAGCGCCGCACACAGTGCTGGCACTGCTGGCAGTGCTTGGCTCGCATGGGTTGCTGCAAAACACAACCAGGAAAAGAAAAAAACTCACTGGCTATAGTTCATGGCTGTCCCACTCCCATTTGGTAGAAGAGAACATCATGCAAATCTGTCTTTCCCCACAATATTGTCCCTAAAACACTTGCTTGTGAGACAAGAGCACATCAACATTGCTAAGACGAATCACAGGGATTGTGATTCTCCTGGTCATTGCTAAGACAAATCAAAGGGATTGTGATTCTCCTGGTCAAGACCCAAATGGGTGGCATTCCAATTAAGTGATTCTCCCACACTCCTCCTATCTACACATTTTCTTTATTATCCACCTATTACAGGAAGTCCAGTGTGCCAAGGAGGGAGACAAAGGCAATCAGTGTAGTCAGGAAAGCATGAGCCAGAGTATTGAGGTGAAATACTAGAACCACTACTATCAAATAGAGTGGGCAGGGATGTGATACTTTTTGGGGATGTACAGAGAAGTGCCTCCATGTGAGTACAAGACACTTGCACAGAAAACAGCTCAATTAGCAGGCACAGAGAAGGTGAAAGACCTGGCTGAGAGAAGTAGTGCTTTCTAGGATTTGTCCCCTGCAGTGTATAAATGCTTTGCCAGCTTTTCTTCTTGCAATAAGCTCATTCCTCCTGGTTGATACTCTTCGGGCATTTATGGGAGCTGGGGTAGTGCTTAATTTCATTAAACTGATAAGGATCATTCTGAAAATGAGCCTTTTTAGGCTTAGGCAAACTGTTTTAAGAGCTAATTTTATTGCTGTAATTTCTCCTTCATGCTGTCTTTTACCATTTAGGCTAATGTTTTGTTGTTTTAAGGCCCTGAACAAGTTCACAACAATGAGCAGTTCCCACAAGTTACACTCAGCTGCCTTTCTGACTATCAAGGTATTTTCAAAACAACTTTTTTGACAGTACTGTAAGGTCTGGCTGGCATGGCAGTAAGAATGTGGAATACAATTTTCTCATGGCAGAAAAAAATTATTGTTTCTATAAGCCAGCAGGGACTTGTTTCAGCCTTGGAAAACTCCATCACTACTACTTGTGTAGTTACACATTCTGCCCAGCCTCCTCTGAGCAGCAATTAAAGACCACCAACAGCAGCTGAAGAACAATATCAGCTTTCAAATCACTCATCCCTTCCTCTTCCAGCATGTTCTGGATGCCCACCTTCACCAGGCAGTAACCACAGCGCCGCAGCTTAATGTCACCTGGAAGCTGGAGGATCACCACACCTTGTCCTTTATCTTCACCTTCCTACAAAAAAAAGAGAAAGGAAGGGATGTAGGAGTGTTCTTGGGCTCCTGTCTGACTGAGCTGTCATGCTGCATATTTTTACTTAACAGTTACACAGTGTTTGTTATCTCTATCATTAGGACAAAATAATTCATTAGAATACCTACAGCATCTGCAGACAGTTAGGGTACAGTGAGAGAGAACATGTTACTGTAACCCTCCAAAGAATGTTTGTAGAGAGGCAGAAATAACTGTGGACAAGATACAGTCTGGGACAAAAACAAGGTTAGACTTCACTTCTAAACACAACAGTGTCTTTTTGGTATGAGCAGTGCTAATTAGTCATTCACAGCCAACACTGACGTTAATGATGGATGACTAAGATTGATAATGCTTTTGTCCTACAGTCTATAAGGCAGTGAACCTTGAGCAGACTAGCAGTTACTGAAACTTTGCATCGCCATTTATTTCACTGCAACTTGTTTGTGGATGTGTCCTCTGAGAGGGCAACAAATCCATAAAGAGTTCAATAAACAGAACTGCAGAGAGCACTGTCTGCCAAGCCTGCCCTTCAATTTGGGGCTTTTTTTGCACTTGTACCACTTAGCAGTGGTTATTGTAAAATAGGTCATATATACATTCCACAGAGCACTGCAGCCTCTGCTCTAGGAGAGGACTTGAGTTCAGATGGCACAGTTACGTACAAGGGAAGTGTGGCGTGAAAGGCACATTAAAAGCCTGTAAACCCTATTGCTGTTACCAAATACCAGTGTGAGACTGTCTGTCCTCATCTCTAATGGTCTGTGCATGTGTCCTTCATGCCAGCACAACAGAAACTCTTTCACATTGTTCTTATCTACCAGAGTGGAAAAAGTAGAAAAGCCTATAGACTTTACAGCTACTCCACTTTGTTCTATTCATGAAGGGATCTACCTTCACTTCCTCTTCAGGCTTAACAAAACCCGGATCCATGAGAGACACCTTGAAGTACAGCAGGATCGAGCATAAAACCAGCAAAACGAAGATCAGCGGCTGAAGCAGCTCCCCGCGCTCCTCTTGCTTTTGCAGATCTGAAAGGTACCCATAAAAGACAGAGAGCAGCAGCTCCTTGTGAAGCGTCCTGGATTTTCTCTCTAGCCTCAACAAAGGGGTCCCGAATCTAAGAAGAGGAAATGGGGAGAGACCAGCCGGAGAGGCTGAGAAGGGGCTCCCAGATCCCCCCGCTCTCGAGGCACCCCCCGGCCGCGGTCGGGCACTGATCGCCCGTGTCCCACGGGGGCT
>NW_005054329.1:5511978-5533670 GCF_000277835.1 Geospiza fortis | reverse complement strand
GAGGCGGGGCCAGGGCGGCCCAGCCCTGCGGGGGAGGCTCCGCTGGGCTGTTGGGCTCGTTCCACTCCCAGAGCGGGCCTGGGTTCTGGTGGCTCGGACTCGGCAGACACCGTGAGCCGGGTCCCTGGCTCCTTTCGTCCTCCACACCGCCCCGGCGTTGTTGACCCGGCCCTGCGGGGCTTTTCCTCAAGGAATGTTTTCCCTGAGCCCTTCCCGCGTGTCCTCCCGCCCTCAGCCCGGGCTCTGGGGCGCAGGGCTGGGCAAACTGTTCAGAACCTCCGTTACACCGGGGAGGCGCTGCTGGGTGCATGGAGCTGGGGAAGGTTCGGGCAGCAGGTGCCGTTCAAAGGCTCCTCAAGGTGATGCCCAAGGTGCTGCTCTGCCTTAATCCTGCCCTTGCTAACGTGGTTATTCCATATGTTGGTTTCCAGCCCCCGGGAAGAAGCGCGGAGAGGCTGTGCTTTGCTGGAAGCAGCCACACGACCCCATTACAAAACAGAGCCTGGAGAACGTCTGACATAACTCGAGGAGGGATTGGATCTGGTTGAGATGGCTGCAGTCAAGAGGCTCCTGGCAGGGTGGGGTCACTGAACACCCCCGAGGGCTGCAGGTGTGTACAGATTCTTCTCAGCTGACACAGACACATAAAAGCAATTGAATTGCACCTGAGATGCACCTTGAATTGCACCTTTGATTTTTGTCTCTTGCTAACAATAAAAAAAAACTCACCAAGGTGACTATAGCACATATATATTTACACTTTAAGTGTCTAAGGGAGATGAATGTTATCACAGATCTGTAAAAGTTCCAAAATCAGTGCTTTCTAATTCCTTTCCGTTTTAACATAGCTATACCTTGCTGCTTTTGTTACCTTCTTTCCCAATACAAATTTCGAAAGAAATATCATATTCTTTATAAGTTTACCCTCCAGCACCTGGTAGTGGATTCCTTGGTATTGTTTGCCCACAAATTGATTATTTTAGTCTCTTCATGAGTCAGTGCTGGTGCCAGGAAAGCACCTAGTTGTGTGGGTCACTTAAATGGTTTACCTGAGACAGCTGGGTTGAAATGTTAACAAAAATTGTCAACTAAATTTCCAGCAATCATTCAAACTCTTTTTTTTTTCTTTTTTTTTTTTTAATATTCTAGGTAAATGCAAAGCCTATGGCTCTCTTCCCTCAGACACCTCAGGCTGTACTGGTGCTCAGAAAAAGGTGGGTAGTGTCTTTCCTTCTTCACAGAGAGGTGTAAATTTTAAAGCTTAATGAAAGCAAATTGAGTAGTAATTTTGATGTTCTAGAATAATCTGTCCTAAGGAATATATTCTCATTCTCTTTGCGATTAAAATAATTGTGTGCATGTTATACTTTTTATCTTCTCCTTCAGCTTTGAAACCTGTCTTGCAGAGATCAGGGCTTATCTCTTGTCTCAAGGGTTTCAGCCTCAGTGACTGGTTGAAATTAGGCTCAGTTACAGAAAGTCTCTACTAGAAAGTTTCTGAGGAGAATCTTGGTTCCCTATGGCATCCCAGCCATGCTGCTGGCAAGCTAAGGTATCTCTCTGGGCTCTTACAGCACAGCATGTTTTCAGCAGTTCAGTTTCATACAAATGCTCCTCCCATCCTTTCACCTTGCTCCTTTACAGTGACCACTGAATTAACTGGCACTGAGCCCTTCCAGGACCAGGGTCTTATGAAGAAAGTCAGGCTGGCCTTAAAGCAGATTGGCTTTTCTTAATTGCTCAGATCCTGCCCCTTACAAAGCCCAGGCTGTGGAGTGTGAACTGCAGATAGATCACAGAGTTCAGAGCAATCTGGACACTCAAACATTGCCCTGATTTTTTTCTCCTCTCACACAATTTCCTAACAATGCTCTCGTCCTCCACTGCTTTCTTCTGTTGACAAGCAGTATTGTGTCTTTTGGAGTGATGAAAGGCAAAGGCACTGAACAGCATCATCAACACGTGGCAGTTCCTTTCATTTTTAATTAAATATATGACAGCCAATGGACCAATAATGTACCTAAATAAACCACATTCATAGAACAAAGGAAGAAGACACTCTTGAGCACTAGGTTTAATACACAGCGGGTATCCAACGGATACAACAGAAAAGTTAATTCATTCAGAATTGTAAGGAAGCAACAGTTGTGCATTTTGATTTTTTTGCTCAGTTTCACCAGGTACAAACATTTGAACCAAGCCTCAGCATCAGGCAGGTCCATGGACAGAGTAAAAGGAGATGCTTGCTCATTATAACTGAGGGTATTTTCATTGCAAAACAAGGAAATACATATTTAATTAGCTTAAAAACTTTTTTTTAAAACAAGGAAAGAGTTACAGAGAGGATCAGTGACAATTACATGAAATCAAAACAGTCTGCTAAAGGAGAAGTGTTTCAGTTCAGCAGAGTATCTCCCTCATTCCTTAAGTGCTCTCTTCTCCTTCAGCCCTTATGTTGCTTTTCATTTATTCCTGATGACTATTGCCCTCTGTGCTTCATCCACATACATGGTTGTCGTGGAGACCAGCTGTTTCCCCACTTTTAATTCTCTTTTTCCAGCACAAGCTGTCCTCTAACACCTGAGTTGTGGCAGACTCCTCCCTAAACAGTCTCAAGGAAATGTCTTTTCTATGGGTAGTGCCTGACTGCACTGCCCTCTAGCTCTTGCCCTGCTGGTAATTAATTGCCTTCTTCAGGTAATGGGAGGGAATTGACTCACAGCTCCAAGACTTTTCTTCCCACTCATCTTTTGCAGAGACCAGAGTGACAGCAGCAGAAGCCCAGCCAAGGTGACAAGCTGGGTAGGATTCAGTGCTGAAGAGGATAATTTCAGTAGGAAGGTGCAGGGAAACAGCAGCCATGGTGCAGATGAATTATCTGCAGTGTTCTGATTGCCACAAATATCAGTGCTAAACTTTCTTGGCTTGGTCTAGATGAGAAAGTCTGGTGCTTCTGGGTGTTAAACATCATCCAAGTAGATGCCAATCCTTATGAGCAATTCCTCCCACAGATTTTGTAAAATGGAAGCACTGGTGGGAAGTTGTTCACCAATTTGCTCTTATCTGCTCCAGAGAACATGGACACCTGGCACTGCTGGCTCACTGACAAGGGCCACTGGAGGACAGGGCAGCCTCCAGCCAGGAAGGAAACCACACACAGTTCAGGTAGAGGGTTCCTTTGTTGGCACAGTCTCTGCAGGGAGCTACTGAGTTGTGTTCGTGCTCTGCTTGCCAAGCTTTGGAATATTAAAGGAAATGTAGTAGTGAAAACACGAAGAGTCTGAGTGGGTCAACAGCTACTGAGCACAAGGAGCCCCTCTGCAATATCCTTACATGCTGTGAACTTCTCTACAGCTGGATTTTAATTTCAAAAATAGAACCCCATTCTGTTTTCTGAGTAGGGTTGGTCACTGGCTGTATGATTTTGTGTGGAGCTGAAGTTTCTTGGCTTGTTCCTTTGATCCAGCAAAGCTGGAAGGCCTGAGAGGCATCCTTGGAGCAGTTAAGCATTTCAGGGTATCTAACTTCCCTTTTTACATTAAACCTTCATAAAAAATCTGCCACTTTGCCCTCCCTTCCTTTGCAGAACATTGATGTGATGTCTGCAGGCAACTCCTGTTCTGTCCCCAGCTCTGGATCTATGGCACCAGTTAAATCCTTGCCACCAAAACCAGTTTTCAGGTCATGCATTATGCCTGTTGTTTCAGTTAGGGAAACTGAGGCCCCGACTGGTTTCAGACTTTCAATTACTGGAACTGTTGGATTGTGCTCTGGTGCTCAAAGGATACTTTTAACTCTTTGATCCTTACTGAAGGGAAAATGTTATTTTTCAGCTTACAAAATCTTCAAGACACTGAAGCTTATAGGCAAAGCTCATGTTACTCTAACAGGGCTGTTATTCTTTTTCATGTGCTGCCTTAGGCATTTACCTTGCTGGTGGCCTGACTCAAAATCTTACGTGAGGCTTTCTGCGATTGCCCAGTTAAGAGTTCCCTCTTTCACCTGGGAATGGTGACAGATTTCAGCAAGCTGAGCTTTTCTGTCAGCCTGGCCTGCTTCCATTCATCTCCTTATTGCTGGGAAATTCAAATCTTTTTATCCTGGTTTGGGCTGAGGTACAGCTTGCTGAGGGTCTGTGAGCAGTGAGAACAGAGGTTACCTCTGCAGTGTGAAACAGCTTTGATGCAGTGTGGATCTTGTTAGTTTGGGATGCAGCAGGTGAGACTCCAGAAACTGCTCAACTTGTGGAAGCACTGGTTTGGAAAACCCAAACTTTTGGGGTCTCAAGGTCTCAGATAAAACCAAGCCATTGGTTGTCATTAGCCTTGATGTAGTTGTGCCAAAGTCTCAGAGTAGAGCCCAACTCCTGGGCTTGGATTGCAGTGAGAGGCTGGGATCTGCTCCAGCTCAGATGGGAGTTCCCAGCTCCACTGTCTCCCCAGTGTGGCAGCTGCTTTCTGGGGACAAGGCTTTCTGATACCTCACATCTGTCATCTGCCCCCTTCTGCTTTTCTCCCACCTTGCCAACATGGTCAGAATCTTGAGTGCTTTTTGTCAGTTGGTTCAAGATTTCAGTGACAGGAGCTTTCACTACATGGGCATTGGAAAGGGAATAGATGTGGTGGGTGGTACTGCCATGTGAAACAACTTCCCAAGGACAGCAGCTCTAAATGGGGATTTAAAGAGCAAAGCCTGACTCCCCTAACAACCAAGGCTGTATTTGCAGCCCCTCTTAGTTTTGCATCTAGAAGGAAGATTAGCAAATGTTACACAGCAAACAGATCTTGAAATAAGCTCATAGGGACACAAATTCTTGGGAAACAGGAAGAAGAGAAAAATACATTTCAAATGACTGCAAAAAAGTATAATTTGTCAAGTTTTGCAATCTTATGAAAACAATTTAAAAGTGACACAAAAATATATATAAGTTTGAAAAATACTTAAAAGAAAAAAGTACAGATCTCACAATACCAAAACAAATTGACGCATGGTTAAAAAGAAAAAAAAAAGACATTGAATAACACCGTATTGGCAGTAAAAGTAAACCTCTCCAGGCAGTTGTGTTCTGTCAGTTAAAGTGTCAGTTTGTGGATCAAGGATCCATCTCTAACGTGCTCACAAGGACAATATGAACTCTGAGCATTAGCAGAGCCTCATAGCAGCGACTCAAATCTGAGAGCAAAGTGTACAAGGGAAGAGAGCAGCGAGTTACTGTGCTCTGAGGCCTGAAATGTCCCAGCCTGCATGGCCATGGGCTCATCTTCCTTCTACCAGGCACAACATCTTTTCTGAGTCCCTTCTAAGGCAAGATTTGTCAAAGAACTGTGATGAGCAGTGGGCTGTGACATAGACAACTGTGCTGTTGAGTGCCTGGCTGTGAGGCAAACCACGGCCTTCTGAGCCATTATTGGTCTGGAGTGTCACAGGGGAAGACCAGCTCAGTGGGACTCTCCTCTCACCAGTGTCACACAGACTGGAGTAATGCTGCTGATGGGACTGGGACTGCACTGGTAAGTGCTTCTGGGAGTCAACAGCAATAGGGCCTTCTGCTTCTGAGAATAGGGGGAAGATGCTGGGGTGGAACAAAAGGTGCTATTGCCCTTCAGAGGGTGCCTGGAGACTCCCCACCTCCAATTCCAGCAGTTGTGCTGCAGTGAGCTTCCTGGGGAGGGAGATTATGATGCTACTGAGCACAGCTTGTGATGACAGACTAAGGAAGGGCAGAACAGCTCCAGTCTCCTCCTGGGACTTGCATGAGGGGGTACAGCTGCTCAGGACCAGGGCCTAGCAGAGTATAGTATGCAGAGGGAAATACTCTGTCTTTGTAGCCCTTCCCTACAAAACAGAACACTACTGAAAAAGGTGGTGAAGGACTGGAATGAAGATGTGTAGCCCTTTGTGAACAAACCTTGTGCCTTGTTGCACAGGCTCCCTTTGAGCCAAGAAGGTATAACTGGTTCTACTGATCATCCCTGACCTTCTGAGGCTGGGTGGGCTGGCAGATCCCACTGTACTGCCAATGGGGACAAAACAGACCTCTTGACTTTATTGGGGAAGTCTTACTTCCAAATGACCCACATAGAATTAGCAATGCTTCCATTAATGTGAGTCTTCTATTAAAAAGCCCTTAAGGGAGTGAATTAGCTTGAAAGGTCTTCTCTAGTTTCTCCATTTCTAAGTCTCACTAAAACTTCTTTTTTAAAAAGTTCTTTTGGTTTATCTCTCTGGTATTGTGTCCCCCAACCTCTCTAATCAAATAAATAACTCATCCCTGCCCCACTGAGCAGCCAATGCTGATTCAGGACTGGTGTTCTTGCAGACATCACAGGACCTCATGCAGTACAGCAAAAGGGAATTTTCTAAAAAGTGGGAAATAAACGTCACACTAGTGATCACACAACTAGGTCTTCAAGCTCATGGTCATTTGAGGCTCTCTGTGTGGTCTAAAATAAATGGTTAAAAGATACATAATGTAATTGTCTTTGTTTTTTGTTTTCTTTTTATACAGAAATCATACACACAGAACTTCAACCTGAAACTTCATAACAAAAAAGTCCACTAAGTTAAGGAAAGCATTTTGTTGTGCAAAAAGTCCCTCCCCCCTCCCCTATTCACCTTCATCTACTGAGGGTCTCACACACACACATAAAGTTTCCTTCCAACGGGCGAGTTGGTAAGAAAGAGTCCTCCCTATGTACAGTGAGTTAGAGAGAAGCTGGATACAGTGCTGGCAAGAGGCATTGGGTGATTGCCTCTATCTGGACGTGTCCATGTTCTCCTCCTTAAAGTTACTGCAGTGCTCTATAACTTTCCTATGGATAAAACAAGGACAAGGAGAGAGGGTTTAGTTAAAAGCTAAATGCACCTCAGCTGTGGGACAGTAAGGTAAGAACTGTCCCAGAGTTGATTTCTGTGTTAACAGTGTCCTGTTTGTATCTGAGACACAAACTGTGTCAAAACCAGCAAACTCCACAAAAGCAGCTCCCAGTTTGGAATGTCAAGTTATGGTAGTGCATATCCAGATCCAGTTGTGACCATTCATTCATTACCCCCACACCCAAAACCTCAGATGCCTTTAAATCCCACCAGGATTACATTAATACAAATGTTTGTCCTTCACTGTGCTGTCACCTGTCCCATCCCACACACTGTGTGTAACTGTGACTGTCTTCTGCAGGCTCCAGTGCCCTCCAGAATTTAGGAACCCTCAGCTGTGGGAATACCTGCTGCCCACTCACCAGGTATGTATTCCCACATCTCTACCTCTCTCTTCTATTCATCCTGCAGGTATGAAATTACAGCTCTCACTTTGCCAATGATCAGCTGGCTCTTACAACCCTCAAAGGATGACTCCAAAGAAAGGTGGCATCGCAAGGGTGATGGACTCTACCTTCTGCAAAATGCTCTCATTGTAACTGTGCAGTTGGCAGTTCAGTGACAGGCCAGTATGATTCTGAAGGCAGGCAGCCTACCCAAGTAGAGGGAAAAGTGATAACTGGAGACTACTGGCCTAAGAACTGCAAATAGCCATGTGGCTCCCTTGCTCAACAAGCCAATCTACAACCCAGCTGCCTGGTAATGATCTCTGTGCACTGCCCACCTATAAACATCTCTAGTATTGTTTTCATCCTCTTTTTCCTCTGCTTCTCCTCTCTTCAATTCATACCTCTCGTACACATCACTACAGGCCTTGCTTTGGTAGCCTCACTTTAGTGGAAGAATTAAAAACTAAACTAAGGCTAAATTGAGAGTTTGCAATGTGCACTGGTGTCCTACCGGGCCATTTCCTTGGTCTCTTGTCGTGCTGAGGCCATTTTAATCATGTCCTTCAGGAGAGGAATCCCACCTTCTTTGATCAGCAGTGGGCAGTACTTGTCAGCTGCAGAGAAAAGAATAAATCAGGTCCTTGTGAACCCTCACATCAGTGTACAAAGGGTGGCAGGAGGGGAAGGAGAAGGATCAAAAGAGTGAAGGAATTTCCTACACACCAAGTCTAATTAGCTTTATTTGGTTGTGCTGCCTGGACATTCCTGCATCATTCAAAAATTTTCTCTACCTACATAGTTTATCTTGCAAGACCTTTTCTGCTGACAGGTTCACCCCCTCAACTTCTACAGTTATCTTGCAAGACCTTTTCTGCTGACAGCCTCAGGTTCACCCCCTCAACTTCTACAGCGCAGGGAATATGATTTCAAAAAGAGAACTTACGGTAGACAGAGACCAGGTTATAGAGTGCCCAGGTGGCCCAGTGCTGGCTGACTGGGGAGATCCCTTGTGGAAGAAGTCGAAGGATTGGTTCAAATGACCTGCACAGAAATATTACAGAAGTTGTTAAAAATCCAAGAGCTGCTTCTTTCAACACCTCTGCCACTCACAGCAATACAATACAGCAAGGGATCTGCTCATAGATACCACAGCAGTAAATCCATTGGCATTTCAAAGATTCTGGCACCAAGGCTAAGTCAGTGTCCCAGGGCAGTGCTGGCAGGATTACAGGCTCCACCACTTCAGCACAGACACACTGCTCAGAGAAATAGCTGCAATGAAGGCAACTGAGCCCAGGTACTGATTTCCATCTCCATTAGGCATTTCCTCACAAGAGTTGAAATCCAGCAGCACTGATCAGTTTGAGGAGAGACAAAGCCAAAATATACCCAGGCAAAGCTGGCTGCACATGTGCAAGGGTTCCTCTGTTTCTTCTGACAATGATACTTTACTGTCTATACTGTAAACAGGCACTGGAATGCCAGTTCTGGATCCCTGCCAAGCACTAAGGGAATTCTGAGTACTTGATAACCTCTTACAGGAAGGGGTTTAGAGGATTCCAGCAGTTGTATTAACCTTTGAAGGGATTTCTGGTACCTCTGTCTAAATATGCCCCAGAGAAGAGTGAAAGCATGTGGTTTTGGGAAGCAAACAGACTTAAAAGGACAGATTGCAAAGGACAGCAGTATCAGAGGAAAATGCTTAGGCAGTCCCAGACAGACTATGGTTTTCCTGGACTACTTGTCCTGGGTTGACTATATGATGCTTTTATCCCCAAATCGTCTCATTTGTTTATGCTGAATAATAAGTTTTGCACCTTTAAGACTTGTTGCAGAGAGTGGAGAGGGGAGGGAAGAAGCACACAGTTTTTTTCAGACACTGCTATCACCCCTACACATTCCTCTCCTGGACTGTGTTGTCTGTGGATGAACAGACAGCAGGACAGGGCTCTCCTTTGCTTTTAGTTAGTTTTAGCTGGCTGAGGCAAAGAAGTTCCCTGGACTGTGTTTTTTTTCCTTTTTCTTTGGACCCCTTGGAACCTGCTCTGGACTGAACACCCAGGGGAGCACCGGCAGCTCACACCTGTGGCCACCGGGCCGGGCCTGGCCTGCGACAATTCCAGCACCAGAGGGACTGATCCGAGACTGAGTGAGCCATGCTGCAACCCGGGGATGGGGGGTTTCTCAGTTTGTCATCTCTTTTAGAGCGGCAAGGGGTTTTATTGTTTAATATTGTTTAGGTTCTATTGTTTAATAAACAGGTTTTTTCCACTTTTCTCCAAGGAGGTATTTTCTCCTGGACCAGTTGGGGGAAAGGAGCCAATTGAATTTACTTTCCTACCAGAGCTCCTTTGGGGACTCTCTCCCAAATTTGCTCTAAACCAGGACACTACTCAATTTCAGCAGAAACTTGCAGGAGAAATTCTGCTGGGCTGCCAAACTTCTCCCATAGGAATTGCCAGGTAAGGTGTCTAGTTTCAGCATTTTATTTAACATGTTTCAAAGGAAGATGTAAAACCCTCGCTAAATATGTCCCTGAAGATGTTTCTCCTTCACTCTGAACAAGCCTCCCTGCTAGGCTCTCTCTCTTCCTTTCTCTCTGTTGGTGTTTCCTTCCTGTGACAATTCTGGCTCCCTTGTGAGTGGGCCAATCTTTTCCATTTCTCACCTGTAATTGATATTTCTCCTGGAGTTGATATCCCAGCTCTGGATGGCTGCCCACATTCTCTTCACAACCTCTTCTCTGTGAGGCTCACTGATCGCCCAGGCCTCTAAACCATCAAACATGATATGGGAGAGCACTCCACAGGCATTATATGACACCTCAATCCCATCAGCTTTGCTCTCCAGCAGGTTGCTGCCAACAGAAAAGAGTCACTTAGAGCTGCTGATGCAGTAAAGATTCACAAGTCTCCAGGTGATTCAGGAGAAGAGATCAGAGCCCAGCTGGTCACCAGCCAGGCACTCACCTGAACACACTGATGAACTGGGAGGTCATGAGCTGTGGGCGGAGCTCCTTCACTTCTGCCACGTTGCCCAGGAGGCCCAACATGTTACGGTGCAGCTCCTGTTTCTCTGGGAACTCCTGGCCAGGCAAGGAACAGGATTATACACAGGTAGGACTCTGGTGATGCTGAGAACAAGCAACCCTGGGAAAAGGCTGTACAGCACATCTAGAAAAGCTCAATATTTTTGGGTAGTCAGCAATGGCCCCTTGGCAGGTGCCAAATGGTGCTGAAGGTATGTGTGAAAAGGGAGGATCAAAACCAGGCCCACTGTTCACTGCTGCTCTGCTTGAGGAGGCTGAGCAAAGATGGGCAAAGGGGAAGATGTGTTCACTATCAGTTTCTCTGTTCTACTGGCTGGATGGAATGATGTGAGAAAGAAGAACTTACACAAGCTTTTTCTTTCTTGTTTGTGAAGTGTAGGAAGTAATGCTTGGAGAGGAGCAGAGCCAGGGATCTTGCCCAGGCACCTGCATCTCCACTGCTCCTGTCAGCATCTCTCCAGAGACAATCAGACACTTACTTTCAAGCACTCCAAGAACAGTTTCATGCCACTGTAGTTAAGGAACATCTCACAGTTATCTGGGGTCTCATCAGTGATGTTCCAGAGGGCACTCCAGGAGAATTCCATCACCTGATCACACTACAGGGAAAAGGACAGAATCAGAGCTTTGCTAATGCAGGAGCCTGGTGCAAACCAATCACCTGCTTCCTCTCTGGCATCACCCTAGATGACTTCAGAGGTAAGAAAACCTTGTTGTTCACTTTCAACTTGTCAGTAAGTGGGTTTTTTGTTTAATATTTTTTCCTCCCTGTCACATTCCCCTGCCCTCACCCTGGAACGAGAAATTCTGCAGCATCAGCTGAGATGTCTTATGTTTGTTAGAGAAGCTGAGCTGGCAGTCTGGGCTGATTTCCATGCCTAAGTCGAACTGAAGAGAAAATACTCTATGTATATGTTTTTCTTTGAGAAACACTCACTGTTTTATCAGCCAACTTCTTCTGAATCAACTTTAGCATTGTCTGTGGGGAAAGAAAGGGGAAGAGTGAGAAACAGTTCAAAAATCACGGACCTAAAACTTAACCAGTCCTGCAGTATCACAGCAGTTATGGCCAATTTTCATCATTTGCAGAGAACCTACTTGATATATCTTTATCTAAACCAGTGGGATTGGGTCAAGTTCCAAGCTGTAAGTATTCACAGAGCTGAAATATGCCACAGTCCCTGAGCTGTTGAGTTTGCAGGTGAGTCAGTTTTGAGCTGTACGACAAGGTCTGGGATGTGCCATAACTGCACCAAAGCAACAGCCTTTGCAGTTCTTGGAAAAAGTGGGGGATAGGGGTTGAGTTGGGAAATTGATGCAAACTTGGGGAGAAGCAGAAGGAGACAGTCACAAGGTGGTCCCAGATCTAGAAATAATAATGTGGTGAGGTCAGGTGTTAGGTTACAGTGCCTTCCTGCCCTCACACCAGCCTGTCTCTGAGATCATAACCTCCAGTGCTTCTAAGCAGATAAAGGGGTGGGTTCCAGGAGAGGTCAGCATTGCTGGGACACTGGTTCCCTTCTGTGATATTGTGAGGATGGATCATGGCTGGAGGCATTTGATGGGCAGCTGTAAGGGAATTGTCCTGGCCTGGGTTAGGGATAAGTAGACACCTTGGGACCATACCAACCATGACAAACCCCATCTTGCCCACAGCTTCTTTGTGGTCGTTGTCCACCTGGCAGACCAGGGCGTTGCAGAGGTGCACAGCGATGCGCTGGATGGACTCGTCCTGCCGGCTCTGGTTGAGAATGTTGAGCAGCAGCTCGTTCACTCGGCGGTACTGGAACTCCAGCTCCTCGGGAATGCTGAAGTTACACAGTGTCAGGCAGCAGTTCCGCTGCACCTGGGGCAAAAGGAAGTAAACACTGGGCCAAGTGGCTACAAAAGCACAGACCCCACCATCTCATGTTTCCTTGCTGCTTGGTACTGAAAGCATCTTCTTGCCTGACTACAACTGCTGAGATTTCTGTTACCCTCTGATCTCGTGCTGTGCTTTAGCCATGCTCCATGACTGCCACTCCAGTCTCACAAGACCACCCAATTATTCAGGGCCTATTGCTTTCCAAGCCAGTTCCTCACTGCCTATTGGCTCTCTACACAGCTGACTTCCAGCACAGAGACTTGAGATGTTTCTTTCTGTTGACTCAACATGCCCTTTACCCACAACAATTTCACCCCACAGTCAGTGCTGGGTATCTGTGTGTCACACACATGCTTTGACCACTGTTCATGTATAAAAAGGAGCACACTGCACGTAATCCCCACCGCTGAGCGGAGACCAGGAGCAGACCTGGGCAGGCAGTAACTTCTCTGCCTTGTTTAACTCCCTGCAGGCAGAGGAAACCCAAATGCTGACACCAGGCTGAAGAATTGATATAGGGAGAGAGGACTGTGGGAACCAAAGGTGCCTGGGGTGCTCTTACTGTGACCTCCTGGTAGGACTCCATGCCATTGAGCACCACCTGGATGACCTGGCGCCGCAGCTTCACGCTCTGCTCCATGCGGTACTCGGAGTTGGTCAGGTAGAACAGTGCAGCGCTGCCCGTCACCTGGATGTTTTTGTCATCCTTGTGGCACTTGAGGGCTGTGATCACCAGCTGCAGAGAAGCAACGCAGAGCCTCAGTGCCACAGACTTGCTGCTGATTCTTGGAGTGATTGTTAGAAGCCCGCAAGGAAAGCGTGACCCAGGCATTGCAGGAACACGCTTAGGAAATGAAGGTACCCAGTTCCACTGCGCTACTGGAACTTCCTCTGGAATGGCCTGGGTGGAAAAAAAGACTGGGAATGCAAAATTCCCTTTGGCAGGGTGAGGCCAAGGCTTACCTGGAGGGCTCTCAGCAGCTGGCTGCAGCGCTCGATGCGGGCAATGTCGAAAAGCAGGTTGATGGCCCGGGAGGTGATTTCTGGCCGGTGCTCGGTGTAAGCCTCGATGGCATTCAGGACTTGCTCTTCGTTCTTGTCTCCACTCACCTGGCATGGAAGAGCAAGAAGAGTCAGGGAAGAAATTGTGAAGGAGGAAAACCAACACAAGAAGGAAACTCTGAAAGGTCAAAGGGTGTACCTCCCCTCTGCCCTGAGAGTAGATTCAGCCCAGGATGAGACAGAGGTTGAGTCACTTTTCAGTCCAGAGGGATGAGAAAGGGCACCTTTGGGACAGGAGGATGCTATTCAAAAGTAGGACTCCTACTGTCTTAAATCCTTTTCTGTAGTCATAGACATCCTCCAGGAAGGATGATTTCTCCATGCTTTTCTCCAATGTTTTTCAATCCTTAAAAAAACTATGTGGGGTACAGGTCTTGCTTTCTGGCAGTTTTTTTGCATTATGAAGTAGTTATTGAAAGGTCAGAGCTCAGCTGTCACACCTAAGACCCACAGAACTCCACCCTACTGGCAGCTAGGGTTCTCATGTTCTTTCAACTTCTAACAAGTTCCTACTGCCAATATTCCTGCAGCCTCCTTACCTTGTAGGCTGGGATATGGGTCAGGCGGCAGAGGGATGTTTCAAAGAGGCCCAAGAACTGCAGCGGTCGTTTCAGACCCCGGAAGGGAGCAATGCTGCTCTTTGCTGGCTCAATGCTGGGGTGAAAACACAACAGATTGCTCATGTTGGTACCATGTTTCTTCAGGTGTCTCCTGCCACAGAGATGGCTGCCAGCCCTCCATTTACTCTGACTGTACTGCTTCAAAGCTACACTTCATTTTATACGAGGCAGATGCTTATGAACGTAACTCTAAATACTCATCCTGAGTGAAAGGTGATCCTGAGTGAAAGGTGAACATGCTGAATGGATGTTCATACTGAACCAGCAGTAAGAATTACTGCAGACAGGATGCAGATTTCCCAGGTAAAATCTGTCCTGGAAATTCATTAGTTGGGGTGAAAATTTCCTCTTAAAAGGCTGTGGATTTCATTCATCCAATGTATTTGTAATGTGATAGACATGCTAAGTCTGCTTCTGTGAGCATGCAAGAACACTGTTTTGGCTGCCATGTTCCTTATTGACCAAGGGCCAGTGCATTTTCACCAGCTCTGCTGAAAAGGAGCCAGTACTGTCTCACTTTTTTGATTCTGTTCAGCAAGTGCTTAATAGAAGGGCAGAGCTCTTGGCTGATGTGGAAAACCAGAGCTCTAGGTATGCCTCTGCTGAGGGGCACCAGGGTTTCCAAGGGTTGATCTGCCCAGTATTCAGGTCAAATCTGAAACGGGCCTTTAGAATCCAAGGTCCTAAAACACACAGCCCTCCTATGAGTGCTGATGTATATTGACTCAGTGTATAAATGTTCTGTCAGAAGAGCCTGGATTTCCACAAGAGTAAGAGTATTCTGTGTAGGAAATGTGTAAAGGGCTTTGGAGTGTTTTCAGAAAAAAATCCAGCAGAAGATCCCTGGGAGAATGTGTGTGGGGAAAAGAACTGAAATACTTCAGATATGCATGGCAGGCAGATGGGATGAATTCTTTATTACTCTTACAAGTCCTTACATGTGTTGCACACAGCAATCACAGCTGATTCTCACACCAGTCTCTACTGTCAGGGGAACCTGGCAAGAGTTGTATCCTGCTTTTTAGTACTGATTAGACCTACAGAATTTGAGAACTCAGAAGAGGCAACTGTTCTTAATTCATTTTTGACTGATCTATCCATCCAAGCAGGCCTCAGGAACTGCTGTTCCCTTACCTTGTCTGGCCCATCTTCTCCTCCATGCTGGGGATAGTGCAGTTCTCCAGCATGGTGTGCCCTGAGATGTCGAGTGAAGTGAGGTTCACCAGGTTCTCCACAAACAAGTTTAGAACCCGCCGGGTCAGCTTGAACTTGTAGTAACTGGACAGATGGTCTCGGGAGATATCCAGGTGCCTGCAAGTGATAGAGAGAATCTCACAGCCTGGGAAGCATTAGCTGGGGCTTCTGCCTCCCTACCAGAGCCAATTGTGATTATTATTTATCATTATTTCCTTCCCAAGATACAGGAATGTGGTTCTGTAGGTTCTGGCAGCAGCAGCTGGCCCTGTGTCTAACCAAAGCACATAGGTATTTGGTAGAGGGCTACTTGGAATGGACCACAGTGAATCATCTAGCCACACATCACAAAGGAAATTGCTCCAGGCTCAGAAACTGCCTTTTCCAACCTCCATCACAGCAGCCACCTGAGCATTTCTACCTGGAGATTTAGATGCACCAGAAGATCTGTGCATCCCCAGAAACATATCTTGTCTCATCCCACAAATTAAGTTGCACAGGTTTTTGTCTGCTTCCCCCATCTTATAATTTTTCCACCCCAGGCTATTACATTATCCTGATTTCTTTCAGGTATTTAAATGCTTAACCTTTGAGGAAATCTTGCTGCTAAGGGGGTGGTGAGACAAACTGACCAGCATTTTGTGCAGGTGGGGTTCCTTACAGGACAGAGAGATTTTGCCGGCTCGTACTGAAGACTGGAGCAAACATCCCACTCAGAAAGGTGTCTTTTACCTCTTGCACACCAAGTGGGGGTGATGGGGTCACATATAAGTTGTTTTTTTGTTTTTCCGATGGGAAGTTTCTGCTAAGTGGTGTCTTCTTACCAGCAAAATTCAGGCTGGCTTTACACATGTCAGATATGTACAGTGATGAGTACAATCAGTGAGTCTGTTCACAGGAAGGTTTATAAGCTGAACCCAGCAGTGAGTGCCTCTCTGACAGCAGGCAAGAAGACCATTCCTGAAAGACCTGAGAAGAATAAAGAAGGAAGAACAGATCTGCTGACCTGAGCTTGCGAAGCTGTGCAATCACTTGGATGTGCTCCTCTGAAAGGTCCATGTTGTAAAGCACTAAGGAAAATGCCACATCATTGAGCTGGATCCCAGAAAGGTCGAGAGCTGCGAGGGAGGCCAGGGGCCGCAGCAGTGTCTCCACGTTCACCCCCTCGATCAGCCGGCCCAGGTTCAGGATGCGCAGGCGGCTGAAGCCCTCAAAAGTGAAGTCCTTGACCAAGACCTGGCGAGTGGGGTTCACCAGGCAGTCATCCTCACAGCCCCCGGGGTTCTCTTCCTCATAGAAGATATTGCTGCAGCCAAAGAGGCTCAGGGAGATCAGTGTGTGGCTGAAGCTCACCAAGGTTTGCAGGCTCTTGGCTGTCAGCTTCTCACAGTTAGTCAGGTAGAGCTCAATCAGATCCTGAAAAAAGGGAATTCAAGGTTAGAGATATTTCACAGATAAAGTGCCCACCCTGTTTGCTCCACATCTCCCAGTGGGACAGCCTGAAACCATGCATCACCCAATTTGACCAGTGTCCTATGCCATTCCCAACACTGGCTTTGGGAGGTGAGAAGGGAGAAGCTGAGGTTAGTCCAAAGAAGACTTGGACGGCAAAGGATGGAGCCTTGGGAACCTCTGGGTGTCTGGAAATCCAGCCTGTGCAGCAATGCTGCCATGTGATGTGGCAGCTGTGCAGCCCCACCTGCTTCCTGATGGCCTCCAGGTCCTGGTCCTGCACAATGTGCTCCCGCAGGTGGATCCGAGCTAGCCTGGTGCTCCTTGGGTCTGAGAAGAGGGTGAAGAAGCTTTCATGGGGTTCAAAGATGCTGTCTGTCTTCACCAGCTCCACGTACCTGTGTGGGGCAATGGTGTTAGCACAGCACAGGCTCAGCCACAGCTCTGGAACCTGCACTGGTGACAAAGAAGTGTGACAGTTGTGAGCACACACCAACCCACCCCCTCCCAGCATCACCCAGACCAGCCTTTGGGGCAAAGCAGCTCACCCATCTCTTCTGGCACAGAACCAAGAGTCCCTAGGAAAATCTTGGGCAAAGATTTGTGCAGGACTCAGTGTGTGTGAGCAAACTGGATTCTGGCAGGCACAGACTCCAGGCATTTTTCCCTAGCTGTTTAAACGTAGTAATTTGATTTCCCCCCCCACCATTTTTCAGAAAATTAGCTGGCCAGAATTCTCTGCCAGACTTTGTGAGCACAAGTTCAGCCAAGAGAGACTGTAACAGCCAAATTACATAAATCCTGGAAACAAGTTGCTTTATAAAACTATGGGAGCAGCAGCCTTAAAACTTAACATCTGTTATCACTTTGGACTCTTATTTCTCTGCTTGGACGGAGTGTTGTAACGCTTCAGTGATAGGAAATGGGAAAGCTTCTTTGCTGCTCACTGACATTCTAGGAAGAAGCAGTGACTGTTTCACTCTGGGTTTACTCTTTTCATTTCCCTTTTTACAGCATCACATTGAGCTCTGACTAACTTAGAAAGGGTGACTACCACAGAAATTAGAACGATAGCAGTACAAAAGGGAACACTTCCTTCTGAAGTTCGTGCAAACCCTTATTTGCCAATATGATCAACTGGAGAACTGTATGCTCCCCTTCTCTGAGCTCCCAGCTCCCTCCCAAACCAGGCCTGAAACGTACTCATTGACAAGCTTGTCACAGATCTCGCTTGGCAGGAAGATGTCGGGATGGAGCCGCAGCGTTTCGTTGTCCAGGAGGTAGCAGAGAGTCCCCTCCAGGTTGCGAAGGCAGTAATCAGTGCACAAGGTCATCAGAGACTCAGGACTGTCAGATGCCATCTTGAGGGAAATTATGGGAAAGGGAAGAGCAGAAGGAAGCGTTTGATGCAGGAGATCCTTCCCTCAAATGAAGTCCTGGGATGAATTTATGGGGCCATCAGGATAGCTATAAGCAGAGAAGGGGAAAAAGATGCATTGAGAAAGGCACAACTGCAAGTGTCCCACAAAGCTGTCACAGCAGCAGGATGTTGTATTTACAGATCATCACTGGCTGACCTCAAAAGGACCTGCAGCAGTTTGACCCCTCTGGCAGTGTGCCCTTAATTCTTTGATATTCCCACTCCAAGGGGACACTGTGAGAATGAGTTTGTGTGATGTGTTTGGAAATCAGACTACACAGCAAAATGTTTCCTCATTGCAGGGTTATCTGGCTGACAAAGGCCCTCAGAAAGGGAAGTGGTAGAAGCCATGTTGCTTGGTTTCCTTCAGGGTGGGTTGGATAAACCAGCAGAACATTTACTGTCAGCATAATCCTTTGTAAGGCACTGGTGGGATCTGTGGCCCCTATCTCCTGCCTGTCATTCTCTTTGCCAACATTCCAAGTCAAGTTTCATTTTTAAGGTCAGTGTTTCTCTGTAGTGCCAAGCCAGAAACTTCATGCAAATCCTTGAACTAGTGGGTGAAGTGGATCAGAAGCCAGAGGGAAAGACAGACTGGTCTGGGATCCCACTGAGTGCAAAGGCAAGGATTGTGACTGTGCTGGACACCTCTACATCCAGCTCACCCTCACCACCCCAAATCTGTCACAAAGAGCGACTAAACTGGAAAAAGGCAAAGTGCTTTTGCCCTTCTTCATTTTTAGAACAGGATAAAGGACGGGTGAGGCAGACAACTGGGGGAAGCTATTCCTGTTTTCTGATTTGAAATGATCTGGCTGCTCTGGTATCAAGACTTGCTCAGTGGGGCCCCAAGGGACTTCTCAGAGAAGCTAGCTTGAAGACCAACAGTGACATTTCACTTTCAAAGGATCAAATCCCATTATAAGCAAACCTAAAATTTTCTAAATATTTCCACAGATACAAAAAATTGCATTGAAATGTTTATTTTTGATATTAAACCTATGTCTTATCAAAAGTCTGTCCCCGCTAGCCCTGAGAACACTGATGCTGTGGAGGTAGTTGTATTCTCTGCACCACAGCTGAGAAGCCATTGCTGGAGAAGTTGTTGCAAAATGTCCTGAACCATATTCTGTTTCTGATCTTTATCCTGCAGCTGCAAATAGCAGGACACTTGTGTGTCACCAGCTCTCCGCTCCTCTAAAGCCTCTGCTGCTCTCTTTCCTTCATTTCTGTGGTATCAGTACAAGACAGAAGAGTTTAACTCCCATTCCTCAGCTTAATCACTCTAAAAGGTAATGCTGAGGCAAAAAAACCCCAAAACTTCAGCAATCATGAAAATTATACTTTAAACTCTCTCCAATCATGGTGTTAAGGGTGGAACTTGCTCTTTTGGTCACTAAGTGCTGACAGGGGGTCACAAGAACATAAAACTGAGGCTTCTCAATAGTGCCACAATAGCTCCATTGAGGTGCACGAGGTCCAATCAATGAAAATGGAGAGTTTTCAACTTTGATAAAGGAGGAGCTTCACAATCCACAGTTCTCACCTTTGGAGTTAACTAAGATGAGAAGTCAAGGCTGAAATGTGCCTGACAATACTGAGTGCACAGTATTGTCTCCCTGGCTGGGAGGTCCTGGCTAAGGGAATGCAGGTGGGAGGAAGCTGTCCTGTGTCTGCTTTGGAGATGAATTGGCCTCACCTCCAGAACAAGTCCCTCTCGCAGATTTTGCCTGAAGCTTGCTGGAGAGAATCTTTCCAGAAAGGCAAGATCAACAGGAAGATCTGAACCAGCTGGGAAGCGTGTTCTGCTGTCCCTACCAGTTCCCCTGTGCCATCAGACAGGAGGTCCCTGCAGCCAGTGTTCTTCCACTGTTTACTACAGACGGCCAGAGAACTCGAAAACAAATTCCCATTGACAACCTATTGTCACGTGCAGCTGGAAAAGGCCAGTGCTTGGGACTTGGCCAAGCAGCTCAGAGCACCAGAGGGCAAGGACTGCCTTCCTGTGGCTCTGACAAGCCTCTGTTCCCTCTCTGCTGAGACCAGCACAATGCAGCTGGTTGATCTCAGCCCTGAAGAAATCAGCTGCCCTTCAACTTCTGAGCTCCCCGTGATCTACCAACACAATCCCATGCAGAAGTTTAATATCAAGAATGGTTCAACTGTCCCACTGAAATAAGAGCAAAGAAAAGCTTTCAACCTCCTGATTTATTACGGATATCTGAGCAGCTGCTGTGACCTTTTCTCCCAGGAGACAACACACGCTGGCCTCTCCCTCCTTAGACTGAAGACATGACACCTTAGCAGCAGAGGGGGAAGTAAAAGTGCCAATAGCTGCCCTGATCAATACTGTCTCTAGTCATAACCTCCACGTGTGACAAAAAGAAAAGAACTGGTGAGGCTGAAAAATCATTAACATTTGTCTAACTGTTCTTCACACAGGATGAAGCTGCCTAGTGAGTGCCACCAGTGCTTTTCCAGCAATGAGCTTCCTGGTGCCACGTGGGTTTTGGTAGAGTTAAAGACAGATGCATGAAAAATGCTGAAAATTCAAGAACTGAAAAGTGACCAGAACTTCAGCTGCCAGTATTTTTTCCAATTTATTTCTCTGACAGGTTTGCTTCCATCTTAGTGCACCAAGGAATTGAATTCCTCAGAGCCTCGGGAGCAGGCACACAAAAACCCTTTCTGTGGGCACACATGTGCAGTAACAGCACCCTCCTGCTATCCACGGACCCAAAACCAGGAGCAGCACAAGCAGCTCTACTTACCCCCTCCCCAGCATCCAGGACCCCCCAGGCTCTTTGCAAATATTGCTTCTTTCCAGGCTGCATCTGCACTGTTACAGCATTCCCTGCTGCACTGGCACGTGAGGCTGGGGACCTCTCCTGGGGCTGCCACTGCCAATATCCTCTCCCTTGGACTTCAGACCCATCATCTCTCGCAGCCTCTCTCCAGGCAGTGCCCGGAGCCAAGCCAAGCCTGACTCACCGTGGCTCCACGCCAACCACACAACGTTTACGCTGTTGCTACAAAAATGATTGGCAAAGCTGACTGTTCCAGCATCAGGGACTCATCCAAGGAGAGGGCAAACAATATGCACTGACATGAGCTGATTACAGTGACTTCAGAATTACAAATGTAATGTAAATGCAGAGTTTGGCACAGGTTATGCTCTGAAGGGAAACTGCACTGTCACTTTAGCTGGCATCTTGCAGCTGTAAATCACTGTGATTTCATTAATTGATGGGTCATTGCTGCCTCTGTGGGGAAACACCATCCCTTCTGACACTAGGGAAAGTGAAGTAGGAGAAGATGGAACTATTCTCTATCCCAGCAAAGCCTGCAACTCCCAAACTTGTCAGGCAGCCAGACTGACATCCTAAATGAGATGGCTCTCACTCGCCGGGGAATGCGTTGATCTTTACCTGCCTGCAGTAAAGATGTTCCTTCAGCTCACCGAGTTAAATTACATCACGGATTTTCATTCCATAGGTCACCTGCCCAAGGACCCTACCCGGAGTCCCTGGTTACGGCTCTCTGGGCGCTGGTTCAGCTCACCGAGTTAAATTACATCACGGATTTTCATTCCATAGGTCACCTGCCCAAGGACCCTACCCGGAGTCCCTGGTTACGGCTCTCTGGGCGCTGGGGCTCCATCAGCCCGCGATGGTCTCTGTGAACGCCGCGGGCAGCGCTGGCCCCGAACCCGAGTCCTCCCTCGTCCCCGAGGCACTCAGAGGTCACCTCGCCGTGCAGCGCCGGA
>NW_005054329.1:5499787-5510841 GCF_000277835.1 Geospiza fortis | reverse complement strand
CCGGGCACGGCGGTGCCCCGGGCTGTGCCGCCTGGCACGGGCTGTCCCCTGGGAGATCACCCCTTGGACAGCCCCAGCAGCGTCCCTGGGGGAGCTTCGTGCCCCTCGGGGAGGAAAAGTGTTGCCAGGCCTGTTTGTGAGGTGACATCAGCAAGCCGCGGTGAGAGATGGGCTAACGTGGTTGTGGGCTCTGCCTCCTGGCACGGGCTGTCCCCTGGGAGATCACCCCTTGGACAGCCCCAGCAGCGTCCCTGGGGGAGCTTCGTGCCCCTCGGGGAGGAAAAGTGTTGCCAGGCCTGTTTGTGAGGTGACATCAGCAAGCCGCGGTGAGAGATGGGCTAACGTGGTTGTTTCTCTGCCTGGTGTTCCACAGGAATTCCCTTTGATGGTGGGCTGCGCTGCCTGTGCTGGAAGGTGGGTTTTGCTTGGGGCCCTTTTCTTTCTTGAGAGTGATGCTTTGGGTTGATTGAGTATACATAGTGCTTTTTTGGCGGTTAAAGTTGTAAACAAACAATAAATCCAGAGCTTAAAAGCCACTAGAAGTCAGCAGTAATTTGTGCAGATCAGCACTTTGCATGTGAACAGCCTCTGTTTTAAGCAAGCCGTGCATTTCGGTCAGGTTAGCTATTGATCAGTCCTACAAATAGTTCTGTGTGGAAAGCCAGTCCCTGAAATATTCCTGACTGTTGCTTAGCAAAGTACTTGGTTTTCTGGAGAGGAATCCCAGTATTTTCCAAGACCCAGTTTGAGCTACTGGGTTTGCTTCGCTCATCTTGCAGGTGTAACACCTCATTGAACACTAATTCCTGTTCACCTGTTTCCTGTGCAGATACTCCTGAACTACCTCCCTTTAGAGAAAGCCTTATGGAGCTCTTTGCTGAAGAAACAGAGGTGAGGCTGTTGGTGCTTGTCCCTTTATTTTCAAAGATATCTGCAGAGAAGAATAGGCTTTAAATAATTAAGTACTTTCATAAAACAAATTGTTCTTGTGAGTAATGTGCTGTTCTCCTTTCTGCCTGATGGACTGACCCCTTCAATTACACTGAAGAGAAAATCAGATGCCTTCTGGCTGGGCAGGGTGGGACAGAAACATCTGTTTGAGCTCTGTCTGTGTGCTCACCTTGACCTTATCTTCCTCATTGCAAATTCCTCTTTTCTTCTTTAAGGGATCTGTATTCCCAGTTCCTGAAAGAAATGATTATCCAGCCTGGGATTGCCAAGGCCAACCTGGGTGTTTCCAGGGAAGATGTGACCTTAGAGGATCATGTAAGTGTTGTTAAGCCTTTGTGCTGCAGAAAATTCCTTGGGGAGTTTCTGGCCCCCTGGGCTGCTCCTGGCTCTGTTCCCAACTGTTCTGCCCTGCTGGAGGGGGGATGGTTCCCAAGTGCCAGCCTGGCACTTTTGTTGTGCTTGCCTTGAGTGTGAATTACTGGCAAAGCACCAATAGCTCTGTAGAGAGCTGTTTCCAGCTGTGCATTTCCCTCCTCCTGCCCTTTGGGGCTGCCTGCCCAGGCCATGGGTCTCCTAGGGAAAGGGAGAGGCTCACAAGAGGTTCCTGGAGCCGTGAGATGCTCCCCTGGGAGTTTGGGTCCATGAGTGGATTCAGAGCAGAGGATAGAAAAGAAGCAGGAGAGTCAGGCTGGGCTGTGGTGTGGAAGGCAGGAGAGTTGATTATTTCTGATAATGCTGCTGGGTTGTTATTTTTTTAACAGACTATTTCCTGCATTCCTTGGCTTTCTCCTTCTCTGAAAGTGCTGTTAGGAGTGTGTGTGTGGGAGGAGTGAGTGAAGTAACTGATCAGAAGAGACTGTAAAATGATACAGCTGCTCCCATGACCATTCTGAGCGTTCACTCCCCTGCAGTCACCTGCCCCACTGTGATCTCTGGAGCCTTGGTGGTGTAAAACTGGCATGTCTGTAAAACCACACAGGCAGGTCACAGTGATCTCTGAATCCCTTGGAATGTAGCTTGTTGTTTTTTCCTTGGTTAGTTGTTAACTTTGTGTGGATCTTGGTGTGGAGAGAAGAACCACAACATCAAAGTGCTGGGTGGGTGGATAACTCTTACCCCAAGTCTAAATACCATCTCCATGGTACAGGTTTGGAGCTGCAGTTAGGAATCTTGTTAACAGAGGGAAAAAAAAAACCTGATTTGGTAACAAACTCTTGAAAAGATGAGTGAAGAGGATCTAAAATGTGAGAGAAAAAATGACCCTGATATGCTCAGATTGTGCTGATGGCAGAGTGACAGCAGAAATGTTAAATCACTGTATGTTTACTGAGGATATTGATATGTGTGAAACACGCTTGTTCTGTTTCTGTTGTTTCTCTCTTCAGCCTCTCAATCCAAACCCAGACAGTCGATGGAACACTTACTTCAAGGATAACGAAGTGCTCCTCCAGATAGACAAAGATGTCAGGTGTGTGAGGCACAACCACTCAGATTCTGAACCCGGGCAGTTTGATCAAGAAATTGTACTTTGAAAAGGAAGTTTAATATTAAACCGAGCCTCCCACTCAACATGGGGCACGAACTTCCTTCTTGTCCCTGATTTCCTGCTGTGTCCATCCTAGGAGGCTGTACCCTGACATGGCGTTTTTCCAGCGCCCCACGGATTATCCCTGCCTGCTGATCCTGGACCCCCAGAACGAGTTTGAGACGCTGCGCAGGCGCGTGGAGCAGACCACGCTCAAGTCGCAGACGGTGGCACGAAACCGCAGTGGGGTGACAAATGTGAGCTCTGGGTTGGGGCTGTCCTTGTCACAGGGCAAGGTCTCAGGTTGGGAAGGGGAAGGACGATTCTTGGGCTGTTCTCTGTTTCTCTTTCTGCTTGTGCAGTGGAATTAAGGAAACACCCCAGCAGTTACTGAGCATTCTGGGGGCTGGACGTTGTAGAATCAGCCTGACAGACTGTAGGGAATTATAGGTATATTTAATTTTAAAGATTGTTTCTACCCGACTTCTGGTAGAATTTGGAATCACAAGTTATTTTATGCCTGACATATGCCTTCCTGTATGGCAACAAAACACTGAAGTGTTAATTTACTATGAATTTATTACAAATTTCCATAGTCCTCCAGAACTGGATCTCAAACTTGGAATCGGGAGTATCTGTTAAAATGTGTAGTCTCTTTCCCCTTTCATGACTGTTACAGCACACGTGCTGTTGGGGAAGGTGGTTTCTCCCACAACTCTCAATACCCTTCCCTCATACTAGTAACAAAGAAGTGGAACTGCTGTGGTTTTTACTGTGTGAGATCATGTGGTGCAATGATTCAGAAGGAACTGTGCATTGCTGCACAGACTTTGTTCTTCAGGGACAGCCAGCACCAGGACGTCTCTGCCTGCGTGCTCCCAGAGTTGCTTGTCTTGGTTTATGTGGTATAAACAGCCCAGATCTTGTGGGGGGGCCTATGTGTGTTAAAAGCCAAGCTTGGCACATGTGCTAAGGGATCTGTGCCACTTGGTTATCCTGATTCAGCCTTGTTTTCCAGGTGAGCTCCCCTCTTAAAAGCACCCCCAGCTCTCTGAGCGAGTATGAAGTTCTGCCCAACGGCTGCGAAGCTCACTGGGAAGTGGTGGAGAGGATCCTGTTCATCTATGCCAAGCTGAACCCTGGGATAGCCTATGTCCAGGGCATGAATGAAATCGTGGGGCCTCTTTACTACACCTTTGCTACAGACCCTAACAGTGAATGGAAAGGTGAGGAAGCCTTTTGACTGCTCAGCAGTGGCTGTGGTACTGCAACTTCTCTGCATGACATGAGGAGTTTTGGGGTATTGGTGGGAACTGAATGGGCTGGGAGTGGTGAGGACATGGGAAGTGAGGATTTTTGAGCAATTTTTGTTTGTTTATTAAACTAAAAATCACCTTAAAAGCTCTTGTTTCCTTGTACTTTATATAGATGGTAAGGAAAAATTTGAAAGGGAGGACTTTGCCTGTTGCTTCTGCTTCACAGGAGTTCTGAGGGTGTGTGCTGGTGGCAGATTATGTTCTTGTGCATAGATAACTGTTTTGTGACCTCATGTCATGAAGACCTTGTGTTGGACACAAGGTTAGTATCTGCTGTGGCTCTGTAGATGTTTCTAGTTTAGAAAAAAACCCTAAAAAATGGTTGTCTAGTTTTGACCCAGACCAAGCAAGCCAAGATCTGGTGGGATCTGCTCCTCAGATCCAATACAGCAACCAGATTATGGAACAAGGACAAATTTACAGCTCTGTACCTCTCTCAGTGAGGCTTCCTCTATTCTCCCATGTTCTTTTCTTTCCCCAGAACATGCTGAAGCAGACACATTTTTCTGCTTTACCAATCTAATGGCTGAAATTCGGGACAACTTCATTAAGAGCCTGGATGATTCTCAGTGTGGTATTACCTACAAAATGGAGAAGGTGTACTCCACCCTGAAGGAAAAAGATGTGGAGCTGTATTTGAAACTGGTGAGGAGCCAGGTGTTTCTCTGGGTCTTGGGTGGGATGTGAGGAGTGGCTTAACAGTGCACATGAATGTCAGTTTTGTTCAACTGCTTGAGTAGAACACAGAGTGTATGAAGGGCTTTGCCTGTGGGGCAGAGAGAGCTGAAACAGCCTCTCCTTGGAGTGAGCCCAGAGTGAGCTGACACAGCAAGGCTTCCTCCCCTGCCTGCCTCTGAAAGCAAACTGTGGTTGTTGCACAGCTGCCAGCTGGGAGTCTGAAGGGACTTGGCCATGATCCTTGGTCACCTGCATAGCTGGAGCTGGAGTTTTTATTCTCTTGTAGACATCAAAACATGACTTTTGCTGTAGAGCTCTTGAGCATTCCAGGCTACAGAAATTGTTTCTGATTTTAAGAGCAAAACAAAAAACATCCCCACGCTGCACACACACACTTCTATTTCCAGTGCTGCCCTGACAGCACTGACTTAAACTCCATGGAGCACATTCCAAAGGAGAAGTGAAATCCAGTGAGCTCAATGATCCCACTGGCCAAATTATACTGTTCCCTTTCATCCAAAGGCTTTCAACTGCTTTGGCTTTGTGTGAATTTTGTAGAACACATAGAAGGCAGCTCTCATTACAAACATCTCCAGTCTTATAGTCCATTTGGTGTGAAAGTCCAAGGAGACTTTGGAAGGGAAAGCTATTCTTGTTACTGCAACCTTGACCAAATTACAATGAGGTTTTTTTCCATCTAGAAAAGTCAGGATATGTTTCTTCTATAATCCAGAAGATGGTTTGTCAGCACAGTGACACAGCCCACAGTGTTGGCTGGTAGCAGATCCAGTGGGGAGAAAAACTGCTTAATGTTTGGCTGGCAGGAAATGGTCTTGGCCATGCAGCAGCTGGTCCTTAAGAATATCAGCAGAATCCTGAGCTTGTTTGACCTTGGTTAAACTTAGGCTATGTTGGATTTAACATCAGAAAACAGGAAAACTTGAGGCTAAAGGTGCTTACAGCATGTTTTACCGACCATCAGTGTGAACTCTGTTCCATCTTTGTTTATCTTTGTGAATAGTAAACCTTTTCATAAATACAAGGGTTCTGGAAAGGAGAGGAAATCCTGACAAACAGTGCCTGTGCTAGCGGGGGAGGGCTGCAGCTTTGCAGATAAAATGCTGTTGAAATGGGAACTTAAAAATTACTTGGCAGGTTTAACAGAACACAAATAGAGCCTTTAGGGAGAAAAGCTTCCTCTACTCCATGTTGTGGATAGAGGAGCATTTTCTGACTTGGCTGTAGGTATAGAGTGTGGCTGCACTGAAAATCTCTCAGTCAAGGTTGAATGGGAGAGTCTCCAAAGGATGCAGAGGTTTTCCTGCTGCTGCAGGATGAGCTGGAAGCTTAGAGCAGCGTTGGGGAGGAGACAGGGATGGAAACATGGGGTGCATCTCTTGCCTGTAGGGAACTGACCGGGAGCACGTACTCATTGTTTGCCTGGTGCCTGTCTGACAGCAAGAACAGAACATCAAACCCCAGTTCTTTGCCTTCCGCTGGCTGACGTTGCTCTTGTCCCAAGAGTTCCTGCTGCCAGATGTCATCCGCATCTGGGACTCCCTCTTTGCTGACGACAAGCGCTTCGATTTCCTCCTGCTCGTCTGCTGTGCCATGCTGACGTAAGTACACACACAGAGCCTTCCTCTTCTTCTTTTCCATGGATCCAGGAGTCTTCTCTAGGCGTGTGTTAGGGCATCTGGTGAAGAGGTTATCAGGTTTCAAGTTTCTTTGTAAAGAGTCAAAAGTAGCTGGAATAATTTCCGTCTTTCAGACTCATCCGGGATCAGTTGCTGGAAGGAGACTTCACTCTGAACATGAGGCTGCTACAGGTAAGAATTAAATAGAGTGGGGGCAGAGAGCAATTGGAAAAGTCTTAAAATAGTTCTGTGAGAGAGGATGACAGTATGTGAGAGGGTGGGAGGGTATGCCTGGTTCAAGACAAGTATCACATTTGTGATGTTTGCTTGCAGGAAAATCTGCAGGGATCTTACAGCACTCTCATTGCTGGAAGTGGGAGTCTTTAGCACATGCACCCTTTCTACCCTACAGAGAAATTATCATAGATTGGAGGTTTCTAATGTTCCTTTGGTTTGCAAAAAAAAAAAAAAAGTTAATAATTTCAAGCAAAGATGTAAAACCTTATGTAACACTGCTAAATTTTTTGGCCAGAGGGTTTTGTTCAGTTCTGAGATCTGTGAGAGCCTTAGGTTGGAAATGCCTGCACTGCACAGTTGAATATCTCACGTTCTGCCAGTTCCTGCTTTTGGGCTGTGCAAGATACTGGCTTTGATAAGGCTCTCTGGCATGAGACAGAGCCCTATGTCAGGCCAGGTTACTGTGCCCTTGGAGGACAAAGTGGAAAAAAAAAACCAACAACAAACCTTCTGGAAGGCTATTGAGGTTTGATCAGTTACAAAACAGGAAACTGTAGCTGTTAAAAGGGTAACTGAACATGGCTGTATGTTATAATAGGCCAAGAACTTTGTTGTCAAGGTTTGCCTTGCTTAAACAAAACAATCTGTATCAAGGATGCTGGGAAGTCACTGAAATTCCTTTGCTTCCTTGCCATAGGATTATCCTATCTCTGATGTTCATCTGATTTTGAAGAAGGCAAAGGAACTTCAAGATTCCAAATAGTCCATGGGCCTAACAAAAGGTGTCAGAGAACTGTGTGGCAGTGGATCCTGGGAGATGGCCCCTTGCAGTGTGGTGCACTAAAGCTCCTACTGGTCTCTGCAAGACTTCAGGTTTTGTTAGAACTACTGGCCACCTTGAAGACTTCTACTCTATTTATTAGGTCAAGGACTGATTACTTCCCTATCTACTTGGGTCCTGCACTCCAGATTTTTCCACATCTCAAATGCCTCTTTGCTGCCAAAAGCAGTTCTTTGTATCTTTTTTTTAATGACTTTGAGTTTGGGGAGAAAGAAACCTTCTGTCTGCATATCCCTGAAGGGATGGACTCCTGTATTGTGGAAGTAACACATGGAGTAACTTCTGATGGGGAAAGGACAGACTTAAGTCCAGTGAATTTTGGTGGGTGAGGATAGAAGGATCTTCCTCCTGTGAATAGAATGTATTCCAGTGAAGTCACACATTCTGCCATTCAAGTAGATTCTGGATTCTCCTCTCTCGTGTCTGCACTTGGCCATCCCTGAGGCTTGTGAAGAAGAAGAAGATTGCATCACTTTCTGGTGAAGGTCACCTGGCAGTTTGCCCTCCTTTGACTGGGAAAGAGACTTGGGAAGCTGAGGTGGGAGGACACGGTGACAGCTGGTGGCTTTGTGCACTCAAACTGCCTGAATCCAGAACTGCCTTATCAACGAGGTGTCCTTGAAAGCAACACTGTGGTGGTTTTAACCCCCCTCTGAAGTGTAGTTCCAAGTCAAGCCTTACTACACACAGCCTTAGAGCAGGATTGTTGCTGCAGGGAGGCCTCATGCTGCTCTGAACTGGAGCATATCCAGCTACAATCAGGATTCTGAAACACAAGAAATGGACATCTAATCATGTGCAATGAAGACAGATGTATTTAGGGATTTATACAGGCACACAACTGGAGTTTTCTGCCTCAGTGGCTTAAATAATACTACTCCCATCAAGGTCTGGTCACAGTAACCTTGCTATTGTCTCACAGTACTTCTTGCCAGGAAGAGGCAGTTCTGATCTGCAATAAGAGTCCTTCTCTAGCACAATCCAGCAGGCACAGAGGCATCTGTCATGAGCTGACTGCTGGGGCTGATCCACTGTTCTGTCCTGGTCCTGTTGGAGTCCCAGTCCTGAGCTGGACACTTGTTCTCCTGAAAGGGAAACTGCTGCACTTCAGATATGGTCCAGTGGGCTCAGGTGAACAGGGACTGAGACAAACCACAGGGAGAACTGCTGACCTGGCACAGTGCTGAGCTGAGCAGAAACCCTGATCCTCAGAGAGAGAAACTGCCAGCACCCAGGTGCTTGTGTGGTGCAGAAGCTCTTGAGTGAACACTAATCCAACATGCTTTTCCCTTTCTTTCTGTGCTGTGCTGGCTCACCTCTGCTGTTGGACACTGCAGTCTTTGGTATTTATGGGTGTTGATTTGTTAAAGGTCAGTCAGTCTTTGTAAGATCTGCTTAAGCTGCTGCTGGCCTAGACTTGCCCTAGCAGGAGGGATGCTGGCAGCCTTCAGCTTTTTTTACTGGTGTTATTTCCTTCACTGAAGGCCTTCACAGGCTGCTGTAATTCTCACCAGGGTGTGTGGGGAGATGGCAGGACAGGTTGGTGCACGTTCCCATGTTCTTATTGGCAATCCCAAGCAATCTCTGCCTCTTGAGAAGATGCTCGAGTACCACTTGTGCAGCCGTGTGTTGCTGCTGTGTTGCAAGAGCAATTTAAGGTTTAAAGCAGTCTGTAATTAATACCTGTGGCAACAGTATCCCTCTCTGCTGCAATCTTTTCTTGAGGGTATGGTTTTCCTCCCAGAAAAATGGGACAGGTAGAGCAGGGCAGCAGTGTGGTGGAGCATCCTGGCTGCTCTGGCCACTGGATGTATGTTCTCTCTGAGCTGTTCCAGGTGGTCTTCTCAGCTCTTGGGTACCTGCCCTAGGGAGGCTGTTGGCCAGACCTGGTGTGGTCAAAGAGCCACCTGGGAGGTTCTGTACAAATGTAGAACCAGAGGGCCCCACTCCTAGGAGGCAGAATTGTACCTGCTCCAAACACTTCTGCCTCAGAACTGCTATAAATACTGCAGCTTTCCCATTCCATGCACAAACCCTGCTCTCATCACCCTGAATCCTTGGCTGGGCTGTTCATTCTGGGTTCCCCTGGCACCTACAGGGTTTCCTTAGCTGGAATTTCCTACTGGCAACAGGGACCACCCATGAGTGTTCCTGCTCTGAGCAGCTGGAAATCTCCTTAACCTGAGGAGGCAGCAGGCAAATCAGGATGAAAGCATGACTTGGAAATGAAGTTGTGCACGTTTTCAGCATAGCTTTGGGCCCTGGGGGTGACCATCCCACTGGGAAGGCACAGGGGGGTGGCAGCACAGGTGTGGTGCTTTCTCCCTTCCTTGGTGTCCAAGGGCTCATGTTCTGTCACCTTGCTTCAGGAGGTGACAGTGAGTGCTTTTGAAAGGAGTTTGCAGTGCTTTAAAGGGATGCAACGAGAGATTTGGCTGCTGGAAAGGATCTCTGGGATAAATTCTGTAGCCTTATCCAAACGATGGCTGCCAAACCTACTGAGTTCTGTGGGGAGAGCTTGTAACAACTTTGAAACGTCCAGACAGGCTGTTCCATACATAAAAAGCTGTTTTATATTCCTGCTTATTGCCTTCCTGTGTGGTAGAACTTCTGTCCTGCTGTTGAAAGGAGTGGTACTTCTCATTGTCTTGGGATATCTATTTCTTTATTCCAAGACTTTCTCCTTTCTTTAAGAGCAAAACCAGATTTTTGAGGGGACAAAACAAAGTCTTAACCTTTTACCAGCTTTTAATCTCCTCATGTTGCCCTTGGCTTCATTCCTCAAAGGTTTTTGGTGATTTATTTTTGTTGTTTTTGAAGTGAGACAATACTTAACTGGTGTTTCCTTACTTGTGTGGCCAAGTAACACCTGTCCAGCCTTGAGACGTTTCTGCTTCTGGTTTCTTACAATCCTGACCTGCTGAAAGAGCTGATCTTTGGGGTGGGAGGTGTTAGTCTGGGGTGCCTTGGAGACCCATATCTCACAGGGGCTTGAACAGAGGATGTTTAAATAGGTCTTACCATGTGTTCCTCACAGGCAGGACTACTGCCAGACAGGGGAAAGGGAAATCACCTTCAGCTGGGAGGGAAAACTCCTGGATGTGCTAAGAGATGAGTTTTCCCTGGGAAGGAGAGGTCTGTTCTACCTGCACCTCACCGGAGTTCAAGCTTTGTAGAACTTGGTGGCTTTGCCATTGAGGTAGATCAAGTTTTGCTGGTGGTGGTCACTGGGGAGACTGATTTTGAGTTGGAATTTTGTGACTCCACCTAGAATTATTCACACTTTGGCATTGAACAGAGTGAAGGCCAGAAGTTGTTTTGGGGGAATCTGGGGTGTTTGGGAATCAGAGGCTGGTTTTCCTGAAGGAATGTCAGTGACTTTGTTTTAGCTGTTTGGAGCAGTCTTCTAAAATGCCCTTTCTCCAAAGAAAGGAACAGATAACACTTTTTTCCCCCACTTTATTTGCGAAGAACTGCCAGAAAATGGTGTAGTGAGCATTTCATCACTTTAAAACTCCTTCTTTTACGCTTCTTTTTTCAAGCACTATTTTTGTAAGGTTTCCTTTAACTAAACGGATGTCTGTGCAAACCTCTCCTGTCGCTGTGACTCGGAGTTGGGGCCGCTCCTTCTGCGGTGTCCGCAGGTGTGACAGAGAGCTCTGGGGAACCAGCCCGGCTCCTCCACCGCCTTCTCCTTTCCGCCATGGGTTTGCTTTGCCTTCCCCAGGAATACGCGGCACGGGTGCCACCGCTCCTGCGAGCGCTCGGGGTGGCGGTGGGCGCGGGTGTCCCCGGTGCCCGTGTCCCCGGTGCCCGTGTCCCCAGGTGTCCCCGGTGCCCGTGTCCCCGGTGCCCGTGTCCCCAGGTGT
>NW_005054329.1:5479315-5499331 GCF_000277835.1 Geospiza fortis | reverse complement strand
CGGGCACCTGGCCGCCGCCGCCAACCACCGGTGGAGCCAGAAGGCCATGCGGGACACGTTCTACCTGAGCAACATCGCGCCGCAGGTACGGCCCGAGGCTGCGGGGGGAGCCGGAGCTGCCCGCGCTCAGGGGCAGACGCTGCTCCGTGCGGGAAACCCCCGGGAGAGCCGCTGTGTTTGTGTCTGCAGCAGTTCAGGCAGAGAGGGGCCAAAGTCACTCGGAGGTGCCGATTTCCTGCTAAATTTAACAGCAGGGATCCTGCAAAGGCACCTGCCTGTGTGTGCCTGCCAAGAGACGCCCCGTTCAGTGCAGCTCCTGTCAGGAGCAGAATTAAACAATTAGATACACACTTGCTAAAAAATGTGGCCTTAGGCAATGGGTCCTGTCCTGGGTGTGCAAACCAGGCCATCACTGCTCCCAAAGCAGAGGTGATAGTGGAGATCTGGTATAGAAAGTGCTTGGAGCTCTGTGAGATGTGTTACTCTAAACAGTGAGGAAATACCCCACCAACTGACTACTGGTCGTGTTTCTAGAATCCTCATTTAAACCAGAATGCCTGGAATAACCTTGAGAAGTACTGCAGGAGCTTGGCAAAAAATAACAGGAATGTCTACGTCTGCACAGGACCCCTCTTCCTGCCCAGGTAAACACAAGGGCTGAGCTGGACTGGCACCCAAAAGATGTATTGTGCTGGCAAAGGAAAACAGGCTGAGGGACCAGGAGGGATCTACTAAGGGCCCTCTCAGTAGGTGAGACCAGCTGTGCACAGAGGTTCTGTAGAAAGGTACCTTCTTAGGATTAGGATTAGTTTATGTATTTCCCATCCAGATGATTATTTCATGAGTCAAGTGGGATTGTTGAGCTGCAGTATAACCGGCTTGTTTCTGTTTGCAGTCCTTAACAATTTAGTAGATTAACTGACTACCAGATTAGACTGCAGACCCCATCCCTGCAGAATAAAGCTTTCAGGTTCAATGTCATGGACTGCTTCTCCACTTAAGGACATGACTTTATTTTCAAAGATCTCCACATAGCACCAAAGAGCAGCTGTCTCCTGTTGAGATCTCTTCAGCAGCAGGAAATAGCTTGGAAAGTCTGTTAAAGAGAGCCAGTAGGGAGGGGATTTGGGAGCAGCCCCAGTGTTCAGCTCACCCTCACCATGTCACATAGCCTCTGCCCCAGCCCTGTTTTACAGCCCTGTTGCACAGCCCTGTTGCAGAGGCAGAGCTGCTGCCTGCTGTGGGTGGGGTCTTATTAGGGGTGTTGGAGGACTGAGGGGGTGGAGTGACACCAAACCAGGAGCTAACCTGGGATGTTGCTGTTGGTGCA
This sequence comes from Geospiza fortis, assembly GCF_000277835.1. Classification (NCBI taxonomy): domain Eukaryota; kingdom Metazoa; phylum Chordata; class Aves; order Passeriformes; family Thraupidae; genus Geospiza; species Geospiza fortis. Next base: position 5,498,001 of record NW_005054329.1, on the reverse strand, counting down.
GGATGGAGGCCGATGGGAAGATGTATGTGAAGTACCAGGTGATTGGGAAGAACAACGTGGCTGTCCCCACCCATTTCTTCAAGGTGCTCATCTTGGAAAAGGAGAGTGGGGAGATTGAGTTGCGCTCCTACGTGATGCCCAACAGCCCTGTGGATGATAAAATCCCCCTGGAACGGTTCCTGGTTCCCATCGAGAGCATTGAGAGAGCCTCAGGGCTCCTCTTTGTCCCAAACATCCTCAGGAGAACAAGTAACCTGAAGGCCATCACAGCTGGAAAGCAGTGAACCCTGACTAGAACAAATACAGGTAACCCCTGGCAAGGGACTGGCAGTCACCTGCAGAATTCCTTGTGCAGTTGTAAATGTGGGAATTAAGATTCAAACCTGTGCTTCTCTCCACTGTTCCCGTTGTGTCTGACTGAAACACAGACACACAGCAGGGCTCCAGAGTGGTCCTGCAGGAGGCTCAGGGGCACCTGACACTGTAGTAGCTCTCTAGGATTTGCCCCTAATCCACTCCTGCCTTCGAGTTGTGTGAGGCTCACTCAGGCAGAAAGGGAAGTCAGCTGTTGCTGTTCAGCAGGGAAGGAGGGGAGCAAGGTGGGTGTCAAGGGAGGAGAGGAGGAGTTCCTGCCTTCCTGAGGCCAAAGAACTGTACAATTGTTTTCTTTCAGAAGATGGTTTTAGCAGTAAAGCTTTGAATACCCATGGTACTGGTTGTTTCTTATCTGCTCTCACCAAAGCTCTGAATATCTCAGCAGGAGGAGGGGAGGATGGAGCCAACTTTTCCAGCTGCTTTCCTGTCTGAGCTCACTGTAGGCAGAGCTTAAGGCATCACAGACAGAGCCAGACTGTAATGATGTGTTTTAGTGCTGGGGCTCAATTGAAGCTCCAGCCCTTCCTGCTGTTGGGAAAGATGAAGCCTTTAAGGGGGGCTGGGGGAAGTCAGGCTGAGGCAGGAACAGCTTCTTGGCATAAGGGTAAGTTCTGACTTTGTTTCAGTCTGAAGGCCACATCACTCCAGAGGCACTGGCTAGAATCCAGGCACACACCTGGATTTCACAGCAACTGAAGTTCATACTGCTTTATTCCCACCCCAGATGTCCGAGTTGCTGAGACCAAGTCTGCTACCAGGCTCATACCAACTGCTGGGAAGCAGCAACCAGCCCTTGGCTGGACCACGCAGGCAGGAGGACACAGACCTGGGCTCCCAGCAGCACTGAATGCCTGGCTGGGTGTTGTGGTGTGTCCCCAATGAGCCTCTTGTGAGCCACCTGCACTCCCAGAGCACGCTTGCTTAAACTGCTGATGAAAGAGGTGACAGACAGGTCTTGGTGTGGAGCTCCAAACACAGTTTATTGCAATGAACAGGGTGTAAGGACTGAGACCAAATGGAGCTGAGTCCACAGGGTTTTATAAGGGGGAAAGGGGCGGATCTGAGGGCCAAGGGCCAATGGGAACTGAGTACAAGTGGCACAGAGGAGGGGCAGCCAACTGGGGAACCAATGAGGTAACAGGGGTGGGGCACTGCAATAAACCAGCACCAATAGGAGACAAGAGAGGGGAGAACATTCTAGAGAGAGTCCATAAGGAAAAAAGGGCAGTTGGACTGGGTGATACCAATATAACCTGTGGCATTAACATGGGTCTGCAACTGCTTATGGGCGAGACCACTGTATTCAGAGGAGTGTCTCTCTCTGACCCTGGGTCTCCATAGCTGGGCAGTGCAGCCAGCTCCAGTCACATTGTGCCTTGGTCCCTCCAGGCTCCCGGAGTGACTTGCCCAGCACTCCACATTTGAAGAGCAGCCTCCCCAAGGGCAAGGTCAGTGGTTTCCCTTCCCTCAGCTGTCTTTGGGTGTCTTCACAGCCTCCTCAATGTGTGGTCTCAGCGCAGACAGAGAGATCAGCAGTGCCTCCTGCAGCAGAGCCAGGGCAGTCAGAGCACACCTGGGCCATGTGCCACTGCCCAGGCAGACACCCAGCACTGCCCTGGGCACACCCAGCACCATCAGCCCTACCTCTGTCCGGATGGTTCTGCTGCCTTGGCTGGGACACGTGTTCAGGTAGAAGTCAAACAAGACGCTCGGGTCGGTGACCTCCAGGTTTGGGTCCACATCAACCCCAGATTCCAAGCCCTCAAGGCCTCCAAATACGACAAGGGCATGCCTGGGGAGAGCACAAGGACAGGGTGAGAGGGCAGACTGTCCAGGTCTGCATCCAGGCTCCTGTGTGCTGCTGAAGCAGGGAGCTGTGTCTGTTGCTGATGGTGCCCACTGCAGCTGCCTCCCCACCAGAGCCACACAGCATCTGGCCAATGTGACAGTCCCTGCTACCAACTGCAGAGAAAAAGGAAAAGAATTGGCCTTGTTCTGAGGTATATCCCCTGCTCTGCTGCCTGCACCAGCCTCACTGGGAGCTCTGAGTGGAGCTAAGCAGGCAGGACACAAACCTGAAGGAGGGCAGAGTGACCTGGTCCACGGAGCTGCCCCGCTCTGAGGTGCCAATAGAGAGATCATAACCTTCCTTGAATGGGCACTCGGAAAAGACAGCACCTGGAAAACAGAGTTTGGGGTTACTGCTGCCATGTCCTCACCCATGTGCCTTCTGGACAGGCTGAAACACTCCATGGTTGAGTGGTGGCAGCAAGAGTTGCTTTCAGTGCCAAAAGTGCAGCTGGAGTCAGAATGACTCCTCTTTCCCACATAATTCCCTTGCTGCAAGAGTCTCCCACATCCTTTTCCTCAAAGCTCAAGACAGGTGCCAGGAACCACCCCCTAACAGCTTACAGTCTTCCTACAATGTCCAATCAACCAGAAGATACAAAAAGAATTTTCCAGGGCTCTTGAACTCAAGTTTGATTGCTGGCTGTGATGTGAATGAGTGGGATGTAGTTATGGAAATGGAGAGGGGCATCAACTCATCTCTTGCTGTTGTGCAGCCATTTGGAGCAATGGTGAGGGGAGGTTACAGGGCACAGTCCTGGAGGGTGACTGGGGTGGTTCATGTCTTGTTTCATCCCTAAAATGTGCCTGCCACGTGGCTGCTGGCTGCACGTGTAACATGCACATCTCCTTCAGACAAGGAGATCTCTAGGAAAGAGATATGTGCAGCCAGTAGGCCTGAGACTGGTGTGGACACCCAGGCAGAGATCTCTGGATACTCACTCAAGCAGGAGGCCAGGCGGACGCTGTAGCCCCAGTACAAGCCTGAGACTGCCCGGGGGTGCTGCGAGGACACCACGGTGCCTTTCCGCACTTTGGCTTCTGAAAGAAAGCAAAGAGGTTAAACAGCCCCTGTGATCTGGTGAGATTTGACCAGCAACAGCCATCACCCTCTCTTTTTACAGAATGCGAAAAAGTATTCTGGAAATTTGGTGAGTTCTGGAAAGCCTGTGAGTGTGTTTGGGCTTGAGAAGAAGAGCTGATAGTTCTTTCCAGTTATTGAGAGGCATGGTGTAGTAGATTTGTGTATGGAGTGAAGGGAACATGCAGTACCTTCAAACCTGTCATACAGAAGGATCAGCTCCTGCAGGACTGAAGTTTACAGATGCTCCTGGAGCCATGGATTACCTGGATTCTGGGGCTCCTTCAGGCGCACGGTGACTCGCAGACCAGGGTTCAGCTGTTTGTCAATCTGCACCTCCTGCAGTGACAGTCACCATCAGCACCAGACATTCTGGAAGGACTGGAGAAGGTGGGGAAGGAAGGGAATCCTTTGAGGAAGTGGGGGTCTATTTTGGCCTGGAGTTGGGATGAGGAGCTCTGTGTGTGGCTCAGGGGCTTGCTCATCAGTCTGAAGCTTATTTTGCTACTCAAAGGTTCAGCTGCAGCAGTAAAGCAATGCTGTTGGAATGCCTGGGGCCTGCTGGGGCTTGGGAAGCCACGAACATTACCAAGTCAGAAGTGACAAGACAGCAACAGCCTTAAACACCCCACCAGCCCACTGCAGCCTTCAGAAACCCGGCAGCGCCCACCCTGCCTGCTGCAAATCTGCCAGAGAGACAAGGGAAGTTGTTTTGGCATCTGTGGGTAACAAACACACCTTCCTCATCCCACAGTTAACAAAAGAGCCTCTGCCTGGCTTGGTGGGCCGGTCCAGCACGACGCCCTCCCGGTACTCAGAGTCCTCGTCCATCCTCATGTGGTGGGGGCTGTCCAGGGGGTTGAGCAGCCCTAGAAGAGCACAGAGCAAAGAGGTGCTGGGGGAAAACACAGGTGTAGGTGCAGGTGCTCCCCTGCTCCTTCCCTCTCAGGTCCAGTGCTGAACTGGGGAAAAGCCCTGGCTGTCCCACACACAAGGAGCCAGAGCTCAGGAAGGAGAGAGACAACTCCATTTACCTGCAAACTGCAGGTCCTCGTGTTTTGGAAAAAAGGATTTCCTCAAGTACCTGTCACCAGAGAAAGGTGAAATGTGAAAAGGTATGTTTATGGCATCTGGCTCTCAATTCTAGCCCTGTTCTGACTCAAAGGAGCTGAGTATAGAGAAAAGCAAACTTACTGAGGGCACTCCAAGTACTGCAGGATCCGAGCCAGCTGCACACAAGCCTTGCCTTTCTTCCCAATTCCTTCAAAATCCCCCTCCACGCTCCTGAAAGTGAAAGCAAGCAGCTTGTTAACTCAGCATGAGATTGGTTAGATCTCCAGAAGACCAAGCCTTGCTTCTTAATCTGACAACACCAGTGCATCCCTCCCCTCTAACCTTTGTAAGAGGGCTGCTCCAGAGATGATCTCTTAACAAATCATCCTTATAACTCTCTCCAAGCCAAGTACCTTTTTCAGATTTGTATTTTGATCTTTATGTATTAATGTGATGTGTCAGGATGTCAGGAAGATGTCCTGTCCCTCCACAGCAAGAACTCAGCCTCCTGTTGCTTTGTCAACCCCACATTGGGATAAATGATCTGAGCTGCCAGGGCAGTTCAGCCAACATCTTTTTCCCTGGGGTATAGTGGTCCCTGTAATCCTGGCACTGGGAAGAGTGACATGCAGTTCCTTCTTGGCCTTAGCTTAATAGAAGAGTGAAGGAAGAGAAAGCTGAGAGGAAATATCATGCAAAACAAGATGGTTCTTCATTCAGAGAATCACAGAATGGTCTGGCTTGGAAGGGAACTTGACAGGAGGTGGAACAAGATGATCTTTTATGAGCAGGGACACCTTCCACTATCCCAGTTTGCTCCAAGCCCCATCCAAGCTGGCCTTGGACAGGGACAGTGCAACCACAGCTCCTCTGGGACAGCTGTGCCAGGGCCTACCACCCTCACAGGGAGGAACTCTTTCTTGAAACCTAATCTAAGCGTGCTCTCCTTCAGTGTTTGCCTTACTTGACGTCCTCTCCGTGCTCATCGAACACCACGATCTCATCCACGCAGAAGATGGCGCAGGCGCGGGCGATCTGTCCGGCCAGGTATGAGCGCAGCGCCGGCGACTGCGCATTGTTCAGGATGGAGCCGGGCAGGGCCACGCTCAGCGTGTGCGGCCGGCCTGGGGAGCAGAGACACGAGAGAGCGATGTGCAGTGTCACAGCTGCTGCTTCAGCTGTGCTCGTGCGTGCTAGGGGAAAAGCAACTTCTATTTCTTAATCACTGGTTTTCTCTTCAGAAGGATCTCTGCTGCAGTGGTTGCTGCACAGTGTTTGTGCCTGTTTGGGGATGTGGACTGATCCACATCGGATCTGTGAAGTAACACCTTTCCTATCGATAGGTAACACTGACTGCCTTTTAACAGCCAGGTTTTCTAGCACTTTCCACCCAGGTCTCCCCACTGGGTCACAGCGGCATCACCTCTGTCCTCCTTCTGCTCCTCCTGCGTCTGGGCTTCTTGTTCTGCCAGCTCTCGCATCCGCTGTTTGTCCAGTTTCTTCAGCAGCTTAATCTCCTTCCATTTCTTCGTTTCTGCTTTCCCTGGGACGAAGAACAGCCCCTGGCGTTAAACACCGCGCCGTGACCGCTCCGAGCGGCCGCAGCCCCCTCGATACCCGGCCTTCCTTACTCTCCTGCTTCCAGCCCCGCCAGTCCACCTTCCCGCCCACCTGCGCGCCCCGGGGCCGCTTCCCCACGCCGCTTTCCCTGTCCGCCATCTTCCCCGCGCTGCCGGCTGCGCCCCCGCGCTGCTGATTGGCCGGAGGGTGCAGGCTCCGCCCACGGAAGGGAGGAGCCTAAGGTCATGTGGTTGGTGTTTGAGCGGCCCGCGCGGCAGCGGAGCTAAGCAGGGTCGGGCGCGTTCTGCGGGAAGATGGGTGACCCCAAGCACAGAGGGGCGCTGGGCGCAGCCCCGGGCGCCGAGGAAGATCCCGATTCCCGCGTGGTTGTATGTGTAAAATCCGAGTACTCGTGTCTGTGAGTCTTTGCACAAGCTCTGTGTGTGTTCTGGACGATATGTAGATGCACCCTGCCCTTTGCAGGTTGTGTCATGGCCCAGATAAGAGCCCACGCATGTGAGGGTGTTGTAATTAATCTTCATATTAACAATCTAATTGCTCGGTTCTTTCTCTGTTTCAGCGACTGCGACTCTCCCCATGTTTGGTACTTACATGGTTGCAAAAGGGCTTTCAGCAGCACCCTCACCCACCCAGGCTGAGCGGGTGAGATGGGACACCGGGAAGGGCAGGTGGCTCTTTGCCTCCTTCCCTCTCTCCCTCCCTCCTGCTGGCCCACGCAGCTCTGCTCCAAGGGGATTGGCATCACCAGCTCCAGCCCAATACAGAAAACCTACAGAGCTCTCCTCACCAGCCTGAGTGGGACAAGTAGCCACCATCACAGGACCCAGCACAGATGAGGCAGCTCTCAAGGAGAGCTCCATCAGTCCTGCAGTCATTACAGAGATACTCTTCCATGATTGCAGTAATTCCACTTTAATAATTTAACTGCTACAAACACTCATCGCACAGTCTGTTGCACACAACTCCCAGGTGGTTGATGATGATGGTTTACATCTTATCCAGGCTGAAATCAATACTGATGCAAGAATTACCTCTCCAGAATTGCTCATGTTACCCCACCAGCTCATTGGGTGGGAGGTTGTGGTGGCCACCAGCAGTAGGAGCAGCCAAAGCCACGGTGCCCATTCTCCCCAGCCACTGTGGGCACTTGTCAAAGGCCAGATTTTGCTCTGCAGCCTGGACGATGCTGCCAAGCCCTGAGAAAGTGCCAGGAGTAATTTGGAAGGTTTGACAATAGCCAGGCTACTGCTGAAATCTTGTTTCCTGGGGAAAACCAATTGTGTGGTCATCTTCTCCAGAGATGGACAGAAAAAGGTGGGAAAATAGTTTATGATGGGAAATGTCATTTCACTGGGTTTGTAATCATCGGGATCATAGGAATCACCTTACTGATGGCTGGTGATGCTGTCTAGTCCTGTGGGAACATGGGTGCCAGTGGAAATGCTGCCCTGAGTGGGGATGTGGAGCAAGACAAGCCACACTAATCCTCCAGCACAGCCTTAAAGGTAAGTCCTGAAACACTTTTTCAGAATTTGGTGGTGAGACAGAGCCCAGGAGCCATCCTCATCCTGTGTGTTGCTGGATGCATCCCAGAACTGATTAGCAAAGTTTTCACATGTAAGAAATGTCAAATGCTGTCAGTGCACACAAAGTCTCACTTCTTGAAATAATTTCACAGTGACTGAAAATGTCCCCCAGACCCTGGGCCTGGAAAAACGTAACCATTTGTCTGTCAGAAAATGCTGTTGAAAGCACTGAAGTAAGAACATACCAAAGTTTGTAGACAAGTGAAGAAGAGCTGCTGGGGGAGATGAGGACCAAGGAGAGCCTGGCTCTCTCAGTGTATTCAGGAGCTGGTTTTCTCCTGTTTCCATTTTTGCAATATGTCACTTGCTGCCTTCAGTGTAGCTTCCTCCTAAAAAATACCACAGGTTTGGTCAGTGGCTCCCAGCAAAATCCTATTTCCCCTCACTGCAGCCGTTGTTCATACAAAAATCCTGTTCTCATTCTGGAGCACTGCAGGTTCAGTTTGAGACAGGCACAGCCACTGGGCAGCTAAGGGGGTCCCTAGAGAGTCCCTTTCTTGGCCAAGAAATGTAGGATGCTGATGGGACAAAGTTAGGATGTTTAGGATAGCCCTGGCACATCTGCTGCCCCCAGCTCAGCTCATGGGTCTGCAGGAGTGGTTGCTCCAGCTGGGACACCATGGTGGGGCTCCAATGCCCAGGGCATCCTGCATTTCTTCTTGGCATTTCTCTCATTAAACCAGCCCTGATTATTGCTCCCAACCTTGCCCTCCTCAGTGCTGTCCATATCTCACCTTTGCAAAGCAGAACCGGATGAAATTGGTGTAGTTGTTCTTGTGGGCCTCGCTGTAGAAAGCCGAGAGCGGGATGGCAGCAAGGCCCTGGGCAGAGGGAGCACGGGGAACTGAGGGTGCTGCTCTGGGCTGGCTGCAGCCTGCTGTGCCCCAGCCCTGAGCTTGGGTGGGCACAAACCCACCCAGGGTAAAGGCAGCAGGAAGGGCCAGACCCTTTTACCTTGTTCTTGACCATCCACTTTGCAAATCTGGAGTCGTAGGGCTCATCTGAGTTGGGGACATCAGGGACATCAGATTCTGCAGGAGAAGCACAGCAGGACAGAGGATGGGGCAGCTGCCAGGTGCCTGAGCTGAGCCCCAAGCCCACATCCTTGCAGCTGGGATGAGGAACATGCAGCCCATCCCTGCTTTGATGATGGTTTATGCAGGTTCTTGTCCCTGCCAGCAGTACCACGCCCCACACCCAGCCCACCTGGGCAGGACTGCAGGTGACTCACTGAACGGGGAGATGTCTGCCACCAGGAAGTAGGTGCCCTCTGGGATGATGGGTTTCATCCCCACCCCATCCAGGCTCTGAATCAGCCAGTCTCTCTTCTGCTGCAGCTCCTTGGGCAGCTGGACAAAGTAGCTCTCTGGTTTTCCATAGAGCATGAGCTCCCTCTGGAAACCCTGAGCCACAGCCTCCTGTAGGGAGAGAGGGGCCAGTGCCCAGTGGGAACATGGTCAGGGCTTTCTTGGGAACTGAAGTTCCTGCAATTCACAGGTGATTAGGGAGCTCTCTGCCACCAGCCCCTCTGAACTGCCCCTTAGATCTGTCAATGCAAGATAAGGAATATAACCCAGGCTGGATTCTCCCCTCCCAGACATGGAACAACTGTAGGGAGAGAGGAAGGAGCCTCTCCAGGGCACCACAAATCACTTGTGTGTGCCTTTCAGGTCAGCTGTGGGCAAGAGGACCATCTCTTACCCCTGCTCTGAGGGCTTGGGCATTGCAAGGCCAGGTGCAGGGAGCTGCCTTACCTGGGCAATGGTGGCACAGTGGTACACGGAGTTCTGGTGCACAGTACGGAGGTGCTGCAGCAGCCTGTCAGGGCCCACAACCCAGCCCACCTGCAGCCAGGAGAGGAGGAGGAAGATGGTGAGTCTGGCTGCCTGCTCAGGCTCCCTTTCTGTGCCTGTGCTGGTTTCATTGTATGTTACAGACAGAAATTTCATGAAGCACCTCTGGTACTTTCAGACCCTGAGGCTCAAAGCTGAGCATGGGCAGTGTCCCCAGTGCTGTGCTGTGGCAAAGGGACAGGGATGGGGACACAATGAGGTGCCACATGGGATATTCACCTTCCATCCTGTGGCACTGAAGGTCTTCCCAGCACTCCCGATGATCACTGTGCGCTCCCACATCCCCTGCAGGCTGGCTGGCAGTGAAAGGAGAGAAACCCCAATGGCAGAGCTCAGCTTTCATGCTCCTTTCTGGGCTGAGCCCTCTGTCACCATAATCCATGGTGATCTTTAGTGTTCACTGCACATCTTCCACCTGGATGAGCCTCAAAGCACATCCCAAGCAGGCAGCCAGGTTTCTCAAGAGCATCTCCTTTTAATTAAGCATTTTCACAGGCATGTACCCAGCCCCAGGGGCTCTCAGAGATGCCAAGCACCAGCACCCTGCATCAAGGTGATGGCATGTTACTACAACTGGAAGAACAGGCTGAAACTGTGTTGAAATGGATTTCCTGGAACTAGAGACACTCAGAAAACTGTGGCTTTACACAGCATGGGAAAAAATCAGTTTCACTGGAGCCAAGTGGCTTTTCGTTCTAGACCTCCCCTCTGGCTCTGAAGTCACAGCTTCTGTTTAGGACCTGGTTTGGAAGCTGAGATTGAAGTGCAGCAAAATACCCCCAGTGGGGGATTCGTGCCTAGTAGAGCTGTGCACGCAGGCAGCTCCTGGGATTTCCAGGGGCCGCCAGAGCAATGCCCATTCCCTGCCCTGCAGCCCCGCCCAGCCCCGCCCTGCCCCGTACCGATGCGGATGTGCTGCTTCCCGTCGTAGACCAGCCACTCGTACACCTCGTCGCTGATGCACAGCACGTCGTGCTTCACACACAGCTCTGCAATCAGCCCCAGCTCCCCGCGGCTGAACACCTGCAGCAGGCACGGAGTGCAGCAGAGGCACAGCAGGAACATTTCTGAGCCCCTGCCTGTCCCTGCAGGTTGTGAGTGTCCTCCTGGCACCATCTCCCATGCCAGGGAGGGGCAGGAGCTGCTGCAGTGGTCTAACAGTTGTCTTTAAGCCTTAAGACAAGGCTTTAAACCACCAGGAGACTGTGCACATCATGAGGTGCTCCCACAGCACCCACTTCCCCTGTGTGCAAGGCAGGCTGAGTCACTGCTGCCCTGCAAATGTGGCACCCCAGCAGCTTCCAGGGCCCAGCATGGCCAGCAGTGTTACCTTGCCCAGAGGGTTGTTGGGTGAGTTCAGGACGATGGCTTTTGTCCGTTCACTGAATTTAGAAGCCAGTTCAGCTGGATCCAGCTGCCAGTCTGCACTAGACATCAATTTTCCATCTTTTGGAGGATTCTAGAGAGAACATGGGAATCTTGGTTTGCTTTGCTACCTCTGCACCTTGTTTACCACTCACCTCTTTGCTGACTGCTGTGGCTCTTCCCTTCTCCACCCACTCACCGGTCTCAGAGGCACAAACACAGGTGTCCCACCAGCCATTTTCACCATTGGCTCATAGCAGTCGAAGAAGGGTTCAATGATTATCACCTGGAAGAAAGGGAAATGTCAGCATCCTCCTGGTCCTGCTCAGGCCTTCCCTGAGGAGTGCAGAGAGCAATGGGAGGGACAGGACATTTTAATCCCTAATTACTGTAATGGAGAACCTGCATTGCCTGTGGGGAGTGTCAGGAAGGACACCACCACTCAGGACAAAAAGGGTTATTTTGCTCTATGCAGAAATGAGGCAGTGCCCTGCAGCAAATAATTTCTTCCTTTGGAAGCGCAAGTACTGCAGAATGGGGATAAAACTGGTTTTGCTTTGGAAAAGGACAATGAAGACCAGCCTGCAGGTCCCCTGGGGGAAGGCTGCCAGTGCTACAAGTCCTTATCTTGGGTTACCTCATCACCTTCATCCACTAAAGCCTGGAAGCAGCAGAAGAGGGCCTGGTATGCCCCCACAGTCACCATCACATTGGTCATAGGATCCAGGTCTCGTCCAAGCAGCTTCTCGAAAAACTGGGCCAGGACCTTCACCAGAGGTGGGTGGCCCTGTGGAGTGAGAGGAGGGTGGGAATTGGGTTGCAGAAGATTCCTAAACCAAGGATGAACCCTTGGAAGGGGACTGGGAAGCCAAGAGCCCTGTGAGATCTTCCAGCCTGGCTGCTTCAAACATCCCAGAGAGTTACTGGGAACAGTGGGCATGGATCAAGGCTGGATGTGCGTTTTGCCTCATGTTTTTTGCTGTTTATTGCTGCCTGGTGAGCTCTGAAGCAGCCAGGGCTGGTGGGGACAGAGGGGGTGGTGCTGGGGAGGGAGATCTGTCACTCACAAAGGCACGGGTGTACTGGTGCAGCATGTGGTTCCCCCCGCTGAGGGCTCTCGTCAGTGCCTCTCTCAGAAAGTCTGGTGCAGGGAAGTCAGGGAAGCCCTGGCCCAGGTTCACCTTGGAGTAGGTAGCAGCCAGTTTTACAAACTCCACCCTGGAGAGAAGGGAAACAAAAGCACTTTCAGAGGGTGTGAGCAGTATGCTGGCCCCAGGTCTGCTGGCAGCATCCCTTTGGAAGGAGTGGGGCTGGTGTCCCTCCTGCAGAGCCATCCTGCTGCTCACAGGCAGGCAGGACCCAGCACAGGTCACTTCAGACCTGTTGCAATTTAGCCAATAAGATGAACTATTGCACTGGAGGAACTGTTTTAATTCATTCTCCCAGGAAACAGCTCCTGCGGTCTGTATGTAGTCACAGCTGAAAGCCTGTGGTGTTTCAGATCACACTGGATTGAGCAGGAGGGGACTTGGAGGTTTTCAAGCTCATACCAGCTCTGCAAAATTTAGCACCTAGACATTGTGAAGGCCTCTGCAGAGGGCAAGGTGGGTTGAACTTGCTGCTCTTCTCAAACCAAACCAGAGCCAGCTCACTGGCAGTTTGTAGCTTGAGCCCAGACACAGCAGGGCCTTGGGGAAGGACCATTTAAATCTCTTCTTCCAGCACACAACTTTCCCAATGGCACATTGTGCCTGGCAGGATGGGAATAGTGTTTGCAGCAGCCCTTGCCCTGCCTCTCTGCTTGTGGTGCCCCAGGGTGAGCTTGGAGCAGGTGCCAGGCTGCAGCCAGTGCGCAGCAAACTCTTGGCTCAGATTTGGGTGCCACTGGGATCATTTGGGTGGATGGGTCAGAGGGAGGGTGGTGCTTCTGCCTGCCCAGTGGTGCAAAAAACCTGATACATGCTGAAGTGAGAGCTGCAGGTACAGCACTGACTCATGGTAAAGTCTTCTGGGACAAACTTGCTCTGATGTGCTTCCTGAACATGTGCAAAGCAGTTGAGGGAAACTTCTGCTCTGTGCTGTGTGGCTACTGTGGTTTCAATATGGTTTTAGGATGCTTAAAACCACATCTACCACCTGGGTAAACCAGGTATTCTTTTAACTCACCAGATATTTTTATCTATTCCCTCCAGCCTCCGAGCTTGCACTGGCCTTGACATTTTTGCCTGCAGAGAGTGAAAAATAAAAGTGAGTTTGAAGCTTTTAAACCAGGCCACAAAGGGGTTGTGGCCTCTCCAGGGAAGTTTTTCCCACCAGGTGTGCCCTTTAGTATTGCTTCATGGGCTGTTCCTGACTGATCTTGGAGCAGTAATAACTGTTGCAGTGGTTTCTGCTTTCACTTGCAAGTTTCAACAAGAATTGGGAAAACAGATGAACAAGAGAAGCTTTTGTACACTCACTGGGGAGGCAGCAGTGCCTTAAACCTCGTTACCTGTTTGGATTAGTCACGGGGTCAAGCTCAGCCAGGCTGTAACAGCCAGGTCAAGGACCCCAGACCTCAGGCTTTTACCTTCTATAACCTCTCTATCTTCATGGGAAGGACCTCCTTACTCTACAAACCATGAAATACCCCCTCTTCCTAGAAGAACAAACTATTTTATTCCATGCTGCTCTATGAAGTAGCAGAAGTAGATACTCTTCTGTCCTGATGAAGTGCTTGGTGAGGGGGCTTGCTCTAAATCCTATAAAATGTACAGTTTTCTATTTAAAGTTCATGTTAAACCCAAGCAGTAACTAGGTACAGGCAAGAGAGAGCACAGCACAGAGGTCAGTGATGTACAGAGACACCGAGGTACCAAGCTGTGACTGGTTTGTCATTTCCATGTACATCATGGCTCAGGGGAGTGGAAAGAAAGACAGCAGGAAACACTGAAAGCAAAACCCTCCTTCCAGTTGGATAAGCACAGTGGGAGAAAGTTAGATGTGCTTTATGGGGAATTCATCACGAGGATGATGAAAAGCAGCAGAGACAGAATTTAGTAACTCAGCAGTGCAGGGAAAAGGCACCAGACAGGGAAGGGGCTGGAAACTGGAGACAAATGATGCTCAGTGCACCAGAAAGAGCCAGTGTGGGGGCAGGAGGAGGGCAGCCCTGAAGCAATGAGTCAAGAAAGCCATTGTCACCACAGCAAATAAAATACATTTGAACTGGCACAAGGAAGGCATGTGAAAGCAGCTGAGGTGAGGGGATGTGCAGGGGTCTGTGCTCTGCCGTGCCAGGACAGTGGGGGGGATACCAGGTCAGCCTCCTCCCAACACTCAGCTGCACAGGACTTACCTGCTCCCCTCTGCTGTTTCCACAGCACTGCACCAGTATTTGGGCAGTGCCCCAAGGATACTTTGTGCTGAGGTCCTTAGATTTTTATACAGCTTCAGCCCTTACTGGAGATCCTTGCAAACACCCAGCCGAGGAGCTCTGTGTTTCAGAGGGCACCAGGTGGACTCTGTTCCACGCTGGTGCCAGGCAAGCAGCCAATGACAAGCAGAAGTCACTGAATCCATGGCAGCCTCTCCCTCTCCCTTTTCTCTCTCCCTCTCCTCTCCCTGCACAAGCTCATGGCTGTTACAGTCACAAGACCTGGTGCCTGAGCTGATTTGGGTGGGAGCAGAAGGATTTATGGTTTGGGAAGTAAAAGATAGCTGGAGGTAAAATTAACAGCTCCAGTGCTGGTCTTGGAAGGTGGGGCTACTGCAGGCCACAGGTCAGAGAATTTAATAGATGACCAAGTGTGATGAGGATCAGAGGGAAGAAGGTGCCTTAAGCCTTGAAATTCCCAGTTCTGAGGAAAGGCCTTGTCTGCTTCAGGAACAGAAATAAATACCTTTTTTTTCTGATATCCCCTCCATCCCATCCTATCCCAGCCTGTGTGTGATGCTGCCATAGACAGCAACACAGGCTCAGGACCATGCAGCCCTCAAATCTGTTTCAGCCTGTTCTGTCCCCAGACAGAAGGTGCAGTTTGCCTGGCAGCCACACAGGAGAGCTGGGTGCCAGTGCAGAAGACTTGGCATCCATGGTCTTCCACCACTGACTCTCTGCTGTGTGTGACTGCCTTGCTCTGCATGTTGGGATCTCTGAGTGGGATGCTGATATTTTCCAAGTACTTTGCAAGCCAAGAGGCTCTAGTATGGACCATCAGAAGAAGCAACCCCACCAGCAGGGAGCCTTCTCCTCTATGAGGGATATCCCCTTACTTATGAGGGTCCTTTAAACGCTCCCTGGAAATAAGCAGATATAGAGGAAATTGCACCAGAGTGGCTTTTCCTGATGTGTTCTGCCTGCTCTGAGCTGCCCTGGGCAGGCTGCCAGCCAGGAACAGTGCCACTGGGCATTCCATACCTCTCTGGAGCACAAGCTATGTCCAGCACTGCTGTTCCTCTCCAGCAAGAAGTGGCGCAGGGACGGTCCCGCTCTCCTGAGCATGCCACGGCTCCTGCTCTCTCACTCCTGCAGGCACACACCTGCAATTCCCAGACAGAGGACAGGGCTGAGACAATTGCTGCACAGGGTTAAAGCACACCTGTAGCTGGGATCAGGCAGGCCCGGACCCAAAGCAGAGGTTGTTCTGCCAGAGAGGAAAAGGCAATGCGAGCTGCTTTGTGTGTCATCACTGCAATGTCCAACAGTGCTGGGGCTGTACTTTGTGGCCATGACACACAGGACCAGGATCACAAGGGCAACCATGAATTCTGCCTCCTCCCTCCCAGTCCAGGCTTCCCCTGCTCTCCTCTGCACTGAAGGGAGTGCTATGGACACAGAGAGGGCATCCTCTGGGAATTTGGTACTTAGCATCAGCTCCCCATCCAGTGTCACTGAGCCCAGGTAACTCTTGCCTCTGCCCTTCCTCCCTTGCAACACTTTCACCTTCCTGGCCCATCAGGCCTCTCAGCTGCTGCAGCTCTGGTTTAGTTACAAGTTTTATTCCAATTAACAGGAATAAAACACCTTCTATCTCTAAAGTGATTTTGGTGATTATCTTTCCTTCAAGGCCCCAAACAAATTGATTTCTGTGTGTAAAATCCAGCCTGTTCCTTCACCTCAGGTTTCTTCAACTATTCTACAGCATTACTTAAACATGCAGTATTTAAGCTTAAATAAGTGAATGTTTTGTTGGGTACTTGAGATAAAAGCAATGAGGCTGGAGGATGTATGCAGCTTTATTATGACCAGCCATGAATTAATTTACCCATCTGCCAAAAACTTAATTAAAACAGATTTGAAGCTGAACAGCCCACAGGTGAGCTCTCAATACTCCTAAGGACACTTTCCATCTTTACATGCAGGATGTGAGTCCCCAGTGTCTGCATTTTTTGTTATTTCTAAAAAAAGTGTGAAGCAGCTGCCAGCTGAGACCAGTGGAGTTTCACATCTGTTCGCCAAGTGGGAAAAAATAGTACAATTTATGGAAAAATTGGAAGCCAGAGCATCATATTGCTTATGACTGTAAAATCTCCACCTTGTGCTTGCATGACACTGAGATGTGGGGAGACACTGCTTTGGGGTGCAAAGCAAAGGAGTCCTGGAATGAGGAGACCTACCCTGCAGGGGACAGAATCAAAGTGTGGCAGTGAAAAAGGCTTTATCAGATAGCAGCAAACACAGAGCCGTGTAAGAGCTGTGCACTGTGCACTGGACTGAGGGCAGCACCCGGGAGCAGCTGACCGGGACACCGGTGACTCTGGAAGGGTGAACTGGGCTGAGCAGAGGATTTGGCAGGCGACAGGCGGGAAGGTCACCTCGGGGACTGGTCACTCACCACCTCCAACCCGCGGGTCCCAGCCGTCTCCTCCATCCCGGTGCTCCTCGATCTCCCCCTTGGCAGCTCAGGGGTGCACCCGGGAGGCTTTGGGGACACGGCTGTCCCTGGATGTGCCCCAGGAGGGGCGCGGGACTAGGGCGAGTGCAGGCGAGAGCAGCAGCAGCAGCGCCAGCAGGAGCTGACACTGAGGGACAAAGGAGCTGCCAGAGGGACAGCGGGGACAAAAAACAACTTACATCGAGCTGGGCCGCGCTGCTTTAGGCGACAAAGGCTGGCACAGCCGCCCAGGCTGCCCTGGCACACATCTTGCCTTCTCCTCTGCCTGAAAAGCTTCATCTGCGGCTGGGACTTCCTGGGAGGAGCCGCTGAGGCCGCAGGAAGGCGGGAGTGGAGCTGCCGCCCTGGCGGGGAAAAGCGTTCTGAGGGCTCTGAGGGCTCTGCGGGCTCTGCGGGCTCTGGGGGTTCGGCTGCCTGGGAAAATACCCCAGCTTGTGTTCAGGTGGAAGCTCATGCTGGCATAACCATAGCGGCGTATTTTTGGTGGTTTGGCTGTAAATACTTTAGCGTGGCAATGGCAGGGAATTTCCCTTTGAGCGAAGCCTTGGGTCATTTTGGAAAATGAATTTCTAAGTCAAAATCCTCCCAAAAATTTGGTCCTGCAGACTTAATATTATTTGGGAAAGGAAGGGATAAGTGTAAGGTCCTCCTGACACGATTCTGCGGCATTGCCCGGCCCCGGGCTGTGCGTGGGAGCCGAGCTCTCCCTCAATGCTTGAGAGCTGACAGCTGCTGCAGTGAGGTGTTGAGAGAAAACTGGCCTCTCTTCCCTCTTCTTTAGCGACAAGGCCTGACCTGCACCCATGAGTCAGGTCCTGTAAGTCTCCTGAATAATTTCTGTCGCCCTTTCACAGCAGGAAAAAATGAGCCATGGGGAAAGGAAGCGGCTGCATCCGCTGTGCCAAAGGTTCCCAATCCCAATGCGACACCCCTCAGGCATCCCTGAGGTGATTAAGCAGGAGGGAATGTCTGCAGGGAGAGGAAAACTCTGTTGTCTAGATTTCTCTTTAAATCAAACACTGAAACAAACAGATGGAAGGAAAATTTGGTTCTGTAGAATGTTCATGTCAGATCTGGAGCTTTCAAACGGCTTAGTGGCATTTTTTCCTGTGCTTTCTTTGCCCTGTCCTCCACCAGCCTTATGTCTTCCCTGCTTGTTGTTTGTCCCTGAACTGAGCTTGTTTGTTTAGATATATTAGCAAAAAGCCAATTTTGCAGAAAAATGGCCAATTTTCTGTCAGGTCCATGAGTTGAAGCAGTTCAGGGTGGATATAAGGGCAAAAGATCCTGCAAGGAAAAAGATGTGGGCAGGGAGGAGTAGGGAGAAAAAGAGATCGACAGAAGCCCCCAACTTCTGTCAGGATTTAGGCATTATATTGGTCCAACAGTATAATGAAACTTCACTTTAATGCCCTCTTGAAATTCAGCAGAAATTTCTGGATGAGGTCAGTGATGTAAAGGACACATCTGACCTTGTACTATTAACTGTAAAACTCAAGGAAAGTCACAACCTTTGTTTTCTTCAGGTAATTTTAACTTAACAAAGGCATTGGGACATGAGCAATTCTTAACTAGTGTTGAGTTAAAAAAAAAATTAGCTATTGCACTAGGCTGACAAGAGTCTACAGCTCTATGTCCTGGCACTGCGATCCCAGCTCCTCTAGTATAGGTCCTGTGCCTGTGGCTACAGGAAGTTGCTAAGACTTATAATATTCCTAGAAAGCCACAGATGCACTCACTTTATTGTTACACACATCACTGATGTAGACAAGTTAAAATTGGCTGCACTTAACTACTCAGAACTGCCTGCTGTACACTAATAAAATTACAACTAATGCCTTTGAACCATCCTTTATTCATTTCAAAAGAAATTATGCTGCACTATAATTATGAATTATAGTGTTCTCCATTGCGTCAGACAAGTAAAAAATAACTACCAGTGAATCACTTTTTTCAGGCACCACAAACTCCTCAGCAGCTGAATGCTTTCGGTTCCTTTAAGACTGGCGCCATTTTGAGCGCTGCCCGGCACCAAGATGGCGCCGCCGCCCTCACTCTCCCCGCTCTT
>NW_005054329.1:5478171-5478743 GCF_000277835.1 Geospiza fortis | reverse complement strand
TGCTGGGTTGAAGCTGGTACCCATTGCCTGGAGCGGGGGGAAGGGCACAGAGTCCTCTCCTCCCGGTGCTGCCTTTGCGGCACCGTGGTACGGCTAAAATGGTTTGCAAGGTGTTGCTTCAAAATCTGTCAGCCCGAATGGCAACTTTGGGATCAAGAGGAATGAACCCTCGGACATCTTCAGCATTATGGGGTTGGACTTTCTCCCAATGATGTCTGTTCTTTCTCATTTCTCCCTGTTGTTAACACAACGCTCTCCGATGTTCTGCAGTCCTCTCCTACATGGCTGGGAGGCTGGATGCTTGAGAGATCCTCTAAAGATCTGCTCCCTTGCCTGTTTTCCCATGCCCCGCGCTGACATGCAGGAAGCAAGGAAAAAAAACCCAGCCCTTGTTGTAATTTTTGTTGATGGTGCTAAACTGCTTCCACTTCAAGAAGATCCGTGTTGTGAGCGAAGGAGGCAGTTGCTTGAATCTGGAGTGGTTAGGAGTGTGATCTGTGTTTTCGGATACTTTGACAGTAGCATTAAAAGTGGATCAGGCTTTTCAAACTAGAAATTAGGCATCTCTTTCC
>NW_005054329.1:5443939-5478035 GCF_000277835.1 Geospiza fortis | reverse complement strand
CCTGCTGAGTTTTACTTGGCTCCTAGTGTTCTTGCCATATTTCTAGGTATCAGCATGTCTCTTTCTGGCTCCCAGTGACCCTCTGAGTTGTTTGTTGCTTCTTAGATACTGTTTGCCGAGCTTTTACATGTCCCTCTGTGAACTTGATCCCCTCTTTTTTGCTGATAATCTGTGTTTCATTTCAGGGAAACTGTTCCCATGGCTTGTGGGGAGTGCAGCGCTTCAGCACTCGCTCGGCGTCCAGCACGTAGGAATATCAGCCACTTCCAGCACAGAGAACTGACGTGCAGATAGCAGAACCCTGCTGCAAGGTGAGGGCTCTGGGCCAGCTCTGAGTGGTCAGACCAGGGGCCTGCTTAAACATAGATGCAAAGCACAGTGCATGAGATAATTGATATTGAGGATAGGTGGTTGGTCAGACAGCGGTGGTGTTTAATTGTAGTAGTGTTAATTAAATTTTGGGAGCCCTTAGCCAGCTTGGAGATGACAAAGGAACTGAGCCTTGTAAAAAGTAGAATATAACAGTATATAGTCGCTCATAAAATTAAATCCTGGCCACATTAACCCTGACTTGTTACTGCACTTAGCAGTAAATACAGAGGCTGCCTGGTAAATGTTTTGGTGACTGCTGCTTGAAAGGAATGCAGCTGAGAAGTAGGAGGAGCTGTTGGTTTGGTGGGTGCCCTTCCATTTCCCGTGGGCTGATGTTTGTCCTCCTGTATAGGCGTCTCCAGGCAGCTTTTCCCAGTGCACTCACCTGTCACCTGTGTGGGTGTCAGTTGGGCAATGACAGAAACTCATTGCAGGAATCTCCCAGCCTCCTTGGTTGTACCCTGGGACAGTGATTAAAGGCTTTGCAGAGTTCTGTTCCCATCTTCAGGATGGGAAATTCTGTCCAGCTTGGCTGTGTTCTGAGCAGGGATGTGCAGTGTGTTCATTCCAGAATAGAAGAAGCCCCTAAGGCTCATCTGGTGTTCTGGCAGTTCACTGACCCTTTTCTTTTTTTAACTTTGTCATGGTATTTGGAAACTCTTTTAATTCTTGTAGGTCAAAGACAACATGCATAAATATTTCCTTAAAGCATGCCAGAAGCCATGTTTTAAAAGCTAATGTTGCCATGCTTGAGATGTGAGTGCCTGAAGCCTTCCACTGATGACTTTCTGAAGCTGGTTACATTATAGTAGCTGCTGCAGGCAGTCAAGAGAGATGGTCTGTGGTTTGGGAGTTCCTTGTGCTATTAAAAAAAATAAATGAAATAAGCAGTGGAGGTCACATGTATGAAATTATTGCTGTTTGATTAGAGCAGGCTTTTTAGAAGCCTTCATGTGCTTTTTCCAGATACTAAAGAAGGTTTTTGTTCAATAGAGTATTTCAGAAGCAAGTCTTTTTGTGTTTAACTGAGCTTGACTAGTATCTCAGAAAATAGAGGGGCACTATTTGGTGAGTCGTGCTGGAGAAGGCTTTATTAGGATTTCTGTGTGGGGCTCCTTAAAGTGAGGAGAGATGTGTACATCTATTGTTTTGGTAACAGTTAAAATTCAGAGTCTTCAGTTGCCATGTTGTGACTCTCCCTTTATGCATTTCTACAAGTGTTTTCAAACCCAGCCTCAGTTTAGGCTATGCACACTAATACTGAACAGGCATTCAGCAGTCTATATGCTTTGGAGAAAGTCTCTTGAATGCTTCCAAGCAGCTTTTTTCTTAAACTGTTGATGTGGTGCATGTGTCCTGTATTGCAGCTTGAAATCCAGTTGCTATAGCTGGGTTATCTCTGCCCTTCCTGCTGCTGTGAAACTGCTTTTGAAACTAAAAGGTGAATTCAGTCCTGGCCCCCTTGCTGACGTTACAGTGCTGCCCTCACCTTGTGTACCAAACATTGTTAACATTGCTATAAAATTACCTGGGCAATTCACAAAGCTCCTCTAGTGACTGCTGCTCCTGGAGCTTCAGCCTTCTTCTGTGCACAGTAAAGATGTGCGCTGGACTAGTTAACAGGCTCTTCTTTAGAGTTGTGGATTTATCCAGCCTTGATGATGCAGGGTGAGTTGGTCTGTTTTTTATTAACTAATATAGTCAGAAAATGTTCTGAGCTGGAAGTCACAGTTTTGGAGCTGGTGGTCCTGAGGGCAAACCCTGTAGGGAATGTATGAAGAGGTACTTGCTCCTCTTTGTTCAGACTGGTGCAAAATATTAGTGTGCTGATAGTTGATGTCTTAATTGTCTTGCATTGCTCTTGTCTGTGTCGTCTTTCATCTTGACTGGCTCATCTCTTGGAGCTTGAAAATAGCTGTGGTAACACCCATGGATTTGTGCATGTTGTGACAGTCTGTCATCAATGAATTAAGTTATCCTTGCTTTTACTCACTTGGAATTTAGTGTTGACTTCTTATCTGTTGTTAGTTATGCCAAAGCTCTGCTCTGTCTACCCTTCCTACAGAGAACTGAGAGCAGCTGGTTCTTCCAGCTCTCAGTGCTGGAGTTAAGTGCTGAAGAGCCCTCTCCTGCATCTGGTGAGGTGCTTGGAGCTGGTCTGGTTTTCTTAAGTAGTTACTAGCAGAATTAATTCAATCACTTGTATCAGGCAGCACAAGGGACTGCTTCATTGTGTTGGAGGAAGTCAGTTGTGCTTTTCCAAGACAGGTTCAATGCCCTGTCCTTGAAGCATTTTTGTTATGGCAAATAGAAAATTAATTTTGGATAGGAAGCCTGTGGCCATGTACATTCATAATTTATAAGCTGACACAGCCATTTTGCTCTGGTTTACATCAGTGTTGCAAGTCATCTGATGGACTTAAATTTACAACACCAGCACACAGTCCCTGCCCCAAGTGTCAGTGATGCTGGGAACTACAGACTGTGCTCAGTTCTGTGCAGCTGGGGCAAAACACTGTCAGGAGGCAGAAAATGTGGCAGGCCAAGCTAAGTCTAGCATGGATTGTTCTGGTGGTGCAGCTGTTCTTCCCTGTACTTGTCAGGACACGCGTGGTTGTGTGATGGTAAACAGGAGCTGTTGCACTAAGCTTGAGACTGACAGTCTTGCATCTGACAGAGTCAATTAATGGCTAGGTGTAAAGATGATAAAATACTACCCCTAATGTAGGTGGTTTATTCTTTTTAATGAACTTCAATAAAGACAATGTGATGCAGTGGATTCACTTCATCCTGCTGTGTCATGTGGCTTGGGTGGGGCTGAACATTGTGAAAACCACCTTGCCCTCCTTTCAGTGTTGGGTTCACTACCTGTTCCACCCTGTCAAAATGATAAGTGACCCTTTTAACTTGACATAGAGTGGTTTGGGTTGAAAAGGACCTTAAAGATCATCTAGTGATCATGTTGATTTCTCTGCCTCAGAAGATGTTTTGTCCCACAGGAGGGGTTTATCTTTTTAAAGCAGAAGGGGCCTGATGCAGGAATAATGGTTATTTAGGTCTTTGGTATCTGGCTTCACTGCTGTTTTGTTCTAAGCAGCAAAGGACAAAACAACTGCAGTTGTTCCATCTCATGTCTTGGGCTTTTTCAGATGGTCATGTGGCTGTTCTTGAGCTTGGAAGGTTGTCTGAGGGGTGCCTGAAAGCAGCTCTGTTTTCAGCCTCCCTTTCCCCCCCCGCCTCCCTTTCCCCCCCCCCCCTCTTAATTCTGGACCTAATAAACATGGGGGAGGAGAAACATAAATTCCCAGTCCCATTTCTGCCTAGTAAGCTCTTGCATTTCCTGATTTTTGAACAAAGAGTTCTGTGTCATGCCCTTCTTTAGGATTTCAGGTGGCAGCTTGCTGAGGAGGGAAGCTCTGCTCTGTTGAAAACTTACTGTAACGTGTTGTAGCGCGTTAATAATCAGGGCTGTAGCCTTGAAAGCATCAAGGTTTTTATTTCCTCTATCTACCTCTGATGCTGTCAGCACCTGAACAACTCCCTCTTTCTCTGGGCTTCTGAAAGGTAAGAAATTCTGTCAGTGGGGTTTGACTTGTGCTTTGCAATCCACAATTTTAAAATGAAATCAACTGGTAATTAAAAATGTGTAGACGAAACTAAAGGGTTGCAAGATTCAACATAAAAATTCATCCATGTCTACTTACCCAGAACTGTTTTGTGAGACTAAATGTGAGGATTTTCTTCAAATCGGGGGGTTTGTGCATTCTTGTATGTGTCTTGAGGTTGTGCATATGTGCTTTCTGGCCAATAGCTTTGTTAGTAACAGAATGGCCGACAGAAGAGGACGAAAGAGGAGGCTGGATAAAGTATTCAGCAATGGTGAGTCAAGCTGACAAACTGGCCAGTGAAACAGAGCAGTGATGTTGTTTCTGTTCACTCTGTCCTGAGCTGAATGTGCTGGCCAGCAGCTGCAGGCAGGAATTTGAAGTACTGTTCAGCTAGGTGTCTGTTGACAATAGGTCAATCTTCCGTTTTTGAAATTAAATGGTTTTGGATAGAGGAATTGTCAAAATCAGAGAATAGCTACTCTGTTAATACCTGTGGTTTGTGGGAAGCATTCATGCTCTCAGCTCTGTCAGCCTTTAAGGTGCTTGCTGCTTTTATGATACCTGTCAGCTAGATGCATTTAATCTTGTTTCTGACTGGTTTTACTGTGTAGGTGTGGTTTGTTCAGAATGTCCCTGTTATTCCAACATGAGTGATTATCTTTCTCCTCCAGGTGTGTTTGGTAAAACATAGGATTAGTACTTGGTGATGCTTATGGTTGGCTGAAGGCTGGGTAGGTTTGGCAGGCTGGTTATGTAAGTCTGGAACTGCTGTTTCTTCACTTGGGACAGCCTGTTCAGCATTAGTGGGGAGGCTGTAGGTTTGTGCCCAGCAGGCTGAGGCAGAGATGGTTCCTGGTGGGATGCAAATCTGGATCCAGGTGAATTTGCAGGCCCTGAAGAGGTATTTAGTAGCCAAACATGGAATGTGTAAATATTTCAGGAGCATGTTTATCTTGGCTGTATTGATCCTGTTATATAACAATGGGGCTTTAACATACAGATCTTTTACTGAACAATCTCAGATGTTGCTGCTCTAAACTGTCCTGAGGTGGTTCTTTATTGGGTATAGAGAAGCTCAAAGTAGTGTTGCTTGATGTAGCTGAAACCCTACAATGTTAAAGTTGTTTCTAAGGGGGCAGGGGTTGGGGGACTGCCCCGGGACTGTGGCTGGTAAGTTGACAAGGAGTTTAGACTGAGAAGTTTTATGTATCAGCTTATGCAAATTTAGTAAAGTCAACTTGTCCTTAAACTTAAGCACTCTTTCAGAATCTCAGTATTGATGACTTCTGTGACTGAGGTAACTACACTGCAAATTTGCCTGTTCCTGAGCTCCAAGTGGAGGCTCTGCAATTTGAAGTATATATGAAAGAGCTTGGACCCTTCTTCACCAACACTGCCCTGACACTGAACTTCCTTTTCTGTAGCTGTTCCTGTCCATAAGCTCATTCACTCAGTTCAGGTGTTCTGTGCTCAGCCCTTGGTGAGGCTGTGGGCTAGAAGTGACTTGGCAAATAAAGCTTCTTCACAGTGAATATTTTGCTGCTGACATACCATCCTGGAATCCAACTCTTAAAAAGAGCAGAAGCTTGAAATCTCCAGTGTTCTGGTCCTGGGGATCTTGGTTTGCTCTTGGTCACAAGGGAGGTAACTTTATTTCTGGCCAGCTCTTTTCATGCAAGGATTGTTCCCAGTCCTATGCCAGAGTAATACCCTCCATGTAAATCCCTCTGTTCTACTGCCCATGTTGGGAGAGTTGGTGTTCCAGCTACCTGGGTGTTTTCTCCCTATAGAGTGGTGGAAATCCCAGTCCTTGTGGGAAGAATCCTTCTGTGCATGGGAGAATCAAGTGACAGAGATGAGCCTGAGAATGTGGTTTGTAGTCTGCTGTTCTCATCCACCCTAGCAGCAAAACTGCTCTGATCCAGCATGGAGAATGTTGCAGCAAGAATCGTGTTCTAAAATCACTACAGGATGCAGTTCACAAAATAAAAATGACATTTGATGACAAGATACATCTCTTGATGTAGAACTATCAGGAGTTAGAATTGAATTGCATGCACAGAGAATCTGTTGAGGAGGGATGTGACTTTCCCCATCTACTTTTTCATTTTGCTGGGTACTTTTCCCTTTCATTGCAGATACTGGGAATAAGATTAGATAAGACAGTAAATTCCAGCTCCTGAAAAGGTGGGCCCTAGTTTTATTGTTCCTCTTTGAGACTTGAATGGGGTCTCCACTGCTGCCAGAAGTGGGAATTTGCTGTCAATGTTCTTTTCTTCCCCTAGTGCCCCTGTCATTGTTC
The DNA here is from genome assembly GCF_000277835.1 of Geospiza fortis. NCBI lineage: Eukaryota > Metazoa > Chordata > Aves > Passeriformes > Thraupidae > Geospiza > Geospiza fortis. Next base: position 5,471,753 of record NW_005054329.1, on the reverse strand, counting down.
CTGGAAGGCAGGAGATTTCCTGCTCCACCCTGTTAATTGCTGACACTGAACTGTAATAGGTTTCAAGGGATGCTCATGATTTTTTTTAGCTGTCTTGTAAGTGCACAGTGTAAAGGGGGATTTCCTACCTCATGTGACTGGTAAGCAGAATTAGGGAGCCAGCTGTGCTAATTTCTTTTTGATTTCCTTCCTACATATCCTGAGCTACAAATCAAAGTGAGTAAAAGGTTCATTTCTTGTGAGAAAGAATTAGGCATTTTCTGGATTGAGCAAATTGAGTAAACCCAGCACTACAACACGTTTGCAAGTGTCATGAGACCCCAGTTCCTGAAAAGAGATCATCCCAGTTTCGTAATCCTACTATGGAGAGTCTGATATTTCCTACAAGTTTCTCTACCAAGAGGGAGGAAGCAGGAAGGTCCTTTGAGGACAAGTGGTATCAAGGCAAGAGGAAAGAGATAAACATATTTTTTCCCTTTGATATGGAGTAGAAGGAGTAGGTTCTTTCATGAATAGCTGTTTAACTGCTGGATTCATTTCAGGTGTTCTGATGTGTAGAGAGAGCTTCTGCTTTATCCTGCAATTATTATTTCTGTAGTACTCACAGACAGCTTTTCCTAAATGTATCTCGCAAGTGGGCTCTCCTCTCCCTGAGGCAGATGTATTCCAAGGAGGAAGCTGAAATGCCTTGCCTAGGGCTTGCAGCAAGGCAGTCACAGGGCTGGGAGGGAGGCTTTCAACACCTTGTCAGTCTCCTCTGGCTGCTCAGATGCTGTCCAGAAGACGTTCAGCTTTGGCTGCTCCCTCCCCTTTGGATGCACAATTCTCCTGCCCTGTTTAGTGCAGTTCCTTCTGCAGAGGTGTGTCAGCAGGGGCTCTGCACACTTCTCAGGGGATCTGCAGTCCTACAGGACGTTTTTTTCCTCTGACAGTGCTCTAGATCACTGTTTTCATCCCTTGTTTGTGACTTTGCTGGTTGATCATTTATAGATTTGCTGTTCCTTGTTTTACTGAATTTGTAGAACAGGTAATACCACTTTTTCCCCTCAAAATTACCCATAAAAAGAAAGTGGAATTTCCCCAGTCTGGCTTTTGTGATGGACTAATGTAGTGTTGGACCTGGATGGGCAGAAGGAAAAATTTTACTTCAGGAATGGTTTTCATCTATCAATCTACCACCTGTAGTTACTTGAAACTTTCCCAAGCAGCACTGAGCCAAAGTTGTCATTTGACCACTTATTGTTGTAAACAGCAAACCAAAGAATAGAGTTCTGTATTTAGTATCTCTAGGGAATGTGGTGCTTTCGTGTTAGGAATGGCTTTCTTTGCAGTTCAGTGGTGGAAATTAATTTGAAATAAAAACTTGAATTCTACCAAAGCAGGTGGTGTGGGCACCCCCCCCTTGTCACAGAAGGCTTTGTCCCAACCAGTGATATTGAGCTTTTGGCCCTCCAGGACTTGTTGGACTGTCTGTACAAATGAAATCTTATGTCTTGGGGTAGCATGCTTGAATTTTTGTTTTCTCCTTTATACTTGAATTGTGTGAGTTTCAAAACGGCTGAAAGACTAGTGCTTGTCTTGCTCCTGAACTCTGCTAAAAGGATGCTGTGGTATTACTGCTTTTTCACTGTCATTAGAATGAGTTACAGTGACTCCATGTTCTTCTGTGTTACCTTTCAAATAGGGGAATTTTGTCAGCTCCATTATCCATGGATCAGTCAGGTTTGGGGCTTTCTATGGCTTGTTGAAGAGCTTGCTCAAAGTTTCGTCGGCAAGTCTAAAGGACAGAATAAGCTCTGCCATCAGGCCTGTGCTTCCCAGAACCTTTTGATTTCCCTTGTGACGCTTAAATCCCTGCTGGGATGAACTCTAGGTTGGTCAGAGAAGCAAATTCTTCGAAGTATGTTTCCCCCTTCTTCTGTTTCTGAAGTAAGTAAGGCAAAAACACAGCTGCTACAGCATTTCAGTACTGAATTTCTCAGAAGGCAAGTAGCTAATCTTTCCTTGGAGAATTAACACAAAGGAAGGAAGCCAAAATTACTTATTTGGAAAAGTCATGATGTTGAGCAATGTTTTTTCTCTTTTCCAGCTTGCTTTATGAATGTTATAATGACTTGCATCAATGAAGTGGTTCTAGGAAACATAACTGTGTTGTATGTAGATATTTTTCCTTGCCCCTTCAATCTGAGAACCAGCCATATGCAGAATTTTATGTAGAAGCAGTAACAAACCAATGATAAATATGGTCTGTGTGTAGATTTTATCACTTCTAACAGTGCTGGCAAATTCCTTCATCCCTGAAATAAAATCCCTGGATAAAACAGTAAATTTCCAAGTACTGGTCTGGTCAAGGGAGTTAAGTCTGCCCTGCGAGCTTTCTTTGAGTGTCTTACCCCACAGACTGCTAACAATAAGTACCAGTTCTGAGGTTTTGTGACAATTTGTCTGTCACGGGAGGCTGAACAAACATCACCGCCTGGGCTGTAGCAAATGACTCAGAGGCAGCCTCATTCATTTGTCTCGCAGTTACTTGAAATTGCATCTCAGCTAATCCCAGTTTTGCTATGCCAGCACTTAACATGTGTTTTCTCATGCCCTCTTGAAGAACAGGACAAAACTCTCTAAGCTGTTTCTGGTTTGGTTCCAGGTGAATCATGATTCCAGTCACTGAGCTGCGCTACTTTGCTGATACTCAGCCAGCCTATCGCATCCTGAAGCCGTGGTGGGACGTCTTCACGGACTACATTTCCATCGTGATGCTGATGATCGCCGTGTTCGGAGGGACGCTCCAGGTCACCCAGGACAAAATGATTTGTTTGCCCTGTAAATGGGTTACCAAAGACTCTTGCAATGACTCTGTCAGGGGATGGACCGTGGCAGCTCCGGAGCGTCCCTACTACAACACCAGTCTTGTTCCCTCTGCTGATTCGGGGCCTACAGGGATCCGATACGATCTGGACCGGCACCAGTACAACTATGTGGATGCGGTGTGTTACGAGAACCGTCTACACTGGTTTGCCAAGTATTTTCCTTATCTGGTGCTGCTACATACCCTCATCTTTCTGGCTTGTAGCAACTTCTGGTTCAAGTTCCCAAGGACCAGCTCCAAGCTGGAGCATTTTGTGTCTATTTTGCTTAAGTGTTTTGACTCTCCGTGGACAACGAGAGCATTGTCTGAGACGGTGGTGGAAGAGAGTGATACCAAACCAGCATTTGGAAAAATGAATGGCTCCATGGACAAGAAATCCTCCACGGTCAGTGAGGATGTGGAAGCCACCGTTCCCATGCTGCAGAGAACAAAGTCTCGAATTGAGCAAGGGATTGTGGACAGGTCTGAGACTGGTGTCTTGGACAAAAAGGAAGGTGAGCAAGCCAAAGCACTCTTTGAGAAAGTGAAAAAGTTCCGTACTCATGTGGAAGAGGGAGACATAGTTTATCGCTTGTACATGAGACAGACCATAATCAAAGTAATCAAGTTCATTCTGATAATTTGCTATACTGTGTACTATGTCAACAACATAACGTTTGATGTAGACTGTAAAGTGGACATCGAGAGCTTGACTGGCTACAGGATGTACCGCTGTGCTCATCCTTTGGCCACTCTCTTCAAAATCTTGGCTTCTTTCTACATCAGTCTGGTGATTTTCTATGGTTTGATCTGCATGTACACACTGTGGTGGATGTTGAGGCGGTCACTCAAGAAATACTCCTTTGAGTCCATCCGGGAGGAGAGCAGTTACAGTGACATTCCTGATGTGAAAAATGACTTTGCTTTTATGCTCCATCTGATTGATCAGTACGACCCCCTCTACTCCAAGCGCTTTGCTGTCTTTCTGTCAGAGGTGAGTGAGAACAAATTGCGGCAGCTGAACCTCAACAATGAGTGGACTTTGGAGAAACTACGCCAGAGGATCACCAAAAACTCTCAGGATAAGCTGGAATTGCATCTTTTCATGTTGAGTGGCATTCATGACACAGTCTTTGACCTCATTGAGTTGGAGGTCTTGAAGCTGGAGCTTATCCCTGATGTCACTATTCCCCCCAGCATTGCTCAGCTCACCAGCCTTAAGGAACTGTGGCTCTACCACACAGCTGCCAAAATCGAGGCCCCAGCCCTTGCCTTCTTGAGGGAGAATTTGAAATCTCTCCACATCAAGTTCACAGACATTAAGGAGATTCCTCTTTGGATTTATAGCCTGAAGACACTAGAAGAGCTTCACCTAACAGGGAATTTGAGTGCTGAGAACAACCGGTACATTGTGATAGATGGACTGAGGGAGCTGAAGAGGCTGAAGGTGTTGAGGATGAAGAGTAACCTCACCAAACTGCCACAGGTGGTGACAGATGTTGGTGTCCATCTTCAGAAGCTTTCCATCAACAATGAGGGTACCAAGCTCATTGTCCTCAACAGCCTTAAGAAGATGGTCAACCTGACAGAGCTTGAGCTGATCCGGTGTGACTTGGAACGCATTCCTCACTCTATCTTTAGCCTCCACAATCTGCAGGAAATAGACCTGAAGGACAACAACTTAAAGACTATTGAGGAAATCATCAGCTTCCAGCACTTACATCGTCTCACTTGCCTTAAATTGTGGTACAACCACATTGCCTACATCCCCATGCAGATAGGCAACCTGACCAACTTGGAACGCCTTTACCTGAACCGTAACAAGATAGAAAAGATCCCTACCCAGCTCTTCTATTGCCGAAAACTTCGGTACTTGGATCTCAGCCACAACAACTTAACTTTCATACCACCAGACGTTGGACTTCTTCAAAACCTGCAGAATCTGGCTGTGACAGCCAACAGGGTAAGTGAGCAAAGAGCTGAGTTGCTGTGTGAAGAAATAGTGCTGGCACTTCTGTTATCTGTGTGATTAAACATGCTACAATGGTCTGTGGATGCAACTGGCACTGCTTTTGTATCTCTCTGAGGGGTTTATCTAAGGCCAAACATTGCAGATAGCTCCAGGGCAAGCCTGTCTTCCAAGAGTCCTTGTCCTGTTGCATTTCCTCTCTTTAATAGTGAGGCTGCTTCCGAGTGCCAATTAGAGGCCGTTTAGAAACCCTTCAAATCAGTTGTTTCTCTGCAGTTGGAAGCATGTAGTCTCTAAATTGTCATCAATTTTGGGTTTAAAATGGAGATCTGAGGAACTGTAGTCTTAATCTAAAACTATGTGTTTAAACCTGTCTACTTCAAACATGTACATACACTGTGGGAGCAGCCATGTAGGGAATACATGTCTGGGTTACAGCTTTCCTTAGAGTAGTTTGCATTTGCAAGGAGTACTCCATAGTTTGGTCTCATAAACATGTTCTTTTTGTTTCAGTCTAAGTGCAGGGCAGATAAGAGAGGACGACCAAGTGTGCTCTGCTGCCTGATTACCATAAGATGTTTCTTGGCTTGTGTTGGAGGGTGTTCATTTGCTTAAAGCAAACTATACCCATGTCTAGTTCTTTGTTTAAGACTAAGGAGACTTTATTTACCATATCTGACAAAGCTGAAGCTTTTATTCATTCTGTCTGCAAATTCCTGGGAGACTTTTTCCCTTTGAGTTTATTATCACCTTACGTTGAAAGAGCCTCTAACATAAGTACAAATTGCAGACAGATAATTAAGTGCTTCTGGTTTCTTCTGGGACCAAGCAGGATTGTCCTGGAGCAGTGCTAGTTTTCACTGTCATACATCAAGGTCCTTCCTACTATTGGCAAGATCTGTTCCTGGCTGAACACTGCCAGATTGCTTGTGAGAGGCACACAACTGCTTGAGTGTGGTTTGGCTTTTCACAGAAGTGCTCTCAAATCAAGTATTTAATTGCTAGTGTATTTCAGTATTAGACAGGGTTCCTAAAACTGCAGCCATAATTTGAGGTTAGTGTCTGAAGGCTTGTGCCTCTGCAGAGTAAGGGCACACAAGGGGCAGTCATTCAGCAACTCCAGCTGAACATCTGCTCACTGGGGTTTCGTGGCACTGGAGGGTTATGCCTCTGTTTGTGTGGGTGGCTGAAGCTCTGGTAAACTTTGTGGTATGTTATTGTTCAGAACTCGGATAATTCTGCACCTTTTGCCTTCTGGCAGCCTTCCTGGCACAGTTTCCCAAGGGTTAATCTGCAGTGTATCCTCTGCAGTTTTGGGGTGGAGCATTTCTTGGATGAGTGGAGTTAGAGGCAGTTCCATTTCCTGCAGCACAATGTGGCACCACCCATTTCTCTCTGAAAAAAAACCAACATGCAACAGGAAGGCTGGAGCAGCCTTTGCTCCAGTGGGTTCAGAAACAAAAGGTGGTGACGACCCCATGGAACAGCCAGCCTGTACTAGATACCTGTGCAAGCCAGAATTACTGATAGCCTGGTTATTCCCAGTAAATGGTGACAGCAGGAAACACAAGGACTGGGAGACTGGCACTTCCCAAGACCAGGAATTATCTCAAATGTCCTCTCCTAGTTCAGCAGTCTTAGTAAATAGAGACTTCTGGAGTTGGCTGGCACTGCTGTCCTGTACTGGAAAGCAGGCTGCTCTAACACATTGCTTCCTTCCTAAACCAATACTTGTCCCTGAAATAACTATTATTTTCAAGAGTCTGTGATCATATGTTGCTGTTTGCAAAACACTCCAGTACCAGTAACAATGACTGCATTGAATTGTTTCTAATTGGTCTGGTTTCATCTTGGCTTTTTCTTAGATTCCTCCTCATTCAGAATGGATTACAGGCTAATTTAGTACAAATGATATGCTACATAATTTGAGTTTAGAAAAGTCATGTTTGCTTTTAAAGGCAAACTATAGCCTCCAAGCTGAGACTTTGTATTAAGGGGAGGATCCTGAGTTGCTGCATTTAGTTTCTAGCCTAGTGTTTGCAAACCTTAGCCATAGAAAGAAATTATTTGGGAAGACTGGACTATTACAAGGATTTGCTAGAAATAAGGCTTACTAAATAAGTGATTCATGGTTACCTGAAGGTGGTGCTGGGAAAGCTAACAGCTGCTGACTTTGTTGTTTTATTTTTGGCACTGTAAAAAGCCCCTAGAGCCTAGAAAGTCTTTGCAACATTTCGCAGCCCTACAGAAATGATGGAAGAGGATTGGCAGTTTTCAGGGCCAGGAGGTTGTGCCCATATAATCTCTGCCACCTTACAGCCAAACTAGAAGTCCTGATTAAATCCAGTCTTTGTTCAGTGTAATGTCAACAGTAAAATGGCATCTTAAAGCAAAGGAGCTAAGATCCAATGACAAAATAAAGGATTTGTGATGGAAAGAAGCCAACACAGATGAAAGCATTGACAGTGTAGGCCAGCTGTGAGCAGGTTTCTGGTCCCCTAATCCTGGCCTTGGAGACAACATCAACATCTGCTTTAGCCACCATCATTGGTGATCTCTTGTAACTAGTGCAGTGTCTGAAAGAGGAATCCATACAATCATAGGGGAGCACCCAAAGCAGGAAGCTCAGAAAGCAGGAACTCGCTCAAGGGAGAAGTGGACGATTGAAAACAATGACTTTGTAAACCTTGGAGCTTCGTGTTGGCTTGTTGGTCACCTGTGAAGGTGTGTCTGTGTCTGTTGGTGACTTTCCCTGCGATTGGTTTCTTTTTTTCAGATTGAGAGTCTCCCACCAGAGCTGTTCCAGTGCAGGAAGCTGAGAACCTTGAACCTGGGAAACAACGTGCTGCAGTCGCTGCCCTCGCGGGTGGGAGAGCTGACCAACCTGTCGCAGATCGAGCTGCGGGGGAACCGCCTGGAGTGCTTGCCCGTGGAGCTGGGAGAGTGCCCGCTGCTCAAACGCAGTGGGCTCGTGGTGGAGGAGGACCTGTTCAACACCCTGCCCTTGGAAGTCAAAGAGCGCCTGTGGAGGGCAGACAAAGAGCAAGCTTGAACCCCTGAGAAAAGGGGAAAGCCTCTGATCAACTAGAAGGAAGCAAAAGGCCATTTCAGTCCCCTTTCACCCAGATGCTCCCCTTTCTCCACTCCAGTCACTATCAAACTGGCCGAGGAGTACTTGACAAACATGACTCTGAATGAGTCAGCTTCTTGCCTCAGATGCAGGATGGGGGAGGCTTGGGATCAGGATGAGGATCAAGACAGATTAATTGGCCTCTGAGCAGGGCCCAGGGGGAATTAGAGGGGTTGCTGTTCTGCTGAACAGGAATTGGGGTGAGGTGGATGGTGCTGGTGAGAAGAAATGACCTTTGAACGGAGGAGAAAATGAATGTGGGGATTGCTGCATTGCTCCTAATAGGGCTTATGTGTGTCAGGGGCCGAGGGAGTCCAGTGTCCTGCAAGCAAAGATCAAGAGACAAGGAAACCTCTTGAACCTCCATCTCTGTGACAGCTGGTACTGCTCCCCTCGGACTCAGATTCAGTCAGTGAGCCCCCAGACTGGGGTGGGATAGGACACAGACAGCTGATTTTATCTAGATGCTGGCATTAGGATTTGGGAGATAAACATCTCGCAGCTGCTTGAAGGCAGAATTTTTTTTACTAATTTTCTTTCCCCTTTGCACACTCCCCACCTTCTCCTCTGTCCCTGGAGAAGGAACCAAATCTTTAAGATTGCACTACTGTAATGGTTTCAAGTCACTTGCTCGGGTGAGTAGATCACAGCATCCTTCTCCAGCTGATGTCTTGGAGGCACTAACTGACACAGTTCCAGAGCTTTAGCCTGTTCTGAAATGGATGGTTATAGTGCAGGTGGAAGATCTGGATAAAAAGCAGTTGGACTGTCTAATCTACTCTCTCAGAAGCATTGAGTTGCTTCTGGCTTTTAGTTCCAAGTTACTTTTTAATTGCTGGTATTTTGTTGCATATCAAGTAGAAATGTACAACTGGCCAGTGTGTCAGGGGCTCACATGAGGCTGGAGAGGAAATTTGGGCTTCCTCTGCACCTCTTGTCCCCCATTCTGCCTTCCCCCAAAATTAAGTTGTTAAATTAAGTTGTTGAGTGCTCTGCCAGTGTTTTTCGTGGACGCAGTCTAGAGAGCTGCTTGATTGTTCTCTTCTGTTGTTCCCCTCACTTTAACAGCTGTCAGTTCCTGTTACACCTCTTGACCTAAATAAGAGGCTAATGCCGATTGAACCTGGTGCTGGAAAAGAAATCTTGTCCTCTTGTTTGTTCCTTCCCTTTTCATTCCCTCATTGTTAAGGAGGAGAATGAGAATCCTCTGTGGACTGAGCTCTTCTGACTTCCTGAAACAGGGCAGCCTTTACTGAAACAAGTTCAACCTGTTTGGTGGTATTTGTCAAAAAACCCCTCAACCTTCTGGGCTGGCAGAGGTAGATAATGTGTAACAGTTACTGATTATCATGTCCTTAAGGTGGGGTGGTTGAGATGCCTCTAGGAAACAGAGGTTTTTGTTCCTCCATCAGAAGGAAGAGGAGATGCCTGGACCTACAGGTCCTGGTTGTAACATTCTGCATCAGACCAACAGGTTGGCTCCAAGGTGCAGTGCTGCAAGCTGGGGGATGACAAGTTTGGAGGCCTCCCATGTGTACAAAGGGGGAAGCTCCATCCAGCTCCAGAGTGATTCTTGACAATCTGCCAGTGAATGCCCTGGCTTATCACCTGGCTTGTGGTGATCCCATGGATGCTGGGGCAATAAGGCACAGTGTGGCTCTCTTCATCAGATGTAAGATATGAAATATATATATACTAAATATGCTGAAACCATGAACAATGTTAACTGGACTCTGGATTTATTGATGTTCAGATGCTTAAATAAAGCTACATTAAAATCAGGAGATCTGTTTATAAAACTGCTTTTAAGAAAAATGTAAATCTTGCTTCCCTTAGTCCATTCATTATGAAACGTCTAAACAGTCCAGGGGATAATATAATTAAATCTCCATCTGGGAGGCAAGGTACTGTAAAAGCTTTTCTGGCTTCTAATAGGGTTAGTGTCTTGAAATTGTGTTAGAGCTGGGGCCACAGCTGAAAGGATGGGGAAGGACTGATGCTGATTGGATTGTATTTGTATTTGCCCAAGCATTTCGGTTCACAGAAAGGACAGAAATTGTTAGGTGTGCGCTTAGCTACAGAAATGCTGTTTTCCAGTTAGTTCCCTGTGGTGGATGTGGGGGCTGTTTGGATGGTGAAGGAAGCTTTTTTCCTTAGTCTGTGCTAAAAGATAGCACTGGAGAATAATGGCCCCTGTTTGCTATTCAGGGCCACTGGATGACTGTTTTATTACTCATGTCTTTTAGACCAGGAAGGGCTGAAAGGGCAAAGCACCCCCTGGGAGTTTCACCTGGCTCACAGGAGCAGTGAGATTTCTCCAGGATGTCTAGACTGGAGATGAGTGCTTTGACTTTTGATTCCAGGTGTGGTTTTAGTTATACAACCTAAACTTTGCACAGCTGGGTTAGAGTTTCTATAAGCAGCCCCTTACAGTATGTTACAGTGCTTCTAGAAGCTTGCAAGCCTCCTGAACAGCTCTGAATCCCAGCAGGATGGGTGAACAAAAGGCTGTTCTGCCAGAAGGGAGGGACTGCCTCCAACTCCAGTGCTGTGCTCCTGCTGCTTCCTGAGTAGAGACTGCCCTGGGCCTGAGGTGTGCAAAGCAATTTTAAGACAAGCTGGTAATTGATCGTGCATGAAAACGCCAGCTTTGTGCTGCTTTTGCAATAGTCCAAGCTTAACTCTTTTGGTTATGGCTGTTGGGGCTTGAGAGCTCCCTGTGTGGCAGAATGGGGATGAGCAGTCTGATAACTTGCAGTCTGATAACTTTTTGTACTGGAAACACAGGTGACACAAATACATTGTCACTCTAAAAGACAGCAATATGCATTGTTTACTTCTGATATGTGCTGCTTGGTCTTCCAGAGTATCAGTCTTGTATGATGAGATGGAAAAAGCTTTAAAACTTCCAAGGATAGGATCTAGACCATGAGTCCTGAACATGTTTATCACTGAGGACTGCTGCAAAACTCAACCCACAGCAGAGCGAGTTACTGCTCAAACTTTTCTGGATTGCTCATTCTGTGAGGGATGTCCTTGCATCAACAATCCATCCTCACTTGCAAGTATTCAATCCATGAATATTCTGTATTTTCCTTCAAGTTTCCATCAAAATGAAGCTTAAGGGGTTTATTTCTGACACAGATCAGTGCATTCACAAAAAGCATTCAGTTTAAGCAGACAGTCACTGCCCTGGTCAGTGTCTTGTTCTCCTGACAAGCTGTTCAAAACAGTAGCAAACCAGATTATTTATTAGCTGCTAAAGCAGACAGCAACTTTAATTAAACCCACCTGTTTCCTTAATAGCACTTCTGAGCTGAACAAGTTCTTGGAGATCACAAGGATGCTCATCCCGTGGTAGGATTGAAGGTTAGTGACATGCACTTTATCTTTCCTGCTAAATACCCCAAAAAGTGATAAGTTGCAATTAATTATTTTGAACCAGCTGAAAGGCAAGGAATACAAAACCTATTAAATGTGTAAAATTGTGCTGTACCCTGACACTGTGCACTGGAATGTTAGCTGAAGTTGTTCTGTGTTTCAGATTACTTTCTGATTTTATTTGATCCCAAATTAATTCAGCAGCTGGAAGTATTTTACTCTGTCAGTCTGAGTGGTTAAATAGCTGTTACAGGTATCTTTCATGATGTGCTGTTCTTTCATATTAATTGTCACTTCTTTTTAATAGCCTACCTCATTTTTTATTTTTTCTTATTACCATTTATACACTCTATTTAGCTCACTCCATTTTAATTAAAGTTCTTGGTGTTCATTACTGCAAATAGTATTAAGTGGCTTTCTGTTGCTGAACCACATGAAGTCCTCTTCTTTTCTTTTTTTTTTCCCTCTTAAACAATTGATTCCAGGAATTTTGAGAACAATAACATCCTTTACAGAGGATGAGTTGTCTGGAAAAAAGTTGCAAATTTTATTGATTCCTAGGCTGTGACATTGTTTCCTTTCCTTACCTCTTTTCCTGCTTTAGAATGGAACTCGCATGGTTTGGGTTCCTTGGATTTTTAAATGTTTTTTCAGTCCTCCTTCAAGGGAAGGAGTAACTTTTTTCCCCCTCATCAATAGCTGTGCCTTCTCTATAGATCTGTTAATGTAACATCTCCCCAGAGGCACTTGCTCTCCCTGGAGTGTATTTGTAGCAGTGCCTGCCCGAAGCCAACTCATCCCTTGGATTCTTTTTCTTTCAACCCTGGAGAGATGTCCTAACTTCTGGGGTGATTTGTCACTGCCAGACAATTCTGTCATACTGTAAGCAGAGTCACCTGCTCTGAAGGTCACCTAAGGTAAGGCTGTGGGGATGCTGACTAGGAAAATTATTGCTTAAACTTCACTTTTAAAGTTTTTCTTCCATTTTAACCCTACTGATTGGCCACAGTGGATAGTGTACTTTCCCCCCAAGCATGTGCCAAAAGTGAACGAGTTTTCTGTCCTACCTCATTCTAACAGTGTACAAAGCACAACTGGTATGGGGCAGGATTATTAAAGTTAGATTCAGACTCTTTTCCTTCCAGCTGTGGGTTAATATTAAACAGCTTTGGGAGTATGAAATCATCCAGAAATCTCATATCCAAAATTCAGTTTCAAAAGTAGCAGCACTTGAATTGCTGGACCCCAATGGCAAAGGTAACTTCGTGTGAGTTCACACAAAGGCTTAATTTAGGATTCCTGGAATTTTCCATCCCTTCCTCCATTTCCTTTAAAGGAATTTTATTTGACAATGGAAGAGTTTTGCTGGAGGAGGCTTAATGAGAAGGGGGCTACTGAGCCTGAGTCATCTTTACAGCTGACAAATGTGTCCATTTCAATAAGTCACTACTCATGGCTTAAACATGGCTCACTCCCATTGTGTAAATGCACAAGCAGGGCTGTGGTTTGGCATCTGGGACCTGAAACTTGGTGTAACATTTCAGAATTATGACATTCACTTTGTATGTGGGATTGTTTGGGCAGCTGAGCAACAGCACCTTCCCCGTGAGCACTGAAGGCTGCTCTTGCTTGCTCTGAAAGACTTGTACAACTGGACACTTCACCAGAATAAAAGTTTTAATTTGCATTTTCTTTCTATGTCTCTGTTCTTTGGTGTTTCCTGTCTATGAAGGCATTCAGCCTTCCATGATGTCACTTTTCAAAAGACAGATGTTAATAATTCCAGCTATTGTGTAGGATTATTGGGTTCTTTTACTCATTGCAAGAGTCCTAGTGGAGTATGACAATCCTCTGTGAATTAAGTGGATGTATAGAGAAAGAGGTTGCTCTGTGCCAAGCTGGGCCTGTGTCACAGATTTCATTATCACTTTACAAGTGTCCAAAACAGTTTCTGTTGCTGAATTTAAGGCCGTTGCCATAGGAATTTTCTTCAGATTGGTAAATTATTTCAGTTCCTGTCTTCCCCATGGGCTCCTTAACTGGAAATGCTGGCAGATAGTGTCTTTCCCAATTAATGAAGTGTTACAGAGAATCAGCCTGTGACTTGAAAAGAAAATTTGAGTGTCTGTGCAGCTCTTTTATTGTGTAGGAAAGTGTTTCTCTTGAGTTTTGCCTTCCCTCACTTCCTTTGTCTGTGACCACTTGACCACAGTGACATTGGCCCCACTTCACTTCAGTCAGAGAACGTAAGCAGGCTTTGAAACAGGTGAGTGGGAGTTCATAATGCTGCTTATTGATGAGTTTTAATGAAATGCAAGACTGAAGCACGAAAGGAGAGGACAAAGTGTCCCTTGTCATCTAAACCTCACCTGGACCTCAGCTCCTTTCGGCTGGTTTACCTTTTGGAGGACTTACCTGGTCTTTGAGGAGCTGAGGAAATCATGCTTCCTTTGCTCCTTGTTTCTCATTAAATATTCTCTCATTTGTTGCTGATCAGAGACTTCAGGAGAGGTGAGGTGGTCCAGTGGAAAATTTTCCTCCTTGAAAACCCTGGCAGCTCCACAGCAGCAGTTTTGGTGCGAGTGCTGAGCTGCTTGAGCTGGCTTGGCTCCAAATAGCTTCAACAGGAGCCCTTATTGGGGTAATTGTGCCAGTCCAAAAGGCATTTGAAACACTTGATCTGCACCTTTCCTACAGCCATGGGCTGGGCTTTGGCAGCCTCCAATGGAGCTTGCCAGAAGTTTTCTTGCAGAGCTGGCAGGAGAAAATGTTGAGTCTGCAAAAAGAGCTCTTGGAGGAGGAGGAAGGGAAGGAAAAGGAGCCATTTCCCAGTTTTGTCTGAGTACTGTCAACCTTTCTGTGTAAACTTATGGGGAGAGAAGGCTTTGCAAAGGTAGCATCGTTCTTTTTGACTTGTTTTGGGCATTGTGTGGCCAGAGTGGTTTTCCTCTTGCTGGAAAGGTCTTTCTGAGCTCAAAATAGAGGTATGGCTGGAACAGGAGGCCTCCTAAGGACAGACATGGAGAGCTCCTGGAACCAGGATGGGTTTTATCTCCTGGTAGCTGCTGCATTGTTTGCTGTGATCTGCTGTTTATATTGCTCAAAACATTCCATGGAACAGGAAAGCTGTGGTTTGCTGCTGTGGCATGAACCAAAACAGCCTCTGGAGTCATGGTGTGTGTGTGTAAGGAGGGGAGTGGAGAAGGTGACGTGATGAACTGCTGGTAAAAACCACCCCGTGTGGGAATGAGGAGGACATGACACCACAGTGACGGAGGAGAGGGACTGAGGAGTGGCGTGGGAGTGTTCTCCAGGATTGCTGCCTCCTGGGGAGGGGTGAGGTGGGTCACACAATAAACTTGCAGGCAACAGCCTACAACTGTTAAACTGGTTTGTTTTTTTTTTTCCCCACTGGTCATGCATCTTCCTTAAAAACTTTTCCACTCCATCAGTTGATGAGAGAGTTAAGAGGAAGGAGGAACTACTGGAATATTTTTTTGGGCTTTGCAGCACTGGAGACTGATTTTTTTATTATTTTTCCCCCCTCTCCAGATTTGTAGTCCAATGATTAAAGTCTCTGGCAGAATTTAGCTTTTTAAACTACTGAATTCATATCCTCCCTTGTAGAGGGAAAAGCCTGAAAAAAAGTTAAACCCCTAATTTCCTCTTTATTAAAAAAAGGGAAGTTTTAGTTTTTTTGGGATTTTATCCACAATTCCCTTACAGAACTTTTTTTTTTTTTTCAAACAACCTCTCTTCTAATGGATATTCAGCTGCTAGGATGTAAACACTTTCCTGTGAGAATTTTGCAGTCCTTCCTTTTGGTGGGTTTTCCTTGGCTGGCTGAGTGATGCAAGAACACGCCCACATGGTGTTATTTTTGTGAAGTGCTGCTCCGAGGGTGTTTTCGGTGTTTCCTGTAGGAGCCAAACACGTTTTCTTCTAGAGAGAAAAACCTTCCCCAGGGATTCCCGGTGGGAGGGATGTGTTGGCTGGGAGCGCCACCGCTGGGCTGGCAACTGTTCCTCCCTCTCTGCCTTTCAGACCCACTTTCTGCATTTTTGCTCTCTGGTTTGAATTTTGGGTGGATTTGGCTTTACTTATTTGTAAATATTACATGGACTTCTGGAGCTGCAGGAGAGTGAACAGAGCAAGTGAAGGTGTAAATTACCAAAAAGCAGCTGTGAATGAAAATAACAGAAGTATTCTCTATGGGTTTTACCAAACCCTCAGTGAAAGCTCTTTACCACATTTTACTCTGTTTGTCACCTCCTGGGCTGGAGAGCCCTTTCAGGGGATATGCTGAAGTGCTGGCAGGACTCGCTGACTAAGCAAAAAGGGCTCTGTAAGAACTTGAATCAGTACTTTAAATTTGTTCTAAGACATCTCGATCTTTCCCTCACACTTAAATCTTATTTTAACCCCCCCTTATCTTACTTACTCCTGTGATTACCAGTTTAACTGCCCTATTTTTAAATCTGGGTTATTAATTAAAAGTGATTCCTCCTTGGAGCTCAGATGTTCATCAAGTCTGGTGAGTGCACTTGAATAGAAAATTTTTGTGTGCTTTGTTACCACCAAGAGCCAAAGCAACACTGTGAACTCCTGAATGTCCCTGCCAGGAGCAAAGAACTGGGGACAAAACTGGTGACAGGGACAAAAATCTTTGAGCTGTGCAAGAGTCCAACTGCCCAGTGCTGGCTTTTATCACATGCTGGGACAGGGATCACGTGGAGAGGCGGGGAGTCAGCCCGGCAGAGCCCAGGTGGCATCGTGGTGCTGGTGCTGGGATCTGGGAGCTCCTGCCCCCATGGCATCCGTGACCCAGCAGCAGATCCAGAAGGTAAGGAGCTGCTCTGCAGGGAGGGAGCGTGTCCAGAGTGCAGGCACTGTGTAAGATGGGGTCACTGCTGCTTAACCTGGCAGCAGATCTAGGCAAGATCTGCTTTACAAACACTTTGTATTCTCCTCAGCTTCTTCTGTTACGTTAATTTTAGTGCATGAGTGTCATGGCTACAGACTCTTCTGGGGGTGCCTTGTCCCACAGAGCTCTTGGAGGGATTTCTCCTGTGCCCCTTCTGTCTGTGTTGCTCAACTGTCATCTCTGAACTCGAAATCTTCCTGGCAAAGGATAATCTCCAGGGTATTCTATATAAAGAAACTGAGTTCACTACCTGCAGAGTTCATTTTGTATTGTGTAGTGAACTGTGACAAATCACCCAGGGATTTTTTTTTTTCCTTAGGGAGAACAGAGCTTTCCAGCTTGTAAAGGAATCTCATTCTGATTTGGCACACAGGCATGACTGCCCTGTTTGTGTTAGCGGGCTTGGTAGTTTAACAGCTGCTAGTTACAGGCATTAGATAAGATATCCTTGAGCCACAAAAGGCTCTAATGATGAGATCTTCTCTGTTTTGCGTAGACTGAGAGATTGAAATAGATTGTTCTTAACTGTTTGGAATTTCAGCCTCTTAATTAATCGTTTGCAACAGAAACCCCTCCTGAAATTAAAAATTAAGAACATGCTGCCTGGCTGCAGAGCTGGAGCTGGGATGCTTTTCACCCTCTAAAGGGCCAGAACTGCTTTCTCTTGCTTTGTGCTGCTTCCCCCGAGGACTCCGGGGAAGAGCAGTCACCCCATCTCTTCCAGTTCCACAAGGATGGTTTCCTTGTCCTGGAGCAGTTTTTCAGCGCAGAGGAGTGTGACAGCATGAGGAGGCAGATCCAGAGGATCGTGGCAGAGATGGAAGTGCCCCCTCACTGCCGCACCGCCTTCTCCACCAGGCAGGAGGAGCAGCTCCAGCAGCAGGTACCGACAAGGGCAGGGCTGCCTCCCTGGAGGGCTGGGAAAAGGCAAATTGCTGATTGTTCACTCTGGGGGAACATGACTTCCTCCTAACTGAGCATAACACCGGGAGAGGAATTTGCTCTCCAGCTTTCTGCAAACGTTTGCAGGGTTCTTATCAAGAGGCTTATCAATGTGCGGCTCTGCTGTGCTTTCAAGCCCTGCTAGCCACAAGCAGCTCTCACAGATCACTTTGTACATGTTCTGCAGACAGAAAACTGGGTATTTTCCAGAAAAGCTAGGGTAACCTCTATGTGAGAGGTTCTTGTAAAGCCTTGATCAGCACAAAGACATGTAGTGCTGTGGAAAGCCTTTTTATGAGTGATTTTTCACTGTGTTTTGTTTATGCTGCGGCTTGATGGGGAAAAAGATGCAGGTGAGTGTTAATGCTTTGATTGAAAGTTCATTTATGTTTTTACAAGGGTGCTGTCTTTACTGGGCTCTTATCCCTGCAGGGTAGCTCGGATTATTTCCTAACCAGTGGAGACAAGATTAGATTCTTCTTTGAGAAAGGTGTTCTGGATGAGAAAGGTAAGCCCTGCAATGAGTTAGCTACACAGAGGGGATGGAAAAAGGCTGAGGGATCAGGGGCCAGTTTCCAGCTCAAGGAATGATTCCTGCTTTTCAAACAATTTTAAATTATGGTTTTGTTTTGTAGGTAACTTTCTAGTTCCAAAGGAGAAGTCTGTCAGCAAGATTGGCCATGGTATGTTTAAAGGATGAGTTTGGAGAGGGATGGACAGAGAGATGTGGTTTTCAGACATGACGATTCTCCAGACCTACTCACTGTACATAACTGTCTCTGCAGTTCTCTCCATGCTGCCCCTTGCTCTCTGCTCTCACAGGACTGGATCTTCTGTTCCAGTCCTTTTCAAAAACCCCTTCTCAGAGGTTTTTCAGTGATGGATAGCTCAGAGTCACTGACATGAGAAATTTTGGACTTCAGCCCTTGGCTCTTTTATGTAACAGATTTGCTCTAAAAATTTACCACCTGAGACTGGTGACACTCAGTACAAACCAAACTCTCTCCTATGTCCTGTGCTGTGCTGGGTTGCTGATATTGAAGCTGCCCTCCTTCCTGTGGTGTCACCAACACATTTTCTTTACCCTTACTGGTCTGTCTGACCTATTTCTTCTCTCCCAGTTCCTGGATTAGCATTTTGATCCCCTTTGTTTTCCAACAATACGTGGAAAATGAGAGCAGGATTCCCTGTGCCTGCAAACATGAACTTTGCTCAGACTAAACTTCACTACATTTGGAAATTCAGTACTAAGAGTTCTTTTTCTTTGGTTTTCTGAGAAAAAAACCTGTTCTCTTCCCAGGCCTGCTGCCATTTTGTCACACTTCAGCTTTTCCTCAGGGGATGTGAAAACAACTGTAGGTTCCTGCTGACCCAGCAATTTAAAAATTCAAAAGCCTCCTCTACTATTATTTTCTGTAATTACTCATTTTGGTCAAGTCTCATCCCTTGCCTGAGAGCAGCTCCTGCTGGACCCTGAGCATGTGTCCTCATGGCAAATCTGCTCAGGATGAGCTGGAGGCACAACTCTGAGTCTTTGCTTTGTGGATTTGTCAGAGCTGGGTTGTAGCAAGAGTCTACACAAACACTCTGCCCTGCTGGCTGGGGCTCTCTGAAGGGCACCAAAGATGAGCTCTAGCTCCTTTTTGCAGTACTTCATTTTTCTGGTAGGTCTCAAGAGGTGTGTTTTTACAGGATGAATTCACCCATATGCCTCAGGGTCATGTGTAATGGTTGTCACTTGTGTAATATCATACTGAATCACATAATATTCCATTTTGTTCACTCTGTTGTACACTGGCTTTTTATGTGTGTGCAGTTTGTGGCCAGAGAGTGATTACATTTATGGTCTTTAATGATGACTGTACAACCTGTAAGTGTCCTATCACCTTAGGTGTGCTAAGTCACATTTATCCATCTTGGGAGGGATCAAAGTTTCTGGCTGCAATTTTTCCTCCTTGGCTGTGGTGTCTGCAGCTCATCACTGAGAGCTGTTCCCTTCTCTTTCTGAAATCTTGTCTGAGCTTTTTCTTTCCCCTTAGCTCTACATGCTTGTGATCCTGTCTTCAAGCAAATCACCCACTCCCCCAAGGTGCAGGTGAGCTGTTATTGCTTCCTAGAATGGCCTTGGGGAAAAAAATAAATTGCAGAGTAGTTAATTTTTGTTTTCTACAGTCCCAGGGGGAGTAATTTTGTCAGTGAAAGGAATTTTAAATATCTTCAAAGAATAATGCTAAATAGTGTGCAGAGAACATAAATCTTGGAAAATTTTCTTGCAGGAACTGGGAAGAAAACTAGGCCTTGAGAGACCAGTAGTTGTGCAGAGCATGTATATCTTCAAGGTACAGTAATTCAAGTTGTCTTGTCACTCAAGAAAAAAGGCCCTGTTAAGTGGGAAGCTGTGAAATTCTTCACACATCACTTTTTTTTTTTCTTTGCAGCAACCTGGCATTGGTGGTGAAGGTGAGATTTGTGTTATCTCTATATCACACTGCAGATAATGCTCCTTTAGGAAAGGAATATTACCAGGAAAAAGGCTCAGAATCAGACTTAAACCTTTGAGTTTGGCAGTCCAAACCTTCTTAAAAAAATCTTTGAAAGCCACATTTTTTCTGAAAAGTTTCTACATCATACCCAGGTTGAACACAGAGCTGTTTTTACATTTGCAGCAGGCTAAAAGGTGGGAGTTTAATGTAAGATTTAATGTGTGTGATAGGTGGGTGGGCAGGGCAGGGCTCTGAGTCAGGGAGATGCAACCCTGAAGTCCTTCTAGAGGAACTGAATCCCATCAAAGACCCCAATGACAGTCTCTTCTTGCAGTGACACCACACCAGGATGCCAGTTTCCTGCACACTGAGCCCCTGGGCAGGATCCTGGGGTTCTGGATTGCCCTGGAAGATGCCACACAGGAGAATGGCTGCTTGTGGTTCATCCCTGGCTCTCACACCAGTAAGAGCATGTGCCTGACCACTGCTGGTCACCAGCACAATTCTGCTTTTCCCCACCTCTAGAGCACACAGGGCAGCTTTAAACTTCTGCTCACCTAAACATTCACTCAGTAAGTGTAATCATAATGCTCTTCAGATTTTAAGCTACTCATTTCTCAAATCCTGGAGCCAGCTGTACTCATTTCATGGTTTATGATCCTATAGAAAGCAGGCAGGATCCTGGGGTTCTGGATTGCCCTGGAAGATGCCACACAGGAGAATGGCTGCTTGTGGTTCATCCCTGGCTCTCACACCAGTAAGAGCATGTGCCTGACCACTGCTGGTCACCAGCACAATTCTGCTTTTCCCCACCTCTAGAGCACACAGGGCAGCTTTAAACTTCTGCTCACCTAAACATTCACTCAGTAAGTGTAATCATAATGCTCTTCAGATTTTAAGCTACTCATTTCTCAAATCCTGGAGCCAGCTGTACTCATTTCATGGTTTATGATCCTATAGAAAGCACAAATGGACCAAAGGTTGGTTTTGCATAAATGTGTGACTATTTGTGTTCCTAAGGGTCTGTTGCAATGCACAGAAGGGACCAAAAAGGCAAGCAGAAGGCAGCTGTTTTCTCTGTTTCTGCCATAAAAAAGCCTAAATCCTAAAAAGCAAATCCTAAATCTCTAATTAATGAAAAAGACCCCACCCAAATTACTAAGGAAAGTGTGAATATAGTAAAAATAAAGTTCCTATCATTGCCTAGAGAAATTGCTGATATTGTTCCTTTGCTGTGCAGAATGTAGCCAGGTGTTTAATTTTTGTGTGTTTGCTTATTCTGTGGATTTGCAGATGGGATTACCAGGAGGATGGTCCGTGCAGCTTCAGGTGCCTCAACGTGTGTGGAGTTTGTAGGCTCAGAGCCAGCCTATGATGACAAGCAGTTCATACCTCTGCCCATAAATAAAGGTACAAACAGCCCCAAATGTGGCACTTCACAGCTCAACAAACCACAAGGGAGCTAAAATCATATTTTAACCCTGCATATTCCCTCCCACTGAAAAGCCAGAGCTCATTTTTTGGAAAACAGCAGCCCAGGTGATTCTTTCCCACAGGTGGACTCATCCTCATCCATGGGGAGGTTGTCCATAAGAGTGAACTCAACAGCTCGGAGTCTTCTCGCCACGTGTTCACCTTCCACGTGATGGAAGCCAAGGGCACCACCTGGAGCAAGGAGAACTGGTAAGGTTGTGATGCTCACCAGTGGCTGAGGAAATTGAAGCCTTTCCAATGCAATAGTTAGGATAACTGTTGGAGGTCTTGCCTGTATAGTTTGTTGGTAGTGCCTCAGCTGTGTTGATTTCGTACCTGCAGAACTGGAATAGCCTCTGAAGTTTTGCTTTTTCCTTTTCTTTACTCCCTAGGCTCCAGCCAACTCCTGAACTGCCTTTTCCATCACTCTACACTTGAAGTTAGTGACTGGCTTGTGGAGTCAACAGCTGATCAATATTCCTTTCTGATTGTTCATTCAAGGTCTCTTTAAAAACAACCTTCACTAGATCAGCTCTCAATGTTAATTTATCCTCCTCCTCAAAACCAGGACCATCATAACAGCCCAAAACTGTACAGACAGAAGCTTCTACTGCAGCAGGAGGCCTGACAGTGTGAGAGTAGTCACCCAGTCAGTTTGGTAAGGAAACACCTTCAGTCTTGAAAACAAACCAGTTAAGACCATTGCACCTTGACTGGCACCCCTTACCAAGTATTTCTCCTTGCAGATAGTCAGTATTTTCTTGTGTTTAAGAGCTCAAGTGCATTTCTTGGCTGGTTGACTCCAGCAATGCAGGTGAACATGTTGTGGGGAGAAGTTTGATTTTCACCCCTAGTTTTCTGTCTTATTGTCAGAATAGCAATGATTTAAAACAATTTTGTTGTGGGTGAAATGAAGCAAGAGGTCTGCTTTTTATAGTCAGTCTTCTAAATACTCCTGGCAGACAGTAGCTGAATGTTTTATCCCTGACTGTGATTAAAAATACAACAAATTTTAAAGATTCATGTTGAAATGATGGAAACAAAGAACCTCAATCAAACTCTCTACACTTAAATAAAAAGATAGAAATTCTTCTTTTCATCTCCATCATCTTTTCTTTGAGGAAGACACAGTGTGACCTTTACACTTAAATAAAAGATAGAAATTCTTCTTTTCATCTCCATCATCTTTTCTTTGAGGAAGACACAGTGTGACCTTCTTCCAACAGATGGGGACACTGCTAAATTGTCTGGTGAGCAGCTGGAACTTTCAATATACAAAAGAATAATTTCTATCCCCAAAACCTCACCAAACCCAAACCAATTTATAGCAAGGAATGTTTGGAAATGCAAGCTACATCCCAGGCAAGCTGCAGTCTGTACCTGAACAGAAGCTGTGTAGGTGTGATTTCACCAGCACTGGTTTCTTTCCATGAGAGGAGTTAATAATTTAGAATTCTGCTGAGGAGGGATAATTTGTCCTGACTTGCACCACTATCTGCAATGTATAAAACCATCTACTTTGAGTGCATAAATAAAATAAAAAAGCTGGATTGATTGGCAGGATTTCCTGTTAAATGTCAAGGAAACAGCCCAGCAGTTACTGAGTTGGGTTTCCTACACAGTATCTCACAATTTAGTGTGCTAGTAACCAGCTCTGGCATCAGGAAAAGCAGCACCAAATCCCAGGAGCCCTTCCCAGGCAGGAGGATGAATTGGGCAATGCTGCTTCTCAGCTATTCCAGTCCTGGCTTGTTGCAGGGACACACAATATTGGATTCTGGAGCCAATTCTGCTGACTCAGGGACTGGTTTCACTCCTCCCCTGGTCTTAGGCTCCCTCCCAAGGTCTCAGAGCTACAGGCCTGCAGGACAGCGTTGTGAAAGGTACCTTGGACTTCCCCCAGACTGTTCCCAAAAGGAAATTAAAAAAGGGTCAGAAGTGAACTTCATGATGCAAACTAGAAGCCTGGGATGACAAACTCCTGCATGGATACATCACTGGAGACAGGAAGGACACTTGTGTTTTGTTCTAATGGACACTGGGCAAACCAGTGAGAAGAGAATGTTGATACAGAAGGGTTTCATACATAGAAATGAAATGGGTTTTTGGGCCACAAAATTGTAGTTATAATTTTAATTAAATGGATAGAATTCAGTAGCTTTAGTCAATTTGTTGGTAGAAGCAATTTTTATACATTATTTGATTAAACATCTGGCTGAAAAAATGGAACAGTAGAAAAGTGTAATAGTAGAAAATTTTATTGACTTCAACAGATTTTCTGCTTTCAGGATTAATGTGTAATTAGTTTTAGCTGTGACTTTGCTTATTTCCACCCCCCCCCCCCCCCCCCAAAAATTCATTCCAAATTAATTTGGAGATTAAATCTTGAGAAAGAGAAAACATTTTTCTTGCTGAAGCAAACTTCAGGGCTAAAGATTCACTGTTCTTATTAGTATAATCTGGAATGAGCAGTGTCTGACATCCCCAAACCTTCACCCTGGATAACTCAGCTGTGGCAGGTGCTGGTTTTGGAGTTGTGTTTGTGCATCATGGTGTGGTTTTGGCTCTTGCTGATGAGGACTGGACATAACTGGACACTTGTACCTGGTTCCTGTGCCCCCCCCTTGTTATCAAACATGCTTTACATGGTGCTTATACAGAAGTGAGAGTTCACACATCAAACACAAGACACAGGACTCAGTACAGAAAACAAGGTACAGTACAGAGGTAGCAACATCTGAGAGACCTGCTTGCTTATTTTGTCCTCTCTAATTGACTTACCTCTTCTTCCTCTGCTTCCCTTGGGTACCCAGAAGAAACTTAAACTGGATTATTACGCACAAGTGCTGTTTTTATCAGTCATGTTTGTTGCTGTTAGAACATAAATCTATTTTCCATGGGTAAAAACAAGACTAAATCAAAACCTTTATTTTAAATAAGTCTTTTTCATTTCTGTTCTCAACAGTTTTCTCTGCTGTACCAAAACATCAGCTTTGAGCTTCCATTAAAGTGCATTTTCTAGTACCTTTCTCTAGGAAGGGAGAAAACTCTGTTCCTGGAAGTGCTTCTATGCCATGAGCATGATCTGGAGGTAGAGAGGCAACAGCAGATTATCAATTTGAGTAGTGTAAGCTTCCAAAAGAGAAACCAAACTCACAGATGCCAGAATCCAGGCATAGCTGGAGTTCAGATTCACACTGCTGTCAAAGATCAGAATGAGAGCCACAGCAATGATCTGGGCAAAAATAGCTGTCATTGTCCCTTCAAAGGTCTTCTTTGTTCCTGGCCATTTGATTTCCCCCATTGTACTGCCAAAAACAGAGGCAATGGTGTCTCCTACCCCCACTGCCAACACCCCAGAGTAGGGGACCAGTGCTCCTGCCCCGGGCAAGGTGCCTTTAGGAGCACAAGATCTGGGAAACAACCACACTGGGAGGGACATGCCAAGGAGGAGATAAATATGAGTCAAGATTAGAGGTCCACTGTCTCTTTCATCCAAGAAGAGAGAGAGCAAATGCCTCAGGGTTTGTCCAAAAGGTTTGATCCTGAAGTACCGCACGTACTCTAAGAAGACAAACACTGCCAGACACAGCACTGCAGCAACATAGAGGAGCTGGCGGTCATAAATGAGTCCAGGAACATAAGTAGCTACAACAATGAAGTGGAAATATTTCCTGGTTATGGTCGAGGCCTGGTGTTTTTTAGATTCAGATGATCTCTTGGCGTTCTGGTAGAAAACCACTCCACATGCTGAGGCAGCCAAGAAAGTCCAATACACAAGGAGGTAAAGTCTTGTCTGTGTCTGAAACAGAAACTGGAGCAGCCAGAACAAAGGGTTCCTGTGGATCAGTCGGTATAGCCAAGGCATGATGACCCCTAAGCCTAACACTGCTGTCATCATGTGGAAAAACATGGAGGAGATCCACGTGCCCGAATCCATGAAAGTGAAGAGCACAGTGAAAAAAAGACCAAGAAGAACAACTCCGACAACTGCTACCAGGAGGAAGAAGTCAATGGGATCCCCTCTGCCCTCAACTACATTCAGTGAGCGTTTAATGAGCTGATTGAGAACAAAACTTACACCTCCAAGAACCAGCAGCGCTTCCCCAGGAGTAAAACACCGAGGCAACAAGTACAGCAAGATCATACTGAGGTAGACGAAAATGAGCAGCACTTCTAGAACCTCTATCACCTCTGAGACAGTCAAGGAATGTTTCATGGTGTAGATAATTACGCTGCCAGCAACACCAGTCAGGATGCAGGTGTTGGTTGGCACGGGTTTGGTGATGCCCACCGCCAGGACGGACAGGAAGAGCGCCAGCAGCATTCCCGTGGAGGCCACGACGACACCGAAGCGCTCGAAGTACACGATGCCGGCAGCCCTGCACCTCTCCTTCATCACCACCCCCAGCAGGGGGATGACCATGCTGGCGGGCAGGAGGCCGCTGTTGGCTGCCCCCCGGAACTGGAACACGGCCCCTCCCTGCTGCAGCAGCTGGTCCCATTTGAACTGGGCGTAGAAGGCCTGCAGGGCCAAGGCCAGGGCGCACCAGGAGAAGCGGTCCCAGACCACGGCGTGCACCGACAGCACCACCCCGAACACCAGCAGGGACTCCACCAGCACTGCCTTGTCCAGCATGGTACCGGCCCAGCCTGCCTCAAGCTTGCAGAATCTCAGCAGGCCCGATGTGCTCAGTTGTCCATTAGGAAGAATTCCCCTTCGTGCTACTGCAATTGCTATTAAAAGAAAAAAACAAGCAAGCAATTAAAGCAACTACTTGGACAGCTGAAGTGTTTGCACAGCTGTCACAGACATATTTCATAAATAAATATTACATTATATTATATTATATATATTATATTATATTATATTATATTATATTATATTATATTATATTATATTATATATGTTATAACATGTAATATATAACTATAATAATTATATTTATATAAATTTAATATAATTAATATAGTATTATAATTATATATAATTATACTATTATAATATATATTATTATAATGTATATGATATATTATATTACTATATATTATATAATAATTATCTGCTGCTATGGAATGCGACAGGTGCATCTTTGATTGGTCTCATGTGGTTGTTTTTAATTAATGGCCAATCACAGTCCAGCTGTCTTGGACTCTCTGGTCAGTCACAACATTTTATTATCATTCCATTCCTTTCTATTCCTTGCTAGCTTTCTGATGAAATCTTTCCTTCTATTCTTTTAGTATAGTTTTAGTATATATCATAAAATAATAAATCAGCCTTCTGAAACATGGAGTCAAGATTCTTGTCTCGTCCCTCATCCTGGGACCCCTGCAGACACCACCACACACAGCTATTTGGTTCTTAAAGTCAATTTAAACCGACAGTTATGTGCCAATTGCTAATGTCAACACACAGATGATTAAAAAAACCAAAACTGAGGTGAGTGAATCATGCACTTCACCTTCTCTGAGTGAAGGCTCACAGCTCACTGACAGCTGCCCTGCAAACCAAACTTTCCTTTAAACTTTTGGACTGGAAGATAAGCAGTTGAGATAATCAGCAACAGGCACATTTACTCCGTTAGGTTAAATCTCATCTTCTTCACAGAACTGTGGGCATTGACAACATTGTGCAATTCTCACCAGCATTTATTGCTTTCTGGCAACCTTGATTTCTCTTTGGATATATAATTTGATAATCAGCCATATGTAAACCTCTGCCATTACACTGGCACCTCTTCTGGGGTCTTTGAAGGTCTCAGGTTCTTTATTTCTGTTGGAAATTTTATCCTTTCTGGCCCACTCTTAAGCTCATTAGCAGCAAAGTCTTACTAAATTCTTCTCCCCAAGTCTCAATGCCCATCCAGCTCCCTCATGGAAGGCCAGAGGTTTATTTGAAATTCTCTTTTGGGTTTTCAGCCAATGTTGAATGGTGATAGCAGACTACAAAGCTGACAAAGTAACAGCAATATTACTGAGGAACTATCACAGTTTGTACTGTCAAACTTCCTTAGACAGTGTGTCTGCAGTGTTTAGATACTTATGACTTTGTACTGAAAACTTAATTAATGATAGATTGCATTTTGGCAGCCTTATTCACATAGCCTGAAATACTTGATTGCCAAACAGCTTCATTACATGCACTGTTGCTACACAGCTCCTTCAGGCCAAATGTAATCTTTTGTCATTGCAATTAATTTTTAAACAGGAGAAGAATTAATCATACAGTCAATAAAACAGAACTGGTCTGGACAATATCTGCCTCCAACCAATAAATGTTTTTGGGTTGTACTCCCTGCTGTTTCTGGGCACTAAGGCTTATTTTAGAAGAAGCAGAGTAAATGCCACCTGCCAACCAAGGGCTGAGTCCTCCTACTCAGTCTGGCAACCCTAAGATTGCACCGCAGCTCCGCTATCAATGGCACGGACACTTCCCTGCCAGAATTTCACCCTGCCTGAGCTCTGTGCTGCAGCAGCTCTGAATTGTCAGGTTTACACCTGACAATCTGCAACGCGATGTATTTCACTGCTGAGTTATTTCGTTGTCTTGTGCCTGCCGCAATCCCCTCCTCCGCACCTCCTTTCAGGTAATGTGAGGCTCCTCGGCCCCGCCGCTCTCATCATCGAACGGGACCCGCACCGAGCGTCTGCTGCCCCCCCC
>NW_005054329.1:5392704-5443170 GCF_000277835.1 Geospiza fortis | reverse complement strand
CGTTGCTTTGGCGGGGCCGGGGCTCGGTCCTCGCTCCCTTCGCGGGGGTGCCCGACGGGCGCTCGGCTCTGCCCTGAGGCGAGGGGCGCGCCAGGGCCGGCTGCGCCTCCCGCGCGGCTCCTGCGGCCGTGCGAGCCAAAATACACACGTGGAAATGTGTCACGGAAGCGATTTAATGAATCCCGTGTTCAGTGATCATCGTAGTTCGGTGGTTTCGTTTCTCTAGAGCACGTTTTTTGTAATTCATGACAACGCTTTTATGTTCTGGAGTTTCCCTAGTGTCTAGTTTTTATTAAATTAATGACAGCACTGTTACTTGTGGTCGTATACAGAGAGCTTTCTTTCCTTAGCTGTATTGGAGCCTTATTAATGAGGGGACAACAGACCATGGTTTGTTTATTCACAGAGGGGATTGTGAAGGAGTGAAAAGTAGGTGGGCTGGCGTTGCTAGGCTGGGGCTCAGATTTGACAATGAGTGAAAGAAACTGTGCAAGACAAATGAAGGCACTCATCTGACATGATCACTGAACCTGGGATTCATTAAATTGCTTCTTTCACCTTGCTGTTCAATTATTGGTGAAATTCTGGGCCTTTGGGTGCTCTGTGTGGCTGGAGAGGTTCATGGCAGAGAAATGCACACAACCTGCAGAGGAATCAGCAGGGAGAAATTATACTCATGGGTGTGCTGCAAATAACAGGTGTTGTCATTAAGTGTCACCACATGGCAGAAGTCACAGATGACTTTCACTGCCACAGTGAGTTATTTTAATAATGTTATTCTAAAAATAAGGCAATGAGCGTTCTTGTGTAGACAGTCTTTGTGTGGGGAGTTGGGGTGTTTAAATCCTCATTTGTAATGTGCTCTAGCAAGTCATAGTTTATCTAAATGTAATACTCCTTTTGGCAAATATCTTTTCCCTGGGCTGTTGTAGGGAGACTTTTTGAATGCACGTGCCAGGGTCAGGGCGTGATCTGTAAATTCTTGTAGCGCAGGTTGGCTTTTCTACAGAGTTCTCATGAAGAAATGAGAAGCTGAGTGTAAATGTTCTGGTGTCTGTGTAAAGATGGTGCAGTTTTTCACTTCATAGTCTTATGCTCTGCTTAGAGCAGGGGATGAAACTGATGGAAAACTTTGTTTGAAGGAGAGCATTGAATGTAACAGTAGCATACTGCTTTATGCTTTCATTTTCTTCTGAGGAGCCTTAAATGTTCAGATAGCAAAATCAAATTGAGCTGGTAACCTGATATCAATGTGAAGCTTTGATGTGAATTCACAGGTCTTGCTGTGTCAGTTGTCACCCTCTCTGGGTTTTTCCTTGGTTTTTCTAGGACATCTGAAGCTCATTAGCTAAAAGCTAATGTTCCTTAAATCATTTTCTCACATTGCAGTGTCATTTGCTGCAAGTTAATTGCAGGTTTGAAAAGTGTAAGCTAAATGGAAGCCTGGAATAACATTAATCATTAAAATGCTCTCCACCTTTTCGTTGTGTTTGCAGGAGCAGTAGAGAATTATGGACAATTCTGCTGGGTAGATCAGCTTTAAGAGAACCAGTAAGTTCATTCCCTGCAGAGCAGGTTTGGCCATCATTTGTGCATCTCTCTGAATATTAGTGAAAATATTTTCTGCTGCTTTTTCTTCTTTCTCAGCATGATTTTTGTTCCCATACCTCTGCTACTTGTTTATTCTTCCACTGCTTGTTTGCAGCTGCTGCATGCACTGCCTGGAAGGGTGTATGGAAAAGGTGCTTCCTTTACTGGAGTGGGCACAAGTGCTGCTGCCTGGATTGCCCTGGGGTGTTCATGTGTGGTACAACTGCTGTCTTATTTTGAGGGTTGGAGCCTATGCTTTCAAGAATTTGCCCAGCAGTTAAAAATCCAAATGTTTCTAAACCCAGTCCATTGCTTCCCTTTTCCCCACCCTCCCTAGGAATGGGCAGTGCCCTGTTCAGTTCTGCATCTGGATTCACTCTGAGCCACAGACACCTGCCTTGTGTTGTTCCTGCCTCTTTGTGCTGGTGGAATTTCTTTGCTTTGCTGAAGTTTAGCAGATCTAATATTTGGTAATGCACTTTGAGGAGTCTGTTCAGTGGTGTTTGGTTCTGTTTTAGGCCCAGATTGCTGCAGAGTTGAACAAGCACTGGCAGAGGCTGTTAGAGGGACTGTCATACTACAAACCACCAAGGTACAGTCACTGCCTGATTTTAGAAATGAATCTAATGTGGAGTTTCCTAGCAAGTAAAGAAAGGTTACAGAATATTGTATGAAATATTGAAAGGTCACTGAGGAAGAAGCAAATGTTCAGTTTAAACTGATAGAGTGGAGAACTTTGAAATTATGCCTATTTAATTTTTTCCTTGAGATTGCTGCCTTTTTGGTGACTAAAATTTCTTTTCACTTTAGTACGACTTCAGCAGAAAAAATTAAAGCTGATAAAGATGTTGCTGCTCCACTAAAAGAGTTGGGTCTGAGAGTCAGCAAGTTTTTGGTGAGTGAAGCTGCTCTTGGATTATTTTTTATCCCTGGAATGCATTGTTACAGGATTCTGATACTGAAGTAAACTTTGTGATGTTGAGGAGAGAGAAACTTAAGGTCCTTTCAGTTCAAAGTAATCTAAAGGATGTTGAAGTACATGTTGAGGCTCTAGGTCAAACTTTCAAAGTGATGAGTAACTTTGAGATGCTGTGGTTTTCTTGGTCCTTTTCAGCAGCAGCCACCTGCCACGGGCCTGAGCTGGGTTCTTCCAGGAAAACTGCTCAGCTAAAAACCAGATGTCCCTTAAATCGGTCACCTTGTTTGATAATCCTCTCAATTTACCTGCAAGGTTCTGTTTCTTTAAGCCAGAAGTTTAGAGTTCAGTGGCTGGTGATACCTTTATTAAAATGACTGATGCTCCTTTAGCTGAAGTTAAACTGCAGCTCAGTGACATTAAAGCTTATGGCTTTAAAAGAAGTGCTGATTAAAGCATCTGCCTGGTGCAAAAATATTCTTTTGGCATATTATTTGTTTTGAAGATAAGAGCTGCCTGAGTATTTGGAGAGAATCTTAATCTTTAATGAATTCAGTTGCCTTTTATTAATTTCAGATCATTTCTCTTTCTTTTGTTCAGGGTCTGGATGAAGAGCAGAGTGTGCAGTTGTTACAGTCTTATCTTCAAGAGGATTACAGAGGAACAAGAGACTCCTTGAAGGTCCATAGCTCCCATTTATGTTCTGTTTACTCCACATCTTTCCTTAATAGCAGTTGTTTTTTGATGCAAATGGTCACATGTGAATCTGAGTTCTGACTGGGAAATGGCTTTGTAGCTTTTCTTCTCTGGAGCTGCATCCAGGCTTATCTCTTCCTTCTTGGATCTCTGCAGGAACTCAGCTCCTCTCTCTGTCACAGGAAAGCTACAGATTTGTGAATGACAGTGGAGCTGAAAAATAAATACGTAGTTAAAAATGAGTGTTTTGGCTTTGTGCTTTTGGAATCTGTCTTTTTAAATGAAAGAAAAATATTTTTTATTTGTTTTAGTAATTTTTTGAACATATATTTTGTCAGTAGGTATTTCTCCAGTAGCTATTTATTTTGTCATATTTTGTTTATAGACAGTTCTTCAGGATGAAAGGCAGAGTCAGGCTCTCATGCTGAAGGTTAGTCATTTCCATTTGTATTTTCTGGGGAAAAAATCTGTTGGCAGCAAACCTACTTTTTTTGTGGAAAATCGTGAAATAATTGAAGTATTCCTTAAATAAAGGATGGCTTTTAGAAGGTGCTTCTGAATTGAGAGATGTGCATGTAGACTTGAAGAGGGTTAGTAATTGCTACAGAAGTGAAATTTTAGGCTTGATATTTGGGAATTTAGCTGGGTAGATGTACATTGCCGTATTTTCCAAAGCTTGTAGGTTTGTATGTCGCTGTCTGACATAACAAGATTGATGATCATTTCTGTCAGAGGGTAATAGGGATGTCTTTTTGCCTTTCTTTTCTGTGTTTTCTCTTTTAACAGTGTAATTATAGCCCATTGTTATGGCAATGCTAGATTGAGTTCTGTAACATTAATTGTTAGTTATTTTCTCCAAATTCAGAACTGCTCAGTTGAAATTCCATCTGTAATAACTCTTTATTCCTGTGGTGAAGGCCTTGGCAGTGGCTGGGAGAGGGAGGTGGCAGGGACTTGGACACTGTGCCAGTTTGGTATTGATGGCACTTTACATTCACAGCTCGCTGACTACTACTATGAGGAGAGGATCTGCATCCTGCGCTGCGTCCTCCACCTGCTCACCTACTTCCAGGATGAGCGACACCCTTACACAGTGAGTGCAGGACGTGATGCCATTGAAACAGGCTAAATATGGGAGCTGTGGGGTAATTCCCTGCTTGTGCAAAAAGCCCACATGCATGTGAGAAGTTCACGGACTTGTTTGTCTCTTTAAGGCACAGTACTTCCAGTGCGTTGAAAAGTTGGACAAGGAGCTCGTTCCGAATTACCGCAAGCAGTTTGAAGCGCTCTACAAAGCAGAGGCTCCTACATGGGAAACACACGGAAATCTCATGGTATTTTGTTTCTTACTATCATTTCTCAAGCTTATAATTATTACTATATGTAATATGTTTCTTATATGTATTGTATTGGAAAATACATCTGTGCAGATGCAGTTAAACAGGACATTTCTCCTGGTCCAAGAAACATAAAATTTGTTTTCTCTGTTACAGAACATACTTTTGCTCAGAGACAGAGTTTCATAAAACTTAGCGCTCCTTGTAGTAAATCTGTAAACTTAGCGCTCCTTGTAGTAAATCCCTCAGAGACAGAGTTTCATAAAACTTAGTGCTCCTTGTAGTAAATCTGTGGAGAACACTGGGCCAACAGAGCCATTTATGTGTAGTTGTTCATGGTCTCTCTGGACCTAGAGTGGCTTTCCTTGCTGTTGGCACAGTTGCTGGCTGCACAAGCTGTTGAAATGCCTCCACACTTCTCAGCTTCTGACTGCTTTGGCTGCCCTGTGAGCTTTGACATGTGATGGTGGAACTTTCCTTTGTGCAGACAGAACGTCAGGTTTCCCGGTGGTTTGTGCAATGCCTTCGGGAACAGTCCATGCTCCTGGAAGTCATCTTCCTCTACTATGCATACTTTGAAATGGCACCTGAGGAGCTCCTGGCCTTTGCAAAGATGTTCAAGGAGCAGGGATTTGGCACAAGACAAACCAACAGACATTTAGTAGATGAGAGCATGGATCACCTTGTGGATCGTATTGGGTAAGTGTTGTGTGTATTTGTGATGTAGGTACAGAGCAAAACAATTGTTTTTCTCAGGAAAAAATGCATTTATAATTAATGTCTTCATTGTTCTGTTTGGGCCATGACTCAAGGGGGGAATGAGAATCCTGCCATACCTCCTGGTGGCAGAGAGTTATTATGGTGGAAAAGCTGTTTTCAAATTTCAGTGAGCCTTTTTTGTCTATTCAACCAGAAAAGGTAGTTCTGAAGATTGTAATTTTTACTCTGCCAGCATTTCAAGACAAAATTTGGATTATGTGCTGTTCATTTCTTGTAATTTCTTATTGCTTCAAAGAAAGATGAACAAAGCAAACTAAAGGTTGCTTTTTGACCTCTTAAAGTTTAAAAAAAACCTCACCTGAATTCTCAAATGAAGTTACTGAACTATTTGTTTTTATTCTTCTGCTTGTAGCTACTTTAGTGCTCTTATTCTGGTGGAAGGCATGGAAATTGACTCCCTCCATGAGCGTGCTTTGGATGACAGGACAGAGGAGCACAAGTTGGCCAACAATCAGCACATCCACCAGGTAAAACACTGGCAGAATAACCAATCCCTCCTCAAGCCTAATAATACAGAACTTGCTGTGATTACCCAGGCTGTGTCTGTAAACTTCTGGTCCTTGTGCTTGTTGGCCAAGTGTAGAAACTGGCATCCACATACCATGAGAAGGACACAATCAGCTATGTGCTTGTTGAGTATGAATTACTTTCAGATCTCAGTTATTTTGCTTTTGATTTGTCTCTGTGCAGGAGATGGACAATCAGCTGCTGCAGTTAGGGGATGTCTCACATCATGCTCCAGTGCTTTTGGCCTGGGCTCTGCTCCGTCACACCATAAACCCAGATGAGTCCACAAACATCATCAGGAGGATGGGCAGCACTGCTATCCAGCTGAATGTCTTCCAGTATCTGACAAAACTGCTGAAATCCCTCAGCAGTGGGGGCAAGAATGTGAGTTTCTTCAGTAGTACATGTAAGCTTTTGAAGGTCTGACTGCTCCTGATGTACAGCTGTGATGGGAAGCAGAGACTGAACAAATGTTCTTTTCGAACATGCAGTAAAGCATGTTCTGTCATCTTAATCTTCTTTCAGTGAGGATCAGAAATTGAGTTGGAACAAAACAGATTGTTATGTCCGGAGAATTAAGTAAAACTTTTTAAGCAAGGAACTACATCTCTCTTGAGCAGAATAGACTCCAGTTAATCAAAGTTTTTTATTTGCCTCTATTTGTGTATTTGCCATGGTGGTTCTTGAGTACTGGATGATTTAACTCTGCACTATTCTCTGTATAGGACTTCATTAGAAAACATGGTGTACTAGGGTAAACTGCTTTGTAGACACAAGCCAGTGAAATCAAGTCCTTTTGATTCCTAGAAGTGTTGAGTGCTTTTTTTTATTTTGATGCTTGCAAGGCATTTCTAGTGATAATGGTAGTGGCAAGACTTTTCCTTTCAGTGAACTATTTCGTGTTAATATGGACCTTAACTAATGACTGCTCCCTGTTCATAAAAAAGTCAGTTACTTGGTGTGTAATGCAGACTGAGTAGAGTTAGAGCATGTTTCTAGTTCATAATCTTTCTCATAACAGCCTTGTGTATTCTGTCTTTGCAGTGTACTGCCAGCACAGCTTGTATGTGTATTTATGGACTTCTTTCCTTTGTCCTGACATCACTGGAATTGCATACGTTGGGCAATCAGCAGGTAAGCATCCAAGAGCCTTTGCATTTGTTACATAATTTAAAATTACCTGTCATAACTGAGGCTAATTGCCTATTAAATTGTAATCCTGCATTTCAGACTGCAAATTTGAAAAGCTTTATGCAAAAATAAATAATTTATGCAAATCTGTGTTATGCAAATTTACTTTAAGCAAATTTGAAAGTTTTATGTGGCTTAGGGAGACCCAAATGAGTGATTTGCTGATTTTCCTACTGCGTTTACACCATGCAAATGTGGTAAACACCTCTACAAACTGGCAGATTAGTAATGAAAGAGCACATCATGCATTTGAAGTCCTATGGATGTGAAGCTAATTGGTGATCTGTTATTCCCAAAACAATGGAAATAATACAAACTCCATTTCTGGGTTGGACTGGACATTTTACAGCCCTCTGCAGATATTGTGGACATGTTTGTTGTGGCCAGTTCATTCATTATGAGGAGCATGGCTTTAGGTTGTGGTCTGGGGTGGGAGTGTTGGATGTGTTTTGGCTCCTGGAAGTAGTTACATCTTGGTGGGTAACTTAAATTCCAGAGATGTGGCAGAACCTGGTGGGAACAAAATCCTCCTGTGTAAAGTAGCTTTGATTTTTTCCATCCTGTCTTCCTTTGTAGGATATAATTGATGCTGCATGTGAAGTTCTGGCAGCTTCCAGCATTCCTCAGCTCTTCTGGAAGACGGTGAGTGTGTTTGCTACTTGTTTGACCTACCTTGTTTATAAGTATGACCTGATAAAAGATTCCCTTTTAGGAAAGGAACAGGCTGTGGTTGTATTTAGTGAATTGGTTTCTAGGAGGGCCTGAGGAGCAAATGTTCATTTGCATCTATCTTTGATTTACTTTTGCCCTTTCCTGCTTTTTAGGTACAGCCTTGGCTTTACACTTGAAAAGGATACTGGAACGAGTTTTAATATAGGTGATAGTTGATAGCAGGGCTGGGGCTGCAAGGATTGAACTAACTGCTGGCAAAAGCAATGTGCTTATTTTTTGTTGTCACAGAATTAGGATGATATGTAATGCCTTACAGTCTTCTTGCCTTATACTTGCAGACTGCCTCATGCTTTAGTCTGTGCAAGTGTGATCTCCAGTCACTGGAGTGATACTTTTGTGCATGATTAATGTTAAATGTACAGCTTAAAATAGAACTGTAACCTTGTGCTATACTGAGACCCTTTTAGCTTTTCTTTTTAGTAATAAGACATTTGTTTTCTGTTTCCACCACCAGGAACCTACTGCAGGTCTGGGTATTATCCTGGACAGCGTTTGTGGGATGTTCCCCCATCTTCTCACTCCTCTCCTTCAGCTGCTCCAAGCCCTTGTGTCTGATAAATCTACTGCAAAAAAGGTACAGGATCTCTCTTGGTGTTTGGGAGAGGATTTATTTCAAGTCAGGGATGACATGCTCTGTGATTCTCTCTTTCCACTACATGTGCTTATTTTAACTGCAGTCTTAGATAACAGACATAAGCTTTTGTCTAACAACAGTGGACACAGCTCCTTCAGAGTTGTGTGCTGTTTCAGGATGCTGTTTTCTGGCTCTCAGAAAACTTTTCAGCTTTAATGGCTGAAGATTAAGATGCTAATTTTTGGGCGGTACTTACCTGATTCATTAGATGAGACTTGTCTGAACATGAGGACTGTGTAATAATGTTTTGGTAGGGTTGGTGTATTAGAGGGATATTGTTGTACGCCTTGAGTAAACTTGCCTGTTACTGGAAATGACCTGGTTGATAAATTTTTAAGAAGCTCTGGCTCTTTGGCTGTGTTGTTGAAGCTCTCTCTGATGCAGGTGTACAGTTTCCTGGATAAAATGTCCTTCTATATTGAGCTGTACAAGCACAAACCTCCAGATGTGATCTCCCATGAGGACGGCACACTGTGGCGAAGACAGGCTCCAAAGCTCCTCTATCCTCTTGGTAAGGAAACTGCACTCACCTTTTCTTACTGAAATCCTTTGGGGAATTCAGCTCTTTCTTTACCTGGCTTCTAACTCATGGGTAAATTTGTGACTTTGTTTCACCTGCTTCAATCTTTAGGACTAGGTCAGACAAATCTACGGATACCTCAGGGAACAGTGGGCCAAGTGATGCTCGATGATCGGGCTTATTTGGTACGGTGGGAGTATTCCTACAGCAGCTGGACTCTGTTCACCTGTGAAATTGAGATGCTGCTGCATGTTGTGTCAACAGCAGGTGAGACAGGCTGGGAGTGTGAAAGAGAATAAATAATTATTAATTGGTGTCAATTTGAGTTTAGTAGTAGGACTGAACAGCTGAGTGCATTTGGAAGAGCATGGAGTATTATTCAGAAACCTGAGGAAGATTATTCTATAAATTTCGCTGCAAAAGGCCAAGAGCATGTAGTGTAATGAGATACACTTTAGATGAGGGAAAAGTTGAAATAGATAAACAAATGTTTTTTGATATGGGAGATGGATGGTTTTGAGTCATGCAGATACATCGTAAGATCCATGTGCATTGTTCCAGGCTTGATTACTGCTGAAGTACGATTTTGTATTCTAATGATTGGTTTTCTTTATCCAGATGTGATTCAGCATTGCCAGAGGGTCAAGCCCATAATTGATCTGGTTCATAAAGTCATCAGCACTGATGTATCAATAGCAGATTGTCTTCTGCCAATCACATCACGAATCTACATGCTCCTGCAGAGGTGAGTCCCAGACAGCAGAGGTACCTAAGCAGATAGAGTGACCTGAAGGGTAGCTGATTACTTATTTTGCCAAGAGCTTTACAGGATGTGTGTGTGTCAGTGCTTGAATTCCCCAAGATTGGTGTTCAGCTCTCAAAACTGTTCTGGTTACACTTAGGCTAATGTTTTGATGCAGCAGAATTGGCTCCCTCTTCTACTTCTTTCCTGAAAGGTGTGCAATATTATCCCTTTAAAGGTAATTTTGATTAGTAGCTATATTTACATGAAACAGGGATAAAACATAGCATTAGAGCAGTAACTCACAGGTTTTAAAACAGTTGTAATTATTAACTCCTCCCAGAGTTAACTGCCTGGGAATTGATGTTCAGCTGTATAATTATTGTTTGCTGTGACAACCTGCTGTCTTGCCAGCCTTGCTCTGGCAGTAAATTGATCTGACTCAGGTGTGAGGGGGAGGTGGCAAGTCTAGACTGAAAGTGCTGACTCTGGTGTCTGTATTTATCTGCTTAAATTTTATATATGTGTACTTCAGTGAGAGGGAAAGAAGCTTTTTGATTAAAAAAGAGACTAGACCACAGGTGGCAGTGCTTTTTTTCATGCATGCTGTTTCTCTTTTATAGGCTAACAACTGTAATCTCTCCCCCTGTGGATGTTATTGCTTCTTGTGTCAATTGCTTGACAGTCCTGGCTTCTCGGATGCCAGCCAAGGTGAGGAAAGGAGCTGCTGGTGAGAACTAGTACATTTATGTGTAAATTAGAAGGAGTATCTGTACCTCTTCTCTTGCAGGTTTGGACTGACCTTCACCACACGGGGTTCTTGCCATTTGTTGCCAATCCACTGTCCAGTATGAATCACATGATCAGGTATCCACGTTCCCCACCCCATTTTTTTTGCCTAACCAATTCATAACATGCAATAAGAACTTTCTGCCAGTGTGCAATCTCTGCACCTGACATCTCCCACTCATGTCAGAATCCTGC
Organism: Geospiza fortis; assembly: GCF_000277835.1. Taxonomy (NCBI): domain Eukaryota; kingdom Metazoa; phylum Chordata; class Aves; order Passeriformes; family Thraupidae; genus Geospiza; species Geospiza fortis. Next base: position 5,432,541 of record NW_005054329.1, on the reverse strand, counting down.
TATTCATGTGGTGGACTCTCTTGCTCATTTCACAGTGCAGAGGGAATGAATGCTGGGGGCTATGGAAACCTTTTGATGAGCATGGAGCAGCCCCAAGGCGAGTACAGTGTTACCATCTCCTTCCTGAACCTGGTAACAACTCTTGTCCGGGTGAGTGCTTCTGGAGTGCTCTGGTGTGACACCAGCTCTGAGCTGTTATGATTGAGAAGTGAAAGTGATCTCAGCCATGTCTGAGATCAGTCTCTTTGCAGCAGGGCTCTCTAAGTAATATATGCTTGACTCTCCCTTTTGCACTGCTGTTTGTGCTTTCTCTGATGTGATTCTTTAAAAAAAAACATTTTGGCTTGTCTCAAATGACTACAGAAGACTATAAATTGCTTGTAAATCTATGTCCCCATGTTCCATGGTTTTCTCACACTTCAAAGACAATAAGAAATATCTTTCTCCAAAAGTTTTCTTGTTCCCCTCCTGGTTAAATAACATTTCTGTTTCTCCTAGGGACAACTTGGTAGCACCCAGAGCCAAGGCCTGGTGCCCTGCATCGTGTTTGTTCTGAAGGAAATGTTACCAAATTACCACAAATGGAGATACAACTCTCACGGAGTGAGAGAGAAAATCGGTAAGGATGTTAAAAGGGGGGGTATGAGGGGAAGGGAATAAAAGGAATTACCTGCCTTCTTTTTCTAGCAGCCATTTGAGATTTGCATTGTACAACTCCTCATGTTGTTAGGTGCTGTGATTTGTTTGAAAATACAAGGAAGGAGGCAAAAGTTTTCAAAAACTGAGTAGTCCATTTAATCTCTGTTTTAGGGTGCCTAATTCTGCAGCTGATCCATGCTATACTGAACTTATGCCCTGAAATGGATCCTCGCAGCAGGTAAGACAGGTGAGAGGTCTCACACCTGCACTAGCCTGGTTTACAGTGCAGGAATCACTGTCATTTTGTGTCAGTTTTTGAGTTCAAATGACTAGGAGGGAGCTGGCATAGGTGTGTAGTGCTGGTTTCAGCTCTTTGCTGCGTTATCGAGTACAGCAAAAGATTAGGGACAGAGCAAATCATGTTGCTTTCTAGAGCTTCTGGTAAAAAAAGAAATGATCGCATAGATTTCTTGGGACAGACTTCCATCCACTTTCCTGTTTGGTGTGCTCTGGTGAAAGTAGAAGGGAGAGTAAAGAAAAGATCAGTGGGGGTGTAGAAATGAGAAGGTTACTGTGTGGTAATATTTTAAGTGCAATGTGGCAAAATGCTTCAAGTGCTCCTGGTGACACTGTCCTGTGTTTGTGTCACAGCAGTGCCCCCAGCCTGCAGTCCTTGTGCATCTTCAGCCTGGCCAACACAGAGGCAGGGCAAGCTGTCATTAACATCATGGGCATTGGGGTGGACACCATTGACATGGTCATGGCCTCCCAGTCCAGCAGGTGAGTGGGGTGTGCCTGTTTGGGCAGCTTCTGTGTGCTGGCTCTGAGTGATGTAACTCTGATGGAGTTTCTTCTGTGAATGTTGTTAAATAACAAATGTTGGTTGTGAACACAGTTCCTTACTTTGGTTTCTCTTTGGACACAGTGATGAGTCCCAGGGCCAAGGGCAGCTGCTGATCCAGACAGTGAAGTTGGCATTCTCTGTTACCAACAACGTCATCCGGCTGAAGCCCCCGTCCAGCGTGGTGTCACCCCTGGAGCAGGCACTCACTCAGCATGGTGGGTACTGCTCCCTGGGGCATCTGCAAATGGCACTGTGTGTCTCATCACAAACACTAGTTAAGGTTTCCAGGTAACAAAAAGTGGTTGCTACTGATGGGAGGATGCCTCTTCTCCCTCCTCTAAGGCATTTTTCCCCTCTGTGACAGCTTTTAAAGGATTAATCAAACATGGCTTATTGTTTGCTGCTTTGTAATGAGATTATTGTAATTACAGAATATACTAAATCAGTTGCTGTTAATGCCTCTGGCTGGACCCATACCATGTTCTTTTGGGAGACCAACTTAGTTCACATCTTCTGCTGTGGAAATCATTATTTGGTAAATAGTTACATCTTGTTGTTTCTTCTCTTTGATTTTGTTTGTGTTCTCTCCAGGTGCTCATGGGAACAACCTTATTGCTGTCTTGGCCAAATACATCTACCACAAGCATGACCCTGCACTTCCACGCCTGGCCATCCAGCTGCTCAAACGACTGGCTACAGTAAGATAAGAGACATCGGTGCTCCTTTGCTTCTCCCCTTGTGACTGATTCCACCACTGAAATTTTTTCAAATAATCGCCTCAGGCTTTTTTTGTATCAGGGAATTTAGTGCAAATCATTTGAAGCAGGGTGGTCTGATGGTGCCCAAGTTAGAGCACATGAAAAATCATGTAAAGGATCCTTTAGTTTTTTGATGTGATCTGCTGTTTCAGAAATCACTCAGCGCTCACTGGGAGGCATCCCATGAGTGGGGTTTTTTCTGCAAAGTATTTGCACCTCCAGTTGTTCTCTTCCCAATTTTTGAGCAACTTTCTCTAGTCATACTCTTAAATAGAATTCCTAGACCTTCCTACCTGGAATTGTACCATCTTACTGAGAAGAGTATCCTATTTAAGTTTTTATTGGGATCTTTCAACTTTTAGACTTCTGGACTTGGTAAAAGTAGACTTTAGACTTATGAGCCTTTTACACTTACTCTTTTTGTCTGCTAAACATCAGAATATTTGTAGCTTTCTGAAAGCATATAAATCCAGATATTGGCTCATTTATTTCAAGAAATGTAATTCCAAAACTGTTTTTTCCTTTGTCTTTTCTATTTCTTTTGTAACCTTTGAGAATTAGGTGAGGATAGAGTAGAATTACTCAAGAGGAAAGTTTGGATCACTTTTCATGGTTCTTCCTGCTTAACGACAGCTTACTTTGATAGGTTCATAGATTCAATATTAAATATTTTTGAGTTTCAGTACAATCACCTTTTATGTAGAATTAAGCATTGTGTACAGCATGTTTATTTTTCCCTCTGGTGTTTGTTTCCATGGGCAGGTTGCTCCCATGTCTGTGTACGCCTGCCTGGGCAGTGATGCTGCTGCCATCCGCGACGCCTTCCTCACCCACCTGCAGAGCAAGATCGAGGACATGCGCATCAAGGTCATGATCCTGGAGTTCCTCACAGTGGCAGTGGAGACACAGCCTGGGCTCATTGAGCTGTTCCTCAACTTGGAAGTGAAGGATGGCAGTGATGGGTCAAAGGTACAATACAAGATACTTGCCTGAGGACTCACTGGCTTTTTTCTGCATATTATGGCACTGGATGCTAAAATCTGATAGTTCTTCCTTGTAACCTGGTGTGCTTAATGTAAAGATAAATGCAGGTTGTGCTTGTATTTTATGGATGTGGTGCTATCCCAGTTTCAGTTTTCCCTGTAACCAAAGAGAAACTTTCCCCAGTATTTCAAGGCAGATACTGAGTTAGCAACAGAACATCTACTGAGACCAAGGGTGCCTGTGACCTGCTCTCTTCACTGCATGTGCTGTTCTTTAAGCAACTTAAAAACACTCGTTCATGACACTCTGGCAGTAAGATAGATGAAGATTTGTGTACAATGGACAATATAGTTCTCCAGCATTATAACCTCTTGTCTCCTTTTGCTTTAGGAATTCAGCTTGGGGGAGTGGAGTTGCCTCCAAGTGGTGTTAGAGCTGATTGACTCCAAGCAGCAGGAGAGGTACTGGTGCCCTCCCCTCCTGCACCGCGCTGCCATCGCCTTCCTGCACGCGCTGTGGCAGGACCGTCGTGACAGTGCCATGCTTGTGCTGAGGACAAAGTGAGTTGGTGATCCTTGACAAGGCATTTTCCTTCCTCTTTTCCAGAACAGTCTTTCTGTGGTTTTTCAGACTTTTCAGGGACATTTGCATCTTAGTCAGTGTGTGGTGAGGGTATGCAGTGTGTGGGCTTTGAGTGTGGAAGATGAGAAGCCCCAGTGTGTCAGAATCAAATATATTTGTTTCTTTTATACAAAGCTAAATAACTTGTATTTATCAAAGCATATTTTCTGCAAAGTTTGAGACACTCAAAATGCTGCTAGGCATGTGGCATGAGTGAGATAACTGATTATACTTTTGTTAATGTCTTTTAGGCCAAAGTTTTGGGAAAATTTAACTAATCCCCTCTTTGGGACCCTTCCTCCGCCTTCCGAATCATCAGAGGTGAGTAACATCCAAACAAAATGAAGGGATTTATGTACTCCTCAGAAGAGGTTTCTAAGTGATATGTGTGGCCATTCCCTCTGCTTCCAGCTTCCTAAAAGGAGCTGTGACCAAGTGGGTTAAACACACAGAAGATGAAGTGAATGCTGTCTGGCTTTTCAGAGACTGGGTAGCCATGAACTGCCTTTTGAAATTCACTTCTGTTTATTCACATAGGAAACAAAATAGCTGTGTGGTAGCTGTGGTAACACTCACTGTAGAAGGTGTGTGTCTGAAGTGTGTCCATAATCTGTGCTCAGGCTAACTGGTATCATGGAGGAATTGATTAGGTTCTTGTTCTTCCTTTCTGTGCAAGTTTTTTCCTTCATTCTGAAAGCCCTGTGCTCTCACTGAAGAATTCAAACTCTGAGCACAGTATTCTGTCCCTATTTTCACCAGTCTGTGGTCAAAATGGCATAAATATTGCTATTGTGGGAGAAATAAGTCTCCTGCAGAACTGGAGTATCTGCCATCCCAAGTGTAATGGGTAGGGATAATTTCTCTTACCCTGTAGAACTCAGATTTTGATTTTTTTTTTTCCTTGTTTTTTTGGTTTTTTTTTTTTTTTTGCTTCATAGCTCAGTGTCTTGGATACCTGTGCCTTAATAATGAAAATCATCTGCTTGGAGATCTACTATGTTGTCAAGTGAGTCTTTGCTAGTCTCTCCTTCATCCCTGTACTTTTAGTTATCTAAACTGTGTGTGTTAACTCTTGATACACCATATGGGCTTTGATGGGCAAAGCACATGTAATCCTGTGAAAATCTGGGGGTGATTCACAAACACATGACAAACATTCAAGATTCTTGCAATCACTAATTGTGATTATGATATTACAGTTCCTCTGCAGCTTTTAGGTGAGAGTATCAGTATTTTCATTTTATCCTGAAATAAGAATATACAGTATTTATTAAAACTAATTGTCAACTAATCTGAGTAAACCTGTAGTGATGGAATCACATTTAGTAGTTTTCTCCCACATGATTTGTTTTCCTGAAAGTAACATCTGTTTCATATGTTGAAAAGTCAGGATTAACTAAAATTTGTTTTTAAAAAATTACAGATTTTCTTCAGGGATCATGTTTTTCCTTCATATTTGATGCAAAAAGTGGGATTCCTTGCACAGGTCAAATATGTGGAATAACCTTTACTTGCAAGCTGTGTCCTTGGCTTTCCTCCCTGAATCTCAGAAGAAGTATATTTTCTGACCCAAGAATAACTGAAGATAACTTCTCCTCTTGATTTGGTCAGGGGTTCACTGGACCAGTCCCTGAAAGACACTCTGAAGAATTTCTCCAGCAAGAAGCGCTTTGCCTACTGGTCAGAGTACGTGAGGTCCTTGGCCCAGCACGTGGCAGAGACCGAGGGCAGCAGCTGTGCCTCTGTCACCGAGTACCAAATGCTCATCTCAGCCTGGAGGATGCTGCTCATCATCTCCACAAGCCATGTAAGGGCTGCCTCTTACCCTGCATGAGAGGCTGAAATGAACATTTTGAGTAATACAATGTCAGCAGCTTCCTAGGGCCAGCTAAGCAGAATTCACTGTTCTTTTCTTTCAGTTTTGTTGTGTGAGCACAGTACAGGTTGGTGTGAGCATGCTGCAAGGGGTTAGAGTGGGTGGTGTTTTGCTGTTTGATCAAAATGAGCATATTACCCTCTCAAGGAGGGAGGTAGTAAATCATTTTTAGAGGGTTTCTAAGTAATTCTGCAATCCTGACAAACTTTTCCTGTCGAATGAGGCAGGGATGCACCATTAAGCAATTAGTCATTACCAGCTTCTTGTCAATGGTAATGTAGGACTAAAGTGATTTCTGTAAAACTCAGCAGCTATAATACTGATGGATTCTTAAAGTAACAAATTAAAACAGTAAACTGATTTTAGGCTGCTTAGAAGATGCACCTTTTGTTGTGCTGATTGATCTTTATCTTTGATTTAGGCTGATATCATGCATCTGACTGATTCTGCAGTTCATCAGGAGTTGTTTCTGGACGTGCTAAATGGCACCAGGGTTTTGGTAGGTGTTGCTTCCTATCAGTTCTTTCATTTCCCAATTGCTTATCTTCTTTGCACTATTCCTACAGATGCTTGTAATCTTAGGGTTTTTTAGATCCTGTGAAAATGGGCTGAAACAGAGTTTCTCTCTCTCTCTCTCCATGAACTGATGAGCTGCTTAAATCTTTATTTTGTATGCGTCATTCTTGTCATCACTAAAAGACACTGTGAGGGTCTTGGCTCTGGTCCCCTCAGTTTTGCTGAAGAACAAACCTGGTCATTTGTTGGTGGTGCTTGGGCTGAGCATTTCTGAAGTGTTTCTGCCTGTGACTGTTCCAGCTGTAACTCTTACTGTATTTCTCCTTAGCTCCAGGTTCCCATGTCAGTGCCCTGTCTGCAGCTGGGGTCTATGCTGTGTACCCTTCTTCTGATCCTGCTCAAGCAGTGGAAAAGGTAGGTATTTTGTTTGGATATTTTTTAGTCACTGCTAGAAAAAAAACTTTGGAGGTCATGTTTAAATAAAAATTTGGGAGATTTTGTTGAAGTGTTTTGCTCTAGTGAGAATTCCTTAGTGATCTGGGAAGAAAACTGAAGACTTATTGTTGCATTCTCTTTTGGCATGTCAAATGTCTCTTGGTTGTTGCTGAAATTGTGAGAAATCTCTGGTAGCAATACAGTTAATTTTGTTTCCTGCTTGCTGGTGAGAAGTAGCAAAAGAGCTTTTGTGATAGTTAGTCCTGCTTTCTCACTCTGACTCTCACAATGAAGGGAAAAAGCATTCTCTCATTCTGTGGAATGTCTTTAGTGAGACCCAGGTGGTGACTTAAACTTTACTTTGAAGAACTGCTTATGTTTCTAGGGGTCATATAACTTATGATCCACACAGCTCATTCAAGCCAGTATATTTATTGAGGGATCTTGTCTAATCTGAAGAGCTCTCCCTTTTTGTTGTCAGCGAGTTGAGTTCTGTGGATAAAATCATAAACTCCTTGACGCAGATTCTGGAGGGAGTACTACAGGCAGATCAGCAGATGATGGAGAAAACCAAAGCCAAAGTGTTCTCAGCTCTTATCACTGTTCTGCAAATGAAGGAGATGAAAGGTGAGGTGGTGCATGTGCAGGTGTTGAGGTGCCAGGGCTGAACACTCCTTATCCCCAGCATGTGCAAGATAAACACATGGTGCTGGTAGTCGTGCAGGGTGCTGAATGTAGTCACCAGCCTGTGGGACTTCTCTCCTCTTCCCTTCTTTAGCTAGTTTTGGAAAGAGGTGAGGTTTATCATTCATTCACTCTATGTCCATGTGTTCCCTTCTCTTGTCTTTCCCTGACAATAACCTCTGTTTGATCAGTTTAGTTCCTGTGTGTTTTGGAAATAGCTCAGTGGATGTGTAAGTCAGGCTCTCTCAGGGTAGCTGTAGAGCTTAGATTCTGACATGGATTTCTAGTTAGAGATAACAGAAGACCCAAACACAAGAAATGGTACATTTTGTTACAAACCACAGAAACCAGTCTGGTTACTACTCCTGTCCCTTGTGGGGCATCTGGCATTGCAGTGGCACTTGAAGACCCTCAGTGAAATCTGGTCAATATTTCTCTGTGCAGCACATTCAAATGCAAGTGTGATTAAAAGTGTGTCAGGTTACTTGTCTGTGTTCCTTGTCCCATTGCTTTGGCTCTGCAAACATTTACATTTTGAAAAATAAGTAGAAAGTGGAGGGTTGGTTTAAAGAAAACAATTTAAATTGCTTTCTTTGCTGTTGAATTTGAGTTTCTAGTTGTGCTGGTAAAATGTGGGGCAATCTATTATAATGGTTTTGATAAGAATGTAGCATTTATATGGATTCACAGACCATGGACTGCACCCAGTCTGCATAGGCTGATAGCAGCAGTCTGGAGCAGTGGGTGGGAACTGCTGTGGTGGAATAATCTGTCCATAGTAGTGCTTGATTTGTGTTTTGACATGTCATGAGTTCATATGACTTTGTATGACAAAATCTACATGGTTTTGTTATTGAGATGAATATAATCCCTTAATATATCCTTCTAGATGTAGACATCTAACTTAATATAGTCAAAACCACCTAGAACAAGAACCCACTACCTGCAAACGAATCTTTGCCACAACAGTAATCCTAGCTCAACTGTTAATCTCTTAATATATCCTCCTAGATGTAGACAACTAACAGGTGCTCACATTGTTTTGTAGGTTTTGAAATGAGAACAGAATAAATGCTAATTCCAGGAAGTGTGGCTCAGTGATGTTACCAGTTAAACTGGAGAGCTGAGTACAAGGACTATGTGTTAACTGGTGTCTGTTGTGTGTGTCACAGTGAATGAGATCCCCCAGTACCCCCAGCTGGTGCTGAGTGTGTGTGAGACTCTCCAGGATGAGGTCATTGCTCTTTTGGACCAGACCCGGCACAGCCTGACCGTGGGTGACGCTGCAGATGACAAGGACAGCATGGAGACCGACGACGCCTCCCGGGTGAAGCACAAGGACCAGCGAGACGGGGTAAAGGGCTGCTCATCTGCTCTGCAGTCTTGTCTCTTCTCTCCAGACAAAAGTTTCATGATGCTTGGAACAACTTTGCTTTGTAGCCTGCTGCCTTCAAAGGAAGTTTCAGCAGTTTCTATTTCAGAATTTTCTTGGCTCATATCAGTCTGGGAAGTTGGCTGTTGCTGCCTCTTCTTCAGGTGTGCACTAAAAAACATTTTCATAAGTGTTAATACAGCCAAGAGTGTACAGAGTATAATATGAGGGATACCAGGAGCCTTCATTTGTGATTCTGAGAATGATTGAACTTTAGGTGGTGTTAGTAAATGCTTGGTACAGGGCTGTACCAAGAAAAATCTCATTTTTCTTGGTACAGCCCTGTACCTACCTACCTTTCCTTGTCACTGCAGGTGTGTGTTCTGGGTCTGCACCTGGCTAAGGAGCTCTGTGAAGTAGATGAAGATGGAGATTACTGGCTGCAGATTACTAGGAAAGTCCCTGTGCTTCCTACCATCTTTGCTGCACTGGAGATCAGCCTGAGAGTTAAACAAAACCTTCACTTCACAGAGGCCTCGTTACATTTGCTGCTGACCTTAGCAAGGACTCAGCAGGTGAGAGATGCAGAGAAGTGAGAGTGCATGGCTTTATGCTTTAAATAAGAAAAGTCTGTCTCATTTTTAATCTCATTATCCTGTCTGTGATGCAGCTGAGTGATGGGCTGTAGATAAAGGGGTATATTTTGGAGGCTGGCAAGCAGCAGGTCCTGTATGTACACCTGCTTAGTGTGCCTTGTTCTCCATAGTGGGATGTCTGAGAAAAGCTGAGCCAGCCAGGCAGACCTGTGATTTAGAGCAGGCACTTTCTCTGAATGGATTCTGCAATGCAAATACCCCCTCGTTAAACCAGCATGGAGTGTTGGAACTTGCTTCTTCATTAGTTTTAATAAAGTGTTACTTATCTATTTCCAATTCAACTTATGTGGGGCTTTAGGTGAAAACAAGGTTGTTCCAAGCCCCTTTGCAAGGATTATGTACATACCAGAGCAGGTGATAATGGAATTTTGAGTACAGTTATGCAGGTTTATTTTCCTTTTATTGATTTTGAACTTTTAACAACACAGAAGTGTGTGTAGATGAAAGTTCTGTAAAATGTTGGTGACAGTGCGAAGAACAGAAATATCTACTGCAGCACAAGTCTCTTCAGTCTCAGAGAGCAGAGGCACAGATTCCAACTGCAGTCTGTTCTTGTAGGGAGCAGCAGCAATGGCTGGAGCTGGTGTCACTCAGAGCGTCTGCCTGCCCCTCCTGAGCGTGTACCAGCTCAGCACAAATGGAGCCATCCAGGTGGGTGCTGCTTCCTTCATTCCAGCTGGGGATGCACCCAGAGAGCTTCCCACGCCCTCTCAGGCTGTGGCTAGAGGCTGCCAGAATGGTGTGGAGTGAAAAAAGTCACTTCTTTTGTATGTGATTTGTTCAGACATCTGCTTCATCCCGGAAATCCCTGGATGCCCCCTCCTGGCCCGGGGTCTATCGCCTCTCCATGTCCCTCATGGAACGTCTTCTCAAAACACTGAGATACAACTTCCTGACAGAAGCTCTGGATTTTGTGGGTGTCCATCAGGAGAGGATCCTTCAGGTGTGCCACAAACTGCCCCTGTGCTTCAATTGGCTCCTCTGTTCCAACAGCAGTGGAGATGAGTCAGAAAGGGCAGATGCACTGAAAAGTCACTGCTGCCTTGGGAAGGGTTGCAGTGGGAATAGCTGGGAGAGGAGGATGGGATGTTACCCCATCTGTCCCTTATCTGTCATGGCCCTGATTTACTTCTCTCTCCTTCCCAGTGCCTGAATGCAGTACGGACCGTGCAGAGCTTGGCCTGTCTGGAAGAGGCTGATCACACTGTTGGCTTCATTCTTCAGCTCTCAAATTTCACAAAGGAGTGGCATTTCCACCTGCCACAGCTTATGAGGGACATGCAGGTAGGAATCAGGATAATACATTGCCTTGGAGTGCAGGGATTTGATTGTCTGAAGAGAAAATGGCACAATATTACTTTGTTATTACCACTCCTTTAATAGGAATTACAGCTGAGGTTATTTAACTGCCCATTCTGTCAGTACCTTGTCTCTGAGGAAATATAACTGTTGGGAGAGAGAGAAGTGGTAGCTTGGAAAAGAAAACTGGGGAATTCAGTGGCTTATTTTCAGTTCTTAGTGCCAGGTGATTTCAAGAAAATACTGGGAAATTAAGAGGCTGTGTGGATCCTTTATGATCACAGTGCTATGTTTGGATTTTCTAGCTTAAGGCAGTGACAGTGAATAGACAGGGTTTGAGCTTTTCTGAGATTTCTCCCTGACTTTATTTCTTTCAGGTGAATCTGTGTTACCTGTGCCAGGCCTGTACCTCCCTCCTGCACAGCCGTAAAATGCTCCAGCACTACCTACAGGTGAGGATCCTACACCAAACTTCACCATGCTCCCTCTTAGATGGAAGCATTATTCATTATAAGGAGTCTTGGATGTTGAATGGATTATTGATAATCCTCGTGGTGATTATTGACACCCATCAGCAGTTAGGATTTGCATTTCTTCACAGCAAAAAAAAAAAAAAGTGGTGAGAGGAGTCTGGACTCTGAAAACCTTTGGACTGTGTAAAGCCAGTCCTAGATAACCAGCAGCCTGTGCTGAATGGCCTGGTGTCATAAGGAGGCTGCATTGCTGTAGGACTCTGGAGTGCCATTAATTAAGCCACTGTTGACCTGGTGTCCTTAATTTGATTTAATTTGTTAAAGGGAGATAGTTCCTGATCTTGGGACATCTTCAGATGCACGAGGTGGAGATGATGCATTGCTGCTGCAGAGTTCCTTCAGCATGGCTCAGGCTTGGTGTGTTGATCATTCTTTTTCCTGAGTGTGGAATCCAAACAGCCTCTGCAGCTGCCTCCCTGCAATGCAGTGTCTCCCCAGCCCACACCAATTGTACATTCTCAGCAAGTGACAGACTTTGGGTGCCTTATTTCCTCATTCTCTTTGTTCACAGTGTTGTTTTTTTTTTTCTCCAAACATTTGTCTTACTGCAAAATAATCCCATCTGTATCCAAGATTTTCTCTTTCCTTTCTCCACAGACAAAAAACGGTGACTCCCTCCCATCCAGCGTGACTCCCCGAGTGCAGCGCAACCCCCAGGCCTCCTCCAAGCACCCCAGCCCCGAGTCAGAGGCAGCAGAGCAGAAGGCCCTGCTCACAGTGCAGTACAGCCTCCTCAAAATCCTCAGCAAGTCTCTGGCTGCCCTGCGCCACTTCACCCCTGATGTCTGCCAGATCCTCCTTGACCAGGTGGGTGCTCCAAAGGGGGGTTTCCAGCATTTCCAGGCATATTCTGGATGTGTGTGTCCTGCTTGATGCAGTGACCCCACTGTATACCTGTCTGCTGCTCTGAACAGAGCAGGAAGGCAGGAGACAAGGAATTTGCCTTGGGAATCAGGCACTGCACAGTGTGAAGGGAAGACTTGGCTGAGCTTTTGTGTGATCTACACAAGGCTCTGTGTGTGTGACCTTACTGGAGCAGACAATAACCCAGCTGGGTTGTGCCTTCAGTATACCATTCTACAGGAAAAATGCTCTTGTCATCCTCCCATGGTGGTGTGACCCAATGCTTGGGCTCCAGGTTCAGAAAAGGAAGGTTTAATCCTTGATTCTGGCAGTGTTCTGCTGCTAACTGTTGGGTGGGGAACATCCTCCTGTGCCTCTGGGAGCAGCCAGTACTTTGGTGTGCCAGTGATGGCAGCTGTGAGAGGAGAGCAATGGAGTCTGATTGTGCAGTGCTGTGCTGGACACTTTACTGCTCCAGCTGCACACCTGAGACCTGGGAAATTATCACAGTGCTTCTATTTCTGCACATAAAAAGCATAATAAGGGACTGGGTATTCCTGTTCCTATGGCAACACCATCCTCATGGCCTCCTGGTCTCACTTCTCTTTCTGTTCCTCCGCAGTCTCTGGACCTTGCTGAGTACAACGTGCTCTTTGTCCTGAGTTTCACCACACCAGCCTTTGACTCGGACGTTGCACCTTCCTTTGGGACCCTCCTTGCCACAGTCAACGTGGCCCTGAACATGCTGGGAGAGGTACTGGCCCTTCCTTTGTCTGGGAGCCCGGCAGCTGCAGTGATCCCAGAGTGCTCATTCAGCTGAGACTCTGAAGAGCAAGAGCAGTTCTTTCCTATCTCCTGTCTCTAATGCCTGTCTTTTTTTCCCTCAAAGATGGATAAGAAGAAAGAACCTTTCCCTCAGGCTACAGGGCTGAATATGCAAGAGGGAACCAAAACCCTCAAGTAAGTTTCCAGTTACTTGATGTAGTTACAACCAAGCAGCAGTCCCAGCTCCTCAGATCAGAACTGAAGTTTAGAGGCATTTGTGTATCTTTGTACATCCCTTAACTATTTGACCTGGAAACCAGAGTGTGCTGACCTTTTTGGCTGCTGCTGATTTGTGTTTCTTTGCACAGGTCTCTGCTGATGTTTACCATGGAGAACTGTTTCTACCTGCTCATCTCGCAGGCTGTGCGGTACCTGCGGGACCCGGCCGTGCACCCCCGGGACAAGCAGCGCATGAAGCAGGAGCTCAGCTCGGAGCTGGTGAGTGCCTTGTGCTGCCCTCTCCCTGCTCAGTGTGTCTGTGGCTGCCATTCCCCAGCAGCACTGAGCAGCCTCGGGCTGCTCATGGTGGCACATTCCTGTGGGGCTGGGGCAGGGAGAGGGGCTGTGGTGGAAGGAAGCTGACTTGTTGCACTCTTTGATTGCAGAGTACGCTGCTCTCCAGCCTGTCCCGGTACTTCCGCAGGGGAGGTCCCTCTTCACCTGCCAGCGGGGTCCTTCCCTCTCCCCAGGGAAAGTCTGCCTCCAAGCTGGGTCCAGAGGGGCAGGAGCCCTTGTTTCAGCTGGTGCAGGCCTTTGTCCGGCACGTGCAGAGATAGATCCCGTCCTGGCCCTGCCTCCCTTGTCAGGACCTGCAGCGGGACAATTCCCATCTACCACAGAAGGCATCACCTTTGGCAGAGCTGTAATGAGGACTGGGAAGGGAGGGAGGCCAGGTGTGGGCAGTGGTGTCACCTGAGCAGAGAGATCCCATGGAACTCTTGCCATCCAGGAGCAGAGTGAATGTAAGGAGAGCCCAGCTGGCTCCCCATGACGAGCCCACGTGCACAGTCTGCCCCGTCTGCCAGAGCATCCTGGCTGGGTACAAGCACTGAACAGTCAAAACCTTTATTTTTATAGCTCGTACCTCAGCTGGGGAAGCTGTGGCTGGGTGGAGAGAGGAGATGCTTTCTGCTGGGCATTAACTCTGCTCCTAACACAAGGTGCAGTCTGCGTCTCCTGCGTGGAGTCCAGCTAAGGCACACCCAAGGGATCAGCCAGCAATTCAGAGACCATCTTTCTACTGCTATTTTTGTACTGAATGGTTCCAGGCACGATGGTGTATGTGTGCTCACGCCTTCCCTTCACCCTGCAGTCTGTGTGTTGTGTGTGTTTCTGAAGAGCAAGGCCTCACTTAAGGTTTTTACGTCAAAATTCCATTGCTCCAGTCTTGCAGTTTTTTGTAACTGTGCCCTATTTATACTGATATTAAAACCTTTATAGACAGCAGCTGTGTTCATGGGTTTGTGTTGGACACAGCAGCACCAGTTCTGCAGTGTCTGGGTGGTAATTCTTTGAGCTGAAATCCCAGCTAATGTTGTGACTTCTAAGTGCCAATCCAGAGACGGTCTGAAATGATTGTAATTAGAGGCTGATACCCTGGGTTCCCCACACCCACTCCCTTTCTCTTACTCTCCTGTTGGGGAACTCGTGGGAGGTTTGAAATGAGCAGTGCTATAAAATACTCCTCAGGGATGATTCCCTTACACAGTAAAGGTGCAGCATGTGGTGTAGCTCTAGATCAACAAACTTTGAGGTTCTGAGGCTCAGTGTGTAGTAATGGCAGTAGGAGAACGTCAGTGATTATTGCTTAAAATATAGCCTGAAATCTAGACAGACTTAGCTAAGGTAAGAAATCAAATTTCAGTGCAGCTGTGAGCTAATAACCTACCAGTTCTTTCCTAAATAGACCGTGGATTGCTTTACCAGCCAGAACCTTTTTAATTTAAATGGTTTTAAGAGACTAGAGCTAGAAAATGAGATTATCTTGCTTTGAGGTTGTTTTGGCTTTTTTACCTTATAAGCTTAAATGCTGGCAATATCCTGGCACATTTCTTTGATCTGATGTTGCGTGCCCTGAGGGCTTTGGAGAGATTTGAACTGGCTGGAGAAAAGTCTTAAAGCAGAAGGGAGAGGGGCTTGTGAGGTGGTGTGACGGTCCTAAACCCAGCGGTGTTTTGATGGGGCAGCCTGTAACCAGAAACCCGTGGTGCCATGGTGAACTGGGTGTGACCAGGGACAGCTGAAGGTGAACAACTGTGCACAGACAGAATGGATGAGGGCTGCCAAGGGGAGGGGAAGCAAAGCTGGAATCCGGTCCATCTAAGCAAGTTCAGTTACAGCAGAGGCTGTTACTTGACAGCTGTGGTCAGGATGTTTCCTTTTTCATTCCTGCCTTCCTTCCTTTTGGCTTTGGAAGTTGCAGTGTGCTCATCACTGTATTGATGTTCAACAAAAATGGATTATTCTAGATGTTTATTCAAGCACCAGAGTGAGTTGGTGGTGCTTGGCAGGAGCCCTTGGTGCCAGACAGCAGAAGCAGTGGGTGCTGTTGGTTATGTGTGTTTTAGAGCTGCAGCAGCATTTCAGTCTTGAGTTTATCTGCCCCTGTCCTTCAGGCACAGAGGGATCCAGCCAGGGGGGCTCCCCTGACATCTGCAAAGAAGCAGCACAATTGTCACCTTCCTCTACAGAGTCAGGAGTAGCAAGAGATGTTCCATGTGCTTTTTTTCCTATTGCAGAGGGAACAGAGTGCTGGTGCCAGGACGAGAACTCCTTCTGGCTGCTCTGAGGCAAGAGACCATTTTCTGCTTCATTAAGCTGCTGTTGCTTTAATGTACCAAGGAGAGGAATAACAGAGGAACAGGGATGTCACTGGCCTGAGGGAAGATATACATGCTGCAAGGGAAATAGGCAGGAGTAGATCTCTAATAGATCAGGACGATGAGAGTGGTAGTCCTGGCAGTTTTAAAACTAACTAGAACAGCAACATCATTTGATTTCCCTGTTCTCTTTAACTAGAACAGCCAAGCTTTACTGCTGCATTACAGAGCATTTCAACAGCTGCTTTTCCCAGGAGTTCCTTCCAAGCTGGGTGTTAGGGACAAGACTTTAGGATTTTAGATTAGCAGCAGATCTAGTTTCCATAACAACTCAAAAAGTCTGTTAGATCTAGAATAGCACTTGGGTCTCTCAGCAGCTGAAGTCATCCTGCTGCTCTATTTTTGCTTCAAGTGCAGGAGGAGCTGTTGTTTCTCAGAGCCCCTGAAGCTGTCGTACAACTGAGATGTGGCAGCTGGGAAAGGAACCACAAGGCTCTGACAGAGTGTTGGGAGTGTCAGGTGGGACAGGAAGGATGAGCAGCTTTGTTTTGCTTTTAACCCCAACTTCCAAGCCTGAGGCAGCAGGAGGGCTCTGCTTTCACCTGAGCTGCTACTTTGTGTCCCTGCTTACAGGAGCAAGGACAGCCCTGAGCCCACAGAAGATGCTGAGGCAGGAGGTCAGGCAGTTTTGTTTATTGGCAAATAAGTGCTGAAACCCATGAGCCCCACAAACACAGGTGCTCAGTGCCCTGTTACATTAGAATGGTCACAAAACCTTTGGGGAAAGTGCAAAAGATCAATAAACAAGCAAAGTTAGTTCTGACATACCTGGGGAAGGGTGTGAACAGAGTTTGGTGCAGGTGAGTTTTTCTTCCATCCAGCTTGAGTGGAAAACTTGTGACACATCAAGTGGAAGTGCTTTAGGTGAGCTCTAGCTAAGAGTTCATTCCAGAGTGAGCAGGCACACACACACACCTGAGCTAAGCCTGGGTTCTGGAGTGTGTGTGGCCAAACACAGCTCCTTGTTGGGGGTCACAGCAGCTGGGACTGTCCCTTTCTGCACTAGGATGCACCAAGTCTGTTCACTGCTGACATGGGAGGGGAAACATTCATTAAATCAGTGATTCAGGGTGGAAATAAAGTCAGGCTAAAACATGCCTGGACAGACACACCGAAAGAAAAGCCTGGACAATAACACAGGGAGCAAAGCTTGTAAAAAGGCTTGTAAACTTTGCAGTCCAAGAGCAATTTCCCAGAGGAAATGCAAGCAAGATGCATGGTCCCTTGCACGGAGGTTTGGGGTTAGGCCCTACAGTAGCAGGTTGGTCTTCACAAAGAAATCTTCCAGCTTCAGGGGACAGGGGCAGGTGGGAGCCTCCAGCCCCAGGACAGTGACTGTGGCTCTGGCCAGCTGTGCATTGCTGGGCTCCCAGGGGAGAGCAGGGTGGGTGGGCTTAACAGGCTCCTAAATTTAACTGCAGCCTCCTTGCCTTGTGTGCCAGGACAGGTCAGAGGGGGGGTGTGGGACACTGCCCTGCTGGAATGCTCAATGGTTGGACTTGGGCAATTCTACTGGAGAAGGGAGGAGGGGCAGCAGGCACCAACCTACACCTGACACAGGGAGTGTAAGTGGTGAGCAGCTGCTGAGGGACACAGCTCCCTCACCCCAGGAAAGCCACTGGGAGGAACAAGACTGGGGCAGGGAAGGGAAAACGAAATCAAGGAATCTTGTGCCATCAGGACTAACCTCAAAGCAGGCTGCACTGGTAGGTCACCAATTCAGTCTTGGGTGCCATCAGCCCTTTCCCAAAACCTCACCAGAAGAGTGTTCCCACTTCTTTCCCCCAATTCCTGTATGAGCAATGGAGTGTCGACCCTGAAGAGAGCAATGGTCTCGGATGAGGAAATCCGCATTGGAAGTGCCAGATGAGGGGTGCATTCTGCTTGTACATTCTTCTTCCTTAACATTTAACTTAACAGTTCCAAGTAAGTGACAGGAACTTTCCCTTTCTGGTTCCCTCTTTCCCCTATGAGCCAGTCTGGATCCATGCCTGGCAGGCTGTACACAGTGATCATCTGGGGAGAGAAGACAGCACATTAGACAGAACCTTACTCTGCAGACAGAGCCAGGAAGTTCAGTCAGACAGGGACTGAAAGAACAATAATTCCTGAAGTTCACTTAGCAGCCATCTGTGCCCTTTCCCTGGAGCTATCTGCAGCTTTAACACAAGATCTATGGAAAACTGCCCAGTGATGTCCCTGTTGCTTTTTCATTCTCCAAAGTGACTCAAAGTACTTTTACATGTTGCTATGTCATCCCTTCTGAATATGGAAGTTCAGTCTACAGAACAGAAAAGTTTCCAACTTGCTGATTTTTCTTTTTTTCTCAGCATGATTACAGCAGGCCTCCAGCCAACAGCTTATCCCATGGCTCTGGATGAGGCAGCAGTATTTGAGGGTCACAGTGAAGATATTTAGTATTGGAGTATTTTATTTTGGGTACAGTTGGGCTTCAACAGGAGGAGTTATTTGGGTGATGTTAAATAGTAAATGGTTGTGAGCACAAGCTCACTCCAACTCAGCAGATACTGCTACCCAGGAAAAGACTCTATTAATAAAGCAGGTTTTAGGGGCAGGAAAAGGAACCAAAGTCCTTGTGGGGCACACCATGGGCTGCTGGGTAGCTACAGCCAAATCCAACACTCAAGAAAGGCACCAACCTCATCTGCAAGAAGTGCCAGCTCAGTGCTGTCGGCTGCTTCGTAGTCGTAGAGGACTCTGGCCCTGCGTGTCCCACTGGCAGGAGGTTTGACTTCATTGGGGTTCAGCACACCCTCTGCCACGGTGTTGGGCACCCCAACAATTGTGGGCACCACTGGGATTGTAGGCACAGCAGGGAGTGTGGCAGCAGCAACAGGAGGAGAGGCGGCGGCTGCGGGAGACGCGGATTCTGCGTTGCCCACGAACGTTCCTGAAAATCTTACAGGGGAGAAAAGAGCCCAGTTCAAAGAGGCTCCAGCCTGAGGAACCACAATCAGCTCTTCCTTTCAGCAGCTGCTCTGCAGAGATGATGCTCAAGAGCTGCAGCCTACAGAGCCAGCTATAACACACCCACACTGCCCTTCATGTGGGGAAACACCCTCAGTTCTCAGGTGCTGAGGCTGCAGCAGGTGACATTTGTCTGCCCATTGTGACTCCAGTGCTCTGCTTCAGCACTTGCAGAGTACCAGACTGATGTGTGGCTCTGCAGAGGGGGCTGGGCAGGTGCTGCTCTGGCCTCTGACTGACTGGATCCATGTGCTGTGCCCTTGCCCTGCTCTCACACAGTCTGTTACCTGTTCTGCCTGCTAATTCTTCTGGAAAGGGATGGGCATTGATACTGTTGAACCAGATAACACAGCTGGAGGCTCCCAGGCTTTGCAGGCTCGCTAGAGAGACACAGTGGTGGAGCTCCGGCTCAGTTATCTAAGGGGGTACAGCTCTGGCCCTGGCAGTGATCACACAGAGATCCCAGAGTCACTGAAGTAAGGAGAACCCTCAGAGCTCATCCTGGCCAAGGTCATACTTACATTTCTCCTTTGGAGCTGCAGGCATGGAAAAAGAACAGAACAGGAGTGTGAGTGAGCACGTAGAGGCAACAGCCCCTCCTGGGTCAGGCCTCTGCTGGTGTGATAGGACCAGACAGAGCATCCCAGCCCATCCCATGGGATGTGCAGCCAGCAGCATTGAATATGGAATCTGGGATTTGTTACTGCTGCAGCAGAGCATGCTCAGGCTCATTGCTTGGCAACAGGAATTTGAGTCCTGTGTGATTTAACTAATTTAGAGAAAGAATGTTCAAACTCCCATGGCCATCATGCTTTGAGGGGAATGTAAAAATCCAGTGGAAAAGCCTGCTCCAAATGCACCACCACCACCAGGACTGGTCATCACTGTAAACTCAAACTCTGTCAGAGCTGTGAGGGCAATTTATAACTTCTGCCCAACATTATGATATGGGAGGGGGAAAGAGCCCTGAGCTGGGGGTAAGGAGATCAATAACCCTCAGAGAAGTAAAAGCAGTCTCTTGTCTTACCTGCCCAGTTGCTTCTGTAGATCCAGCATGAACTGGTAGCACTGAGCATAGTAGTTGGTCTGAGACTCCACAAACTCGTGGAGACAGCGAAGATGATTCACCTGGAGGGAAAAGGAACCATCAGCTTGGCTGAGTTTGGCTGCCAGGCACAGAAACCCTCTTGCTGCAACTATTGCTCCCCTGAGGTACCCCAATTTACCCCCTCTTCCACCTCTATTCCACATGCAGGACTCCATGCTCCTCTGGGCAGGAGCCCAGAGTCTCTGTGGTCCCTGCCAGCCCAGGAGGACTCACGTGTGTGCTGCTGATGCCCTCCAGCAGCAGCCGGGTCACCTCTGCCTGCCGGTCGAACTCGGTCTGGGTGAGCCTGAGCTCGTGCTCCGCCTGCAAACAGCACAGGGGCTCAGGCAGCACAAGGCAGGAGCCCTGAGCTGCCTCTGCACCCCCCTCCACACCCCCCCTGGCAGCAGGATCCAGCTGTGACACTGAGCAGCAGGCACAAGAGACCCTGGGTTGGGATCCCAGAGACCTCTGGCTGCATCTCAGCCTGATTCCTTCTTAATCCTGCACTGGACCGCTGCAGGTGATGGAATGGCAGCTCAAAACTGGTGCATCAAGCAAGGAAGCTCCTACTCCCACAAGACTAGAACATGAAGATGGGGAGGCTTTGTTAATCCTGAGCTATGTGGGAAGTCAGTCCCATGCCAGCTCTGGTCCCTTTAATCCCCTGTTTCTGCACCTGCAGACATAGGAATGTCACAGCCTCCCTAGGCTTCTCTCTGGAAGTGCAGTGGTTTTGTTTTTATCACCACAGAACAAAGACTGAGGCCAGGCAGCATTTACCAAACTGCTGCTGCTAATTAAATCTGCAATGGAGATGAACATCCCAATCCAACTTCTACCCAAGAGTCTCCTTTGGGGCAAGTTACTGATTCTGAGCTAGGAGGAATTAAACACTGGTGAATAGCAGGCAGCTCCACAGCAGCTTTGGGGATTCAGAGACAGACTCACACGGAGACCCATCTCCCCCCCAGCAAACAGTGCATTTACAGTGGTGTTCTGCAGTACCAGAACACCAAGGTGGATCCTGGCAAGGAGATCCAGAAGTGCTGGAGCAGCCAAGTGCTCTGGTGCTGGCTCTCTCCTCCTGCTGACGGAAAGGGCTGACAAGCATCCCCACATGTTCTCTGTTCTCTGCAGGATTCATTAACATCAGGGCTGGTGTCCTCTTGGGATGTGCTGTGACTGGTCACAGAAGAGTGACACCCACCCAGCTCCAGCTCACAGGGAAGAGAATCCTTTCCCCCGCTCCAGGAGCGTGCAGGGCTCCTTTTGCTGCTTTGGGAATGCCCTGACCATTCTGGCACAGGAATGACATGTCTGAAACTGAGCCCAGAGGGCTGATCCAGCCAGGCTGGCAGAGCAGAGGCCACATCACTGGTGACCCCAGAGGAGACCCAGCATTCCCAGTAGGACAAGCTGGAGGTGCTGCTGGGGCCAGCACAGCTCTCATCTGGTAGCAGCATTACCAGTGTACAGCCAGGCTACAACAAAGAAATGCTTTGACTGTCTTATAATCAGATTTGTCTATTTTAAGCTGCAACTCAACTGATCTATTTTCTTGCATCCTCTGTATGAAGGGGATTATTTAAAGGAGAAGGGGGAATGTAACAGAAAACAACAGTACAATGCCTTCAAAACACCAAGAGATTCTTGCTCCTGTGAGCTGAGATTCCAGTATTCAGAGCTATTTAAACTTGTGCCAGGCAGACCCAGCTCCATTTGGTGCTGCCTGGGATCTGCCTCTCCCTGCCAGCTCTGAGCAGTTGCAGGATGTAGTTTCCTATAAAACCAGAGCTGGATGGTGACCTGGGAGGCCCCTTCTAGTCTTGTGCTTCTCCAAGACATGGAGAACTCCAACATTTACTTACACACTTCAGTCTATCCAAGCAGAATAACCCAAAGAGAGGACAGAGGGATAGATCCTTGCATGCTCACAGCTGACTGTAGCCAGCTTGTTTGGTTGAGGGACTGAAGGATTTAAAGAAGAGGAAGAGCTGGGTCAGGAACAGCCAGTCCATTCTGCAGAAGCCTTTGGAGTAACAGCAACAAGCTGCTGTCATGCACAGCACACAGAACCTCTGCCATCCTGCACTTCAGGCTTCACAGCAATGCCTGCTGGGGGTGTTTGAGGTGAGAAAGAACAGGAGCACAGGTGTCTCTGGAAGCTCCAGGCTGTGCTGGAGCTCCACACAGAGCTCACCTCGGTCTCACCCTCCATCCACCCTCATGGACAAGTCACACTTCCCTTCCAGAGCCTCCATGGATCAGAAGGGTAAGTGCAGCTCATCCAGAGAGAATCAACTCCATGAGGCTTCAAACCTCCTCCCCGACCAAGCTGCTCCCTGCAGCAGCTGGGGATGTGCTCTGCCCTTGCTGCAGCTCTGTGTGGAGCCAGCTGGATAGATCAGGCCAGAGGCACATGGAGGATCAGAGCCTTGGCCACAGGAGCCGAGCTGGTCACACCTCAACCATCACCTCTGCTCCTGTCACACAGTGCAGGGCTCTGAGCCTCCTTTCACCACACACAGGGAAGTGTCTCCCACCAGGGCCGGCCAAGGGGCCCATGGCTCATCCCCAGCTGCTGTCATTGCACTGAACCACCCAGAGGGATCAGGCCTGGGGCACACAACAGCAGCAGCCCCTGACCCTCCCTGCGGGGAACAGGCAGGGTACCACAGCACCCCCATCCTCTGAACACCCCCAGAAGGTTTGAGCACCATTCCAGCTGGGTACTTACTTTTTCCACCTCGTCGTTCCAAAGCTGTGGGGGCCACAGAGCAACAGGAGAGGAGATAGATCAGTGTTGGAGACGTCGTGAGGCACTGGGCACTGACACCAACAGCAAGCACCCTCCATGGACACAGCCAGCTCCAGGGACAAGCCAGCCCTTCACCCAGCAGCAGCTGCCAGATCCATGCCCCTTCCCCTCATTCCTGCACCCTGGAGTTCAGTTTCACAATGGGACAGAGAGTCCCTGCCAGGGCTGCTACAGCCACTGCATTCCATGGGCTCCAGGAAAAAAAGGAGTAACAGCAGAGTCCTCTGCACTGCCAGGCTCACTGTGCTCTAGCTGCAGAGGCTGCTGCTGGAGGACAGCCCTGTTTTAGGATTGTGGAGAGGCAAGTGAGCTTTCTGAGATCAGGCCACACAGAGGCAAGTGTTCCTCACCCAGAGAAATGGGATAACCCACCCAGCCTGCAGTGCCAACAGCCTGTTCAGGCACAGCAAGGAGGAAGCAGGGGCTGGATGCTGCCTCTGAGCCAGGCAAAACATCACACAGCTCCTTCCTACTCTCCTCATCCACAGGGGCACACTTAAGGAGCAGAACACTGGACACCTCCAGCTGCTTGTGGGATCTGGCTTCAGGACATGAAACAATGAACAGAAATCACACACAGCAATGGCAAAGGGAGAGAGAGGAGCCAGAAAAACGCATTGATCCTTCCCAGAGGTCCTTGGCTTGGCCTTTCCTCAGCAGCCAACAGTCCTGGCAATGTGAAATCCCCCTGGATCCAGGAGCACAGCAGCCTGCAGCACCCACACCAGCAGGGCCAGGGGAACGAGCCCTGTGGAGCTCAGTGTCACCTCTGCAGGCCTGGGAAGGGCACCAGGCACAGCTGAGTGCACTGGGGGCTCAGAGGGAGAGCAGGCTCTGCTTGGACCAGGCTCTCCCAGCTGAGCTTTGCTCACCAGCTGTCCTCAGGTGGGCTGTGGGAGCCCCAGGTGCAGAGAGACTCCAGCAGCCAATTTAAGGAGCACCCACAGGACCTGCCTGCACTGGGGAGGGGCTGAAGCCCCTCTTACCTGATTGGCATTATTGTACTGGTCTGGGTGCTGAGGTTTTGGCTTTTATGGGGATGTTTTGTTATTGCAAATCAGGAATTGGTGTGAGCAAGGCCTGGCCAATTTCAGCCATGTGTGGGGACACAGGTTCCTTCCTCTTCTAAGAGCTCCTACTGTGGAAGGAGGTGGTGGCAGCATCCTGTAGGAAGCTGAGAAACAGATCCTGAACTGCTTCTCTGGCCCAAGGCCTTTGCCAGCACATCCCCAGGGTTTTGGAGCAAGGTTTGCTATAGGAGCAAGGGGAAGCTGCCCTCTGATCCCAGGCCTTCCACTCAGACACTGTGGACAGTGCTTAAGCCATGGCAGCCCCATTTAATCCGTGCAGCACGCACTGAATTTGAAGGCAAATTTGTTTCTCTTCTATTGCCTTTGCTGTGCCACCTCCAGATCCAACCCTCTGGTGTTCTGGAACAGCCCAGCTTTGCCCAGATCTATCCCTGGGCTAAGATTCTCCATGGCTCTTCTTTGGGCAGCTCAGAGGGCAGAAAAGGCCAAGATCTGCTGTTGTCTTCCTGCACCCCAGCTCAAGCCAGAGGAATCCTCTTTAAGGCACTCAATTTGTTTTTCTTGGAGTCATTCCTAGGAGTACAGCACATGGCAGGGTTTGAGAGAAAGGGATATTCAGGCTTGCACAGCTCATGTACACCTTCTTACACAAAAACAAAAGGTCAGTGTGGGAGAGAGGAGAAATGGCTCCTCAGCCTCCAACTCATACAAAACAAGGGAGGTGCTTTTTTTTCTTGGATTTAATTCCATCTGAGCCCTCCTGTCGTAGAAGGTAAAAAAAAAAATAAAAGCACCATGTTATCCACCTCTCCAAAAACCAACAAAGTAAATTTAGAATCCAAATCAGAGCCCAGCTGAGGGCATGTGGGATCCAGGAGAGAGCTGACCTGTAAGAGCTGACCTGTTTGCTCACCTGTAAGACAAAGCTGTTCCCTTGGGCACAACCAACCCCTCCCTCCAGAAAGGAGCAGGTGAGCAGCAGCCACTGCTCTGCACTCTCAGTGCACACTAAGAAGTAGCACAAGGACTCTGGCCTGGAAGAAAAGCAGAGCAACAGGATGAAGAGCTCCTACCTTGCTGCAGTGCCTGACCCTTTGGGATGAATGCTGGGATTTGAGAGCTTGCAGCCAAGCAGCCCTGCCTGTACAGAGCCAGGGAGCAGCCTGGGCTCAGCCTGTGTTCTGCTAATTAGAGATGAAAACTATAATTCATGTCACCCCTGCCAGTGCAGCTGGACTTCAGGTGGCCCTTCACCCACCAACTGCAGCCTCTGAAAGAGTTTTGGAAGCCACAAGGCTTGACTCTGGTCAGGCCAGCACATTTCCCCAGGCACTCCTGCTAGGAGGCCCTGCTGTGCAATAAAACCCCTTGGGGTCAGTGCTGGCTGCTCTCCCAGAGCCCTGCTCTCACTGCCCAGTGCCACCAGCACCAGCAGAGCCTGATGAGGGAGCACTGAACTAGGCACAGATGTCCCAGGGTCGACACTTGTTACCTAAAAAAACCTCACAAAATCTGTTCTCCTGCTATGTTCCTGTATGTGGCACCTGCTCCCCAGAGCAGCTTTGCAATACGGCAGGAACAGATCAAGGTAATTTCTGGTGAGGGCTGGACGTGTCCAGCTGAGTGTCTGGGCACTCCATGAGATGCCAATGCACACTGTACAAATGCTTGTCTTCAGCTGTGCTTTAGCCCTGCTCTGTTCAGAGGCAGGCAAAGCCCAGCTTCTCTCCTCTGGGTCTCCCAGAGCTTCACTGCAGTCCCTTGGAACAGACCTTCCCAAGGGAAGAGCCAGAGCCACAGGCTGGCTCTGAGCTGCACGAGGAGACAGGAGAACTGCAGCATCACCAGCATCAGCTTCTTCTGCAGGACTCTCATCACTGAGCCTGGGACTGATGGAAATAATTTTCTAGTGTTGTGTAAAGCTGTTTCTGATCCCAGCATCGCTCTCCAAGAAGGTCAGGACAGATCCCCCTAGGAACTAACACTGATGCTGTCAGCTCAGTCACACCTCTGTCTCCAAATGGGATGGGTTTCCCATTAACCAAATCCAGCTTATTTCCACTGTGGTTTTTGTTTCTGAGAAGGCTGGGCTGTCCTTTTTCATATCAGCAGATCCCACTCCCAGATAATTCTGTTAGCAGGCATCAGTGTTGTTCTGAATGCTGGTTAGGAAGCAAGATGATCAGTTTTCAACATTTTAACGAGAAATGTGACATTGTGCAATGGGGAGCCATGAACACAGCATGGGAAGTCAATTGCTTGGCTAACATCCACTCAGTGCAACAGAGTGGAGAAACAGGGGGCTGCTCACCCACCCCAGGCACATCTGGCTGTGAAACAGCTGCCAACACAATGAAACTGTAAAAAATGAACCTCTGTTTGCAGAACAGACAAACCTCAATGTTACTGACACTGGTGGCAGAGAGATTCCTCCACCTTTGCTTCTCTTGACCAGCCTCAAAGCCTCTGACACCACAGTACAGACCAGGCAGCCACATGTGTGATACTGCCAGTGTACAGTTGGAACCATCCAGAAAAGCCACTCTTGGGGGTTGTTCTTCTCAATTGCTCCCCTAGCAATAAAAAACCATCAGAAGATCCCCACTGGAAATGTGGAGGAGGGCTGGCAGGGAAGCTGGTTTGGACAGCAAACCCAGCTGCAAAGGGCCAGACCCTGAGCAGGCACCCCCAGAGGAGTGATGCGAATCCTGGAGGCTGAGTCAGAGCCTGGGCAGCCCATGTCACATTAAAATGTTGAAAACAGCAGAGCACTAGGCCTAAGTTAGGTAGAGAGAGGGGCAGGAAGAGGCTGGAGAGGCAGGATCCAGGAGGAGCAGTACCCAGGAGGAGGTGATCTTACCGCTGATGCGCTGGCGGAGAGCACGTAATTGCGAGGTCTGGTTTCCTGAAAGTCAGGCACAGCCTGGGGGGGAATAGAGGGTCATGTACAAGGCACCAGAGGAGCCAACAGCAGTCACTGGGTGATGGCTGGAACAAGAGACCAGTGGCTTTTTCCTGCCTGTGCTGGGAGCTTTGCTCAGACTCGGATGAGAGGAGGTCTCCTGACAGCTCAGCAGTGGGGTGTGGAGGCCAGGCCTGGGCAGGGGGAGGTGGGCTGGCTTGTGCAGCCACACCTGGTGCTTGGACAGCAGACACTCCTACTGTTGGGAACTCTGTACTTACAGCTGTCAGCTCATACAGCACCATCCCAAAGGCATTCCCATCCCCTTGCAGCCAGCAGGTTGCTCTTGTTGCATTAACTCAGTCCTGTGGGCAGGACCTCCCTTCCCCTTTTTTCCTGTCCACAGTCACTGTACAGGGCCTCGCCCTTAAAGCAGGGATGTTTGCCAGCACTGGAGCATCCCTCCCACAGTGCCTTCTCCTACTCTTACTCTCTCCAAGCCACATTTCCTCCTAACAGAGCCAGATCTGCAGTTTTCAGGAAGGCACACGGCTTAGCCAAGCCAGGTCCAGCCAAAGGCAGTGTGGGAGTTTTCATCCCGGGGGTCAGGAAACCTCCAAACCAAACCCCCTTCTCCACAGCTAAACTTCTGCCCTGGGGCACCAAGACTTGAGTACTCTGGAGATTTCCTCCCTGGAAGTGCAATGGATCCAGTCCATCCCCCAGTTCTGGGCTCACTACCCACCACAGAACGTGGAAATTTTATTCAGGTAAGACCAGACCTGCTCCTGGGATGGCCTTTGGCTGCAGCACCTAAAGGGAAAAACCAACAACACCAGGAATCCTCCTGGCCAGCCCTTACTGCACACGGGCTGCTGTGCAGGGCTGGCACAGTCCTGCTGCATCCCAGCTCTGCTGTTAATCCCCTCAGGCCCTCGTTTCCTCTCCCAGGTTAATCTCTCTGCACTCACCCAGATCCACTTATACACACTGACCCACTTTGCTGGGCCCAAGCAGCCAGCTGGAATGAGTGACCAGTGTGTGGAAGAGCAGTCAGGCAGTCCCAACCATTTTCTTTTTTCATAACATTTAGGAGTTTTAGGGATGGCTGGAGGAAGGAATAAGGAGGAGCAATTCCTATTGCAAGTTAAACCTGAATATAGGGAGAAAAATGCACCAGTGAGGTTTGAGGCCAGCATAGCAAGTAGGCTGGACTCCTCCCTGTGGGGAGAAAGGATGGTTCAGAGAAATAGCTGCTTATGCTTTTTGGTTTTTGAAGATCAAGAGCAACTGAAGAAACCTCTCCTCCCATTCCCTGGTCTCCAGGGAGTCCCAAAACTAGTCACAGCACATGGGATGAAGGAGGCAAGCTTCTCTTGTACTTCTGTGCATGGAGAAGCTGTATTTGCAAGCAGTGATCAAAAGGGACCCACCTCCCTCCCCCTTCCACTCTGGTAATGGGGAAAAGGGGCAGAACAGCAGCACAACCAGATCATCCTGCCTGTCATTGTCTCTGGGCTGCCCTTCCAGAGGGGGACTGGCCACCCAACCCCACCTCCTCCTGCCTGCAGCTGGAGGAGCCCCAGGGGGTTTTCAGGGGAGCCCCTGCCTCTCTTGAGCACTGCTTGCAGCAACGTGGATGGACCCAAGGGATGCTCCAGGGGGGCTGCAGGCAGGTCTGACACTCCCACCCTTCTGGAGCACCTTCCCCAGGCAGCCACAGCCCTGATCACGCTCAGAACATGCTCCAGGGCCAGTCCCAAAGGGACAAAGGAGATATGAATTTTCTTTTTAAAAAATGGGAAAGAGACAATGAGAGGTGTTAAAGGAAAAAAAAAAATCACAGCACTGTTAGCACAGTCAATACTCACATCTCCCTCACACTGAGCAAATCACAAAGAAACAAAACAAAAAGGTTAGTAAACAAAACAGCATCAACAGGAGGACAAAGCACAGGGTCTGTGGGAAATGCACAAGCCCAGGTGCTCCACAGCAGCTCACAGGTCTGGGCAGCAGCTCCAGGGGCATCAGGAGACAGAAGCTGTGGGAACACAAATTTGCACTACAGAGAGGACAGAGCAGCAAGAGAGAGGTGAGCTGGGAGAGCTGGGATACTTCAGCTTGGATGGGGAGGTGTGACACAGGACTCCAGGCAGGTTACAGGGAATGCTGTGATCCAGGTGAGGTGTTTAGAGCAGAGGGAGCAGCTCTCTCCACTGCTGGGAGCTTCCACCTTGTCATCCAGCAGTCAGGGAGGCAGCCAGAGCCCAGGGACTCCACCTTTAGGCTGAGACATGGGTCCCCAGAGCAGCAGCTGAATGTGCTCTGCTGCTGTGCTCAGTGTTCCAGCCACTCTGCTACTTTGAGGCTTGGCTTGTGGAGGACACCCTGGAAAGCCTGGATTGGCTCTGCACCTGCCTGGGGCACCCCAAAAGTTCCAGTGGGAAACAAAGTTTTTCTTTTCCAGCTACAGGGGAGTCTCCAAACCAGGACAGTGTGTGCAGGTGAGAGGCCTTGGGATCACCTCCTGTAGGAAGCAAGATAAGGAGGGTGGAAAGGGGGGAAGCACAGGAGGTATCAGAATTCCTGCTCTGAGCTTAAAGATAAAGCAATGGTCACCAGTTTCCCCTGACACTGGGGGCACTGTCCCCTCCAGAAGGGGAATGGGGGATTCCTGAAGTTACTTTCAGAGGATGTGGGAGGCCTGACTGATTAGAGGAGGCTTTTCTAAAAGGGCAGCTAGTACTTCTGGTCACAGCTGTCCTGTGTAGGTCTGAGCACTCTGTCAGGGCTGCTGAGCTCAGCACAGCTTCCCCATCTGCCATGGATGTAACTGGAGCTGGAGGAAAGGGAAAACACCTGGGAACTGGCTACCCAGGGAGAGAGAAGGCCAGAGGCCCTGCTGGAAGATGGTTAGAAACAGGCTCATAGCAGGGCTGCTGGGCTGGTATCCCAGTGCATCCCAGGGTCTGACTGACAAGGACAGGCTGATTCTGACTTGCACACATTTGCCAGTTGAGCTCCTGGCCCCAAGGCAAGAGCAGAACTTGGCAGGTCCTTGTGCCAACAGCCAGAGCTCTACAGGATGACAAGCAGCTCCAACCAGGCCCTCCAGGGAACCCATCAGTGCCCAGTGGGATGAACTCCCCAAAGCCAGAGGGCAAGACAAGCCTGTAACTAGAGCACCATGAACAGAGTGAGCAGAGAGGCTCAGGGACAGACCTTGTAGCCAGTCTGACCGTGGCCACCCCTTGCAGGCTCCCACAGCTCTCCTGCCTGGGACCTGGCAGAATCCTAACTAGTCTGACAGGCTGGGACTGCTGCAGAGCTCCAGCAGCCTTTCCCTTGTGCACCTCCCAGCTCAGCTCTCTCTTGGCTTGGTTTAACATCCCCTGTGAAAATTAGCAAGTCCTCAGAAGATGCAGCCTTTTAGATACTAACACAACTCATCCAGCAACCCTGATCAGTCAGGAGGCAGGAGCCTGGGTCAAGTGCAAGTTTCCAGACTCCAGAAGCTCAGAACTGTCTGCTTCAACAAGTCCCCCAAGGGAGGACATCTCAGAAACAGGCACATGGCTCCTGCTCCAGCTCCCTTCCACCCCAGATGAGGAATTCCCCCACCCACGCCTGCCAGAGACAGGGCACAGCAGGGTAACCTAATTTTTGACCGTGTGAGTCAAGCCCGGGGGCCAGAAGGACAGGGAGGGAAATGAGGGGAGGAGTTACCGCTGCGGGGAGGGAAATGAGGGGAGGAGTTACCGCTGCTTTTGCCTCGGCGGCTTTGGCCTTCTTCAACCTGGCTTTGCAGGCATCCAGGTCCAGGCGTCGGTTCTGCAGGATCCTCCTCTCTTTCTGGAAGGGACAGGAGATGGCTCAGAGCACACTGCTTAGAAGCAGGGTTGAGGAGGGGGTGTGCTATCACCTAGGCATCAAATCTATTTCTTTATTAAAACATGTCAGGGAGAAAGAACCAGTTGCTATGCTCATCTCCTTAGCAAGAGTTTTGGGGCTGGTTGCCAGGGATACAGGATAACCTCCTGGAAACAGGGCAGCCTGTGATGGGTGGTGCCCACAAGCTGCAGGAGTGGGGAAATGAGTTACTTTTTTCATGCACATCAGTAGGCAACTCTTCCCTGTCAGAGGGGGAACCTGAGCAGATCTAGGGCTGGTACTTCCTCATCCTAGCATTCTTTAAGGGGAGAGCTGTGGAGTCATCCTTTATCATAGGGTAAGAAAAGAGGTTCTCTTAGCACTGTTTCCCTCTCCCCCTGCCCTCCTTGTCTCCAGGGCTGTGACAAGCTTCCCCTGCCCTGGTGGCACACTCACAGAGATGGTTCTCCAGTCCCCCTCCAGGAAGTTGCGCAGTGGGGTCAGGAAGCTGATGGAGGCAGAGCGGATGAATTCCCGTTCTGCTGCACCCAAGCGCCTCTGAGTCTCTCCAACTTTAATCAAAGTCTTTCCTGCAACAACAGGAACCTTCAGCTCCAGAGAAACCAATTAACACGTGTTGGCTTCAGCCAGCTCACCCAGAGCTTCCACACTGCCGTGCTGGGGGACACAGGCACAGCTGTACCTGGGCTGGGCAAGGTGACCGTGCCTGTCCCATCCCAGCTCCAGCCCTACCCACTCTGCTGCTGGCCTGAGGCATCTTTTCACTGCTCCCAGGGCAGCTCTGATCTTATCTACCTGCTGAGGCACTCATGCGACTGATGTATTTTACTGCTGTACCTGCTTGCGCAGACTGATCCTTCTTTGCCTCGTAAAACAGAGGCACAGGAACAGAGCAGCAAATTAAAAAGCACCAGAGCAGAAAACATGAGTTGATTAGGCAGTTTGGCTATAGATGCAGCTAC
The DNA here is from genome assembly GCF_000277835.1 of Geospiza fortis. Classification (NCBI taxonomy): domain Eukaryota; kingdom Metazoa; phylum Chordata; class Aves; order Passeriformes; family Thraupidae; genus Geospiza; species Geospiza fortis. Next base: position 5,401,095 of record NW_005054329.1, on the reverse strand, counting down.
AGCTGCTCTGGCTGTAACAGGACTCACTATTGAACAACTATTGATTGGGAGAGCAGGGAACAAAGCTCATGGCAGGGGCAAGGACAACTGGAAGTGAAGGCTGTGTGCTGTGAGGATTTAAGAGCAGGAAGATGCTCTGTGTGGTCAGGAAGGAGCCTGCTGCAAACATCTCAATGCAAAACAGGGATGGATTCCCAGGACTTCTTCATTAGCCAGGCTGACTTACCATAAGGTGTCCCTGGCCCAAAGTCATTGGCTGCCTCTGTCATGTACTGTGCCAGCAGCTCTCCATTGGTGACCCGGGAAGGCACCTTCCGGTCCAGCTTCTCATACAGGAATTCTTCTACTCTGGCACCTGGAGTGAGGACACCAGGGAGGCTGAAAGAGGGTCCCTGAACTGGGAATGATGACAACCCAGCCCATGCAGTCCTCAGTGATGCACTGGGCAGCAGGCAGCAGTGCCAGGAGCAGCTGTCCCTGCCCCAGGCACTGCCAGGCTGTGAGGTGCTCTCAGCTGCTCAGGGAAGAAGGACAGGCCCTGGATGCACACCGTGAGGTGCTCTCAGCTGCTCAGGGAAGGACAGGCCCTGCAAGGACACATTTCTCCCAAACCCCACAAACCCTGCCAGAGGCCATGTCTTTCAGCACTGAGCTGCAAGTGACATTTGTCTCTCAAGCCTTAGGAGAAGCTGGACTTACTGGGGTTTGGCTGTAGCAGAACTTCAGTCTGACGCAAGATCTTCTCTGTCCAGTTCTTTGTGCAGTCTGCCCTGGCCAGGAGGTTTTCAAAGTGGGCATCAAGCTCAGTCTTCTCAGCCTGGCCCAGCTTTTCTTCAGTAAACTGCAGGAAGATGGCAGTCACTAGGTCTGTTTTTCTAAAGCAGATCTACAGTGTGTTGGAGAGCTAATAAGGGAGAGTGAAGTTGCTTTTGTCTTGTGTATTTACCTTAGAATAGGGCTAAAAACCCTTCAAGGTATCATTCTTTTTTCCCAGGCATCTTTCAGGGGAAAAGGGCAATTTTTTTGCCCAAGAGTAGAACAAGCATTGGGCTAAAAATAGACTCCAGGTCTGAGAGGTGTTCCAGAATAAGTAACTTTTAATAAGGTCTAGTACAGAAATACTCCAGTTGTGAGGGATCTATTTAAATATGCACATGGCTTCCACTGCTTCATGCAGGAGAGCAACAGACATCCTTCACATGAGGGAAGGTGCTAAATCCCTTCATCTCCTATTGACCAACTCTGTGACCTGCAAACCCAAGGGGTCAGGAATGCAACTACCACTCCTGAAGTCAGGAGACTCAAACTTAGCATTTAGATAAAACCACTTCCAGCAAGTGACTCTTCTTCTGGGACACACTCTGAAACAGGGAATTGAAATATAACACTGTCCAACTCTTCTCAGCACTCAGATTCATACTGGCAATGGACAATCCTTCCCTCTGCAATTCCTTTTAAGTCTAAAATTAGTAGTAGGGAGAATTAGGTGGTGAAAGTCTCCAGTGTTTTCATACTGGGCAGTGGCACCTGACCAGGTTTGTCAGATGCAGCCTCAGATGGCCTGGACACCCTCCATTGCTTCCTTGAGGGATTTCTGAGAGAAGAGCCCATTCCCTCTCATCCCATCCCCATTTCCCACTTGCCATTTTCAGTGAAGTTGGCCAATTTCAGCGTATTTTGAAACACCATTCCCTGCTCTTGACAGAACCAGCATCTTGTTGGATCATGCTAAAACACCCTTTGGACAGCTGTGCCATTTGAGGTCCAACAGAGGCTCCAGCTGTCCCTTAACCCTTGTCACTGGTCTCTGATGCCATTGCTGAGTCACCAGGACATGGTGCTGTGCAATCCTGGCACAGGCAGATGCCAAAGATTACAGCCTGGCTAAAACCCTGAGATTAAATGCAGCTCCTGTCTCATCTACCACTGGTACCTTCTCTCTGTTTCCCTACACCACAGCTCAGCTCTAGGTGGGCTCTGCTGTCCCTTCCATGGGGTCTTGGTCTGGGGTTGCTGCCCTTCTGAAAGGCTTCCTGGCCAGCTCTTTCCTTCCCCACCCAGCCCAATGCTGGGAACCAAGTGAGATAAGGAGAGCCCAGAGCAGGGGCAAACAGCCCTTGGAGTCCTGTTACCAGATGGCTGAGATATACAAGGCCTCCAGGTACGTTTACACAGCGACCTGTTTGGCACCCTGCACTGGAGTGCTCTGTCAGATGTGGGTGGTGACAGAGCTCAGCTGCAGGGACAGGGATCCTGTCCCTGCTCTCTGCACCAGCAGCCCCTGGTTGCTGCCATGTAACTTCACCCAGGTCTTCCCATGGCCCCCTGGCCACTGCTGGACAGGGGTAAAAGCAGATTCAGTGTGAGAGGGTGTTTGTATTGTTTGGTCTGTGATTCCTTTGGGGGGTCACACATGGCTCTCAGGGGCTGAGGCTGCTTTCCTCTGTCTGGGAGCCCAGGGCTGTTTTCAGACTCTGCCAGGCTGGGCTGAGTCACTGCCATGCAGCAAACTGGGACTTCCCAGGTATCTGGCACCAATTCTTGAGTCATCTGTTAAAGATCTTTCCTAAACAAGACTCTTTGATGTAAAGGTAAGTCTCTCTCTCTCCCCCCTATCCCAGACAGCATTTTGAGACCTCATCTCACTTTCAAGTCCAGCTCTTTTTCCTGCAGTTTAGGCTTATCCTGCATCAGCATCTGCCCTGGAGCTGTCAAACCTAAACCCAATTTCTTTTCAGCTGAATTGAGTCAGCTTCTTACGGCATTGCTGCAGTGCCAGATCACTCCAGCATCTCCACAGTGCTACTGCCCCTGTCCTGAACACTCCAGCTCTGCGGTCCTTTGCTCTATTAGCAAGTGACATCTTTGGCATCACTGTCCTCTGTGGCTATTTTGTGTAACCCAGTGCAGGGGTCACAGCTCAGCATTTGCCAGAACTCAGAAACTCAATTCTTATCTCAAGTCAGGCACTAAAGCTGTTTGTCTTACAACAAGGCTGAGGGCAGCACCAGGATCACAGCAAGGCTGGGGATGCCTGGCAATGCCAGGAGGGGAGGGTGGGCAGCAATCTCAGTCACAGCCCCTGGTCCAAAAGGGTCAGGCCAGAAAACAATCTCTTATTCAGGCTTTCTTTCAGGGTTGGAAAGGAGGGCATGGAGTGGGTGCAAGGCCCAGGAGGCTGTGACTCCACTGACCCATAACTCCCTCAGTGCCTCCCTGACCCCTGGCCAGGAGCTGGATGTGCTGAACCCAGCCCAGGCACAGCCTTGGGTGGTTGGTGCCTCACTGCAGGGGCTGCCCTGGGTGCTGTCCCTGCCCAGTGCTACCTCCTCCTCCTCCCCCCTGTGCACACAGTCCCTGATCCAGATCAATTTGACCTCTAATGTGACTTTTTAGACCTGTCAGAGAACCCACCCGACTTCACAGCAGTGGTGGGGATGTGCCATGAGGTGCAAGGAGAGCAGGACCACCTGCTGCAGGAGCAGCCTGCCATGAGATCAGATGAAGTTTCTGGAAGCACAGCCAGCTCAGGAGATTACAGGTAAATTACACTGACCTACAAGCTGGCTTGTGTTTTTGTCTGCTCCAAGTGGAAATCTGAGATTTTGGGTGGCAACAGATCTCAGCTGCTGCTCCCTTCTTTACCTGGCTGCCCAGTGAAAAGGAGGGTAGAAGAACAGCAGTTTATGAAATTTGGCTACTCAAGCACTTCAGGCAGAACTCCCCTGTAAAGAATTTCTATTCTTGGGAATCTGTTTTCATAATACAGAAATTTGATTGAAAATATTTCACTGTGACATCAAGAGATACAGGAGAAATGAACTGATGATACTCTCAAGCCTCCTGACTGTAAAAAGACAGACTTTGAGTATTTTATATCTTGCTGCTCCCAGACTAGAAGCACTGCTGTCTTTTACAAAGATTGCCAAAAATGGGAGTGATGCTGGGTTTTATCAAGCTGATTTACAGGCTTGGTCTGTTACAGATCCCTGGGGAGGGAGGCAGGGCTGGCAGAGCACAGGCAATTGCAGGGCTGAGAAGAACCTCCAGCTCCTCCATCCTGCCATGGCAGAACTACTCCCATTTGTTTTCTAGAACCTGAGGACTGGATCACCAGCCCTGAACCAATTCCCAGCTCTGCATCCTGGGATCATGAGCCAGGTGGCAGTGCTGAGGCTGCTCCCCTGCAGGAAACATCCTTGCAGCTGACCCAGAGCAGGTGCTTAATAATGCAGGGCAGCCTTTTGTCAGTGCCACTCTCACTCTCCAGGAAGAGCAGAGCTGTGCTGCATTCCAGGACATCAATAATTCAGCCAAAGGTTGGGTTTCCTCTGGGAGGCTTGGCTGGCCAGCAGGAACAAGAGATGCTTTATCAGGGCCCAGGTGGACAAACAGGGTGACCCAGCAGGAAAGCAGCACTTGGGGTACAGACCCAACAGGAGCATGGATGTGCTGGACTGCAGCTAGGGCAGCTGCTCTAAGCATTCACAGCTTGGGGAAAAGCCCCTTCCCCAGAAGAGTTGGCAGACACAAGTCTGGGATGCCAGGAGGGTCAGCAAGTAGTGCTGAGCTGGAGGGGTCCCTCTGCACTACAGGTACAGATCAGACAAGCTGGGCCTGTCTAAAGGACAGAGTTAGGCTTTAAAATAGCCCATGCTGAAAGCACCAGCACTTTCCTCTCCTTAAAAGGGGAATAAAATCCCAGAATAACAAAAGCCCAGGCCTGTATGCTGTATCTCTGACAGGGAGGCTGCAGCCCCCTTGCAGAGGATCTGGTGGCAGAGCTCAGGCCCTTGTATCACTTGCAGGGTCCCCATTTTATCCAGCTGGATGTTACTTACGACTTTCTACTTTAGATTACAAAGATGAAACTAGGGTCAGGAGACTTAAACCAGGAATAGTCTCCAGTAGCTGGCAGTAGATTTAAACTGTTGGGTTTTTCAAAGCCTCCAAATAGCTCAAAATGCCCAAAACACTGTAACATTTGCTCTTTTGGTGATCAAAAGTACAACACAGTTCAGCAAATCTGGCTCCCTCTTTGCACAGGGTTGCAGTAGGAAAGAAGCCACAGCCACTCAACATCTGAAAACTACTTGATTTTCAGCAACTCTGGAGCAGATAGAGAGTCTGCTCCAAGTATTTGGTCACCAGGAGGCAGGAAAGCCAGGCTGGGAGCCAAGTGAAACTGTGCTAGAGGACAGAAGGAAGCCATTAACAGGGACAGCTTGGTTAACTCATGAGCAGGCAGTCAGGAGAGGAAAAACACTGCGGTGGTGGGTGACCTTGGCTGGACGTGAGGTGCCACCCAGCCTCTCTATCATTTCCCTCCTCAGCACAGCAGGGGAGTTGAAAATAAGATGGAAAAACCTCATAGTTCAAGATTAAGGCACTTTAATGAAGAAAAAGTTGTGTGTGGAAGCAAAGGAAACCAAAAGATTTTCTTGTCTTCCCACCTGAAGTGATGTGTGACCACTGCCTGGGAAGCTGGGCCTCAGTGCATGTCCAGGTTAATCCAAAAGACAAATGTGCTCTACAATAATGTCCCACCTCCTCCTCTCTCTCAGGTTTTATTGCTGAGCAATGTCCTATGGTGTGGAATATCCCTTTGGGCAGCTTGGGTCAGCTGTCCTGGCTGTGTCCCCACCAAGACCTTTCCTTGGGTCACCTTCTGCTCTCTCAGCTTTTAAAGTGTGAGCACTAATAAGGTTGGCAAGCAGAGGGTTAATTTTATCTACTAATGATAAAAGTCTATTTTATCACCAGAGTTCAGGGAGCTGGGGGAGTCTGTCAGTCTGTCTGCAGGGGCTCCAAGATGAGTAAGTCAGCCTGTAGCTGTTTCAGTAATGACATTAGGGGAGGATAAGCACCCAAAAGCTGCATTCGGCCTTGGGCATTTTCACCCAGAGCCTGTCCACATCAGAACTGACAAAAGACAGACACCTACAGTTATTTCCAGAGCTCCCTGAAAGAGCCTGGCTTGCAGCCTATCTAGAACAGAGAAATCCAATGTGTGGCCACACAGCTTCCACTGGCCAAGGTTTGGGATCAGACCCACTTATGATAACTGGAAGGTGCAGCTGATCAAAGACAGAGCCCCTTCTTCAGTGAAGAGTGACCTGTCAGGAGTTTGTCTGCAGGTGCTACATCCCCTCAGAGAGTACAGATCTGATGGTTGCAACTGGTGCAAGTGGCAACAGAGGCCATCCCCAGCTGAATGCTGAACCCTACACAAGCTCTGTACCCTTGCAGTGCCCCCAGCCGAGAAGCTCATTCCCCACTCCCAGGGTAGCAGAGCTGTCCACTGCTTTCCTACCCCAACTTTCCTGTCTGCTCTGCTTTTCTGGAGGAGCCCTGTGACTGAAGGCTGAGCAAGGAAGAGCCAGGTAAAGGAAGCAGTGGGTTTGAGCTGTTTTGATTGTGTTTTGTCATGAGGAGCCTAGTCCAAAATCATTCTTCCAGCACCTACGTTGCGTTGTGTTTGACAGATTTCAAACCAGCTCCTGCCCTGAGCCAGCCCAGAGGTGTTGTGCTGACCATGCCCTGTCTCCTTTCCCCCTGGCTGAGCCCTAATTCCAGTTCAAGTGAAGCTCCTGTGTTGGTCAGACAGCTCTGCCAGACAGCAGGAGCAAATGCTGTCTGAGTGGAACAGCACATAATGGCCAGTCCATTTATCTCCCAGTCGCTGCAGTTCCAGTAAAACATCACTTTGTTAAATGCCTGGAGCTGGAGAAAGCATCTCCAAACACTACAGAAAACAGCTTTTTCTAGACAGCTTATTCCCATCCTAGAAGATCTGCAGTGCTAAAGAGGGCTACAAAGCCAGCCCTTACTGCCCACAGCAGAGCTCAGCTGTCAGTGCTGGCTCTGGGGGAGATAGGGCAGGGCTCACCCACACCAGAGCTCCATGGGCACCCAAAAAAGCTGAATTCCCCCAGCAGTGACCCCTCATGAGGTGGTTTTCAGCCTCAGAGATCTCCTTCCTTCCAGTTCCCTCTCCTTACACACCTGCTCGCTGTCCACAAGTGCCAGCGCTCATTTGGTTTTAAGAAATTACTACTGTAATTAGGCATATGAATATTCATGTACGAGACAGTGGAGTAGGTGTAGCAGGCAGCAGCCACGATTTATGAACGCCTCCTTGCTCTGGAATCACTGTGTGCAGACACTGTTCCCAGGCCTGTCTCCTTCCTACGCCTTGGAGCTAAAAAACATTTATCAGAGACTTACAATAAGGCTTCTAAACATAAGATTTCTCTCCAGCATTTCTTCTGCATCCAAGGGCATTTGCATGAGAACAGCATCTTTAGGTTTTCCATCTGCTCCTTATTTTGCACCTGTAGTTAATATCTCCCTTTTTCATAACATATGACTCACTGGCATGGTTGCAGGAGGTGATATCTGCTTACAGGAGACCAGTCCTCAGCAGCGCCAGAATTACTCCACTACACAGAAGGTCTGGAACGAGGCAGCTCTGCTCTCTTTGTTTACCAGCCCACACACAATGGGCAGAGCAAGAAGCCCAGTCCCAGAGCCACCAGCTGGACCTCACCTCCCAAACAGGATCCCAACCAGTTCTGACCTGCCTCTCTCCTCTCCTGGCTAAACAAGAGCAGTTTTTCACCCATTATACCCAAGAAATTAATACACTCAGGAGCTCCATCTCACCACCTGCTGCACATCTGCTGTTCATGTGTACCCAGATTTCTTCACAGCTCCAGGGGGGTTACTGCATCCCCAGAAGCTCTCGATCTCAAGTTTGTGAATATCAGAATATTTTGAGTTGGAAGAACCCACAGGGATCATTGAAGGGATCCCACATGGATCCTGGCCCCAAGAATTCCCCGCTGTGCCTGAGAGCGTTGTCCAAAGGCTCCTGGAGCTCTACAGGCCCTGGGACTGTGACCCTTCCCCGAGGAGCCTGTTCAGTGCCCCAGCACACTCTGGGGAAAGAACCTTCTCCTAATTCCAACCTACCCCCCAACTCAGCTCTTGCCATTTCCTCGCACGGTCCCGGTGCCTCAGCAGCCCCGTGAGGCCCAACCTGCTGCCTCTCAGCAGCTCCTTCCCATCCCTTTATTGTCCCAGTGTTTTCCCAGGGCTGGGACCTCCTGCTCCTCCCCAGGGGCAGAAGCACAGACCAGGTGTAGGCACCTGCAGCGACAGGGACTGTCCCGCAGGATCCCACAATGACTGGGGTTGGAAGGGACCTCTGGAGAACATCCCATGGCAGGGTCACCTGGGGCAGGTGACACAGGAGCGCGTCCAGGTGGCTTTGGAACATCTCCAGAGTGGGAGACACCACATCCCCCCTGGGCTCTTCCAGATACCCGCAGCCAGTCCCGGCAGGTCTGGGCACGGACAAAGCAGCCGCCGGCCAGACCACACAGCGTT
>NW_005054329.1:5373573-5391705 GCF_000277835.1 Geospiza fortis | reverse complement strand
GGGGATGCTGCGGGGGGTGCGGGAGCCCTTTCTGCAGGGCCCAGCGTGCTGCAGTGCAGGTGCGGGGCTCCCGTGGGACGCTCCCCGCCGGGCCGGAGGGCTGAACCCCCAGCGCCGGGTGCCCATGGCGGGCAGGGCTGGGGGAGATGCCCGGACAGAGGGGCTGCCTTGGTACCGCGGTGCTTGTGCTCCCTATGCCGGTATGGTAACCCCGGGCTGCTTTCTGTGCCCAAAATTCCTTGCACGTTGCTCTTCCCATCCCTGCTGTGGCCAGGACGTTGTGTTTAACCTTGTGGGGAGAGCCCGTGTCCGGTGTCCGGTCCCTGCGGGCTCCCGCTGCCCGGAGAACATTCTGTAGGGTGCTCGGGGCAGTGGCTGCGGGCAGGGTGTCAGGGGAGCAGGGCTTTGGGCTTTGTCACCGCCTCTGGGGTCACACATCAGCGCCTTCTGTCGCTCTGTCCTTGACCTGAGCACATCCTTCCTGCCCAGCCCCGCTGGCAGCAGTGAAACCTCCTGGTCAAACCCCCTTTGGCTGGTGGCTCTCGAGCAGGGCTGTGATACACAGAAAACTGTGTGAAAGCAGAGTTTTGGCAGCGAAAATGTGTGTGTGGTTCGGGATAATTGGGACTTTTGTCATATGGGGACTGCAAACAAAATCCCTCCAACCATGTGCAGCCAGGTCTGGTGCATGTAGAAATCTCTGGGAGCTGTCAAATCCCAGGGTGCTGCTGCTGTAGAGCAGTTTGGGAATCTGTCCCCATGGCTGGTAGGACAAACAAAGGAATTGCTGCTGATGAGAAGATATTTTAGATTCGCTGCTGCAAGTGACATGGACTGTGTTTTGTAAAGGGCAGCAAGAAGGAACAGAGTGGGTGCTCCCCTCACTCACCTGATTTTCCCCCTTTTCCCGCAGGAGGAGGATTGTTGGATGAAGGCCAACCCCAGGACTCTGAGCCAGATGTCAGAGAAAAGTTGGATTCTTTTGTGAGCAGCTCACACAGCATCCACAAGTGCCCTTCCCTGTTGTGGCTCCCGAAGGTGCCCAGATCGTGGTGCAGCCATGGCATTCAGAAGGACAGAGGGAATGTCCATCATGCAGGCCTTGGCAATGACCGTGGCTGAGATCCCCGTGTTCGTTTACACGACCTTTGGGCAGGTACGAGGAGCAGGAAGGGTTTTCCTGTCACATTCCTTGGGCTGGCTCTGTGGGGTTGTCTGGGTGAGATGGAGGCACAGTGGGACCTGGGCAGTTTGATGGATTGGAGGAATTGCAGGGGGAGTTTGGGGTGGTGGAAGAGAGTTCTGAGTGGGTTTGGAGAGGAAAGTGCTTCCCACATCCCTCCCTGGGAGAACACCCAGGTTCAGTCTTTCTCTTCATCAAAGGCTCTAAAAAAAGACTTGTCTTTTAAAGAGGAGTAATATGTTCCCCACTTGTAGTGATGCAGCACTCGGAGCAGTGAAGCTCAGCTTCACACCAGGCTTTCAGAGCTGAATTTGGGTAACCTGGATTGCATCTGTCCCAGGCTGTGTGCAGATTTTGCAGGGTGTTTGGGCAATGAGGATTGAGACCAAGTTCTCCAGCTCCTGTCAAAATGATGCTCCACAGTCTCTCTGCTGCTGTGTCTTAGTTGTGTAGCAGAGGGCGTGTTTTATGGGCGGGAGGGTAAAGCCAAGGTTTTTCATGTTTAACACTGTTTTAAATTTATTTTTTTTAAGGGCAGTGAATTGGTTTTTCATTGTTGCTCTTCCATTTCTTTTGTGTTTAAAGTCTGTCTTCTCTCAGCTGCGGCTCTCTCCAGGCCTGCGCAAGGTTCTGTTTGCCACAGCCCTGGGCACCGTGGCCTTGGCTCTGGCAGCTCATCAGCTCAAGCGCCGCCGCCGCCGAAAGAAGCAAATTGCCCCGGACAAATGTGGCTTTAAACCAGGAGGGATCACAGTGCCCATCCTGCCAACCAGGAGGGTGTCCTCTGTGAAGAAAGGTTGGCCTCACAAAAAGGGGACAATCCCTAAAGAGGTGGTACAGGGATCAATGGGGAGGTGTGGGGAGGGGAGAGCAAAGCCGTTTGTGTAGTGCTCTGTAATTCTGAAAAGCAGTGCCATGAGCTCAGGGTTTGGGGACCCATGGGAGAGACTGTGAGCTCAGAGTCTTGGGAACAAAAGGTGTCCTGATGTTTTCCCTGAGGTTTGTGGTTCCCATCCCCTTCCCTCTAGGCAGCCATTACCAGGCTGCCCCAATAATAACGACCCGGGCACGCAGTGACCTGCTTCTGCATTTGTCTCGTGGTGTCAGTGCTCAGCTGAGGGGAGGGGAGGGTGGCCTGAGCCAGGCTGGGCAGTTGGGAGTGTCCATCCAGCCCTGTGGTGACTCCCAGACCTTGGGCAGCTTCCTCACCACTTGTACTGATTTTAGGGGTAAGACTGACCCAGGCCCTCAGCAAAGCACTTTAGGGATTAAGCACTTGTTTGGTGAAACATGAAAATCAAGGGAGCAGTGTCTGTGTTCTGCCTGTCCTGAGGGAAGGTGGAGGAGTTTTTGTTTGATTGTTTCCACTTGCCCCTTGCTGTCCATAAGCAGTGAATACATTCCTCAGCCTCAGATCCCCACTGACACCAGTCTCAGAGCAAAGCAGAGCAGGCAGGAGATCTGTGGCTTATTCTATGTATTGGATACTGCTTTGTCCATTCACAGTTATACTGAACAAGGTGATGTTCCCCTCCCTATTCCCTTCTGCAGTCACCTGGGCCTAAAATCCTGTTTCTGTGTGACCTTCCCAACTGCAGGGTACTCCAGCAGGAGAGTGCAGAGCCCTGGCAGCAAGAGCAATGACACGCTCAGCGGGATTTCCTCCATCGAGCCCAGCAAACATTCCAGTTCCTCCCACAGCCTGGCCTCGGTAAGGACCTGCTTAGCAGGGCTGGGAGATGGCAGTGCACAGACCTGTCTGGAGATCACCAAGTCCTTGGGCAGAACAAATTGCAGTATAATTGTAGGGCGGGTTCTGATTAACTCTGTTCACCTTGCACTGGAGTTCCCTGTGAGCAGCAATTTTTTGTGGCCAGGAGCTCCAGGGTTCCTTGGCCAGTTCTTGGGCCAAGGAGGAGTCTCAGAAGAGACTTCCCCATGGGACATGGCCATGAATCCTTGGAGCTCTCTGTGACCCCCTCAAGGAGTTAGGCTGGGTTGTTTCTGAGTCTCCCAGCAATGGGGAGCTTGTTTGCTTCCCTCTGTGGTGGGATTTTGGGTGGCCCAGCAGCCCCTCCCTCCTGTGCTGGGGCTGCTCCCAGCTTGCTTTCTTCTTAAAACCAAATCAGCTACCAAAATCTGATAGCTCTGTTCAGGAAACAGTGCAGGGTGAGAACACAGCCCAGTCATTCTACCTCCTCCAAAGCCAAAGGAGCAGCCTATGAGTACAGGTAATTCAGGCTTAACCAGGCAGGAGAAGCCATCAGTGCTTATATCCACCTTTTGTGACACCAAAACTGGAAGCATTTGTGTCTTCAAGACCTGCTCCACATCCCCATTGCTCAGAGCTAACATTCTGTTGGAGCAGGGGGCACACAGATGAACCTCTGTGAGTTTCTGCAAAGCCCTCCCTCGTCATCACCCGGGCTCAGAGGCTGCTTAGCAATGCTGGGGCAAGGAGGGGAGGAAAAATCACCCCTTTGAAAGGAGCTGTTGGGCGCCAGCACTCCTCAGCACATGCTGGTGTTGCTGTTTTTAGTCGAGCTGAAGCACCAGGGGTTGGCAGAATCCGTTCTGGCCGAAGTGTGTCTCCAGCAGGCGGCAGTGCTGGCACGGCGCTGGGCAGGCACAGCATTCCCTGGGGAGCTGGGATGTGATGGGATGTGTCCCTGAGCACCAAGCTGTGTCCAGCTTTCTCCCCTCCCTCCATAGGGACTCACATCCATGTAACTCCCCCATGGCTTCTCAGTTCACACAGATGCTGTCCAGGTTTTGTATCACTGAAGTTCTGTTTCTCTTTAAATAAAAAGCAATCCATAAATAAATACGTTTTTCCACTGCTGGTGCCTTGGTGGGGATATCCCCACAAAGAGGCATCTGTTTCTGTACAGATGAGCTGACCCTGTACTTACAGTTTTTATATTACTTGGAAAAAACCAGCTCATCCTTTGCACAGCTGCATGTTTTGCCTGAGCTCTCTTTTGCTTCCTGGCTCCTCTTTGCCATCCAGTAAGTAAATTGGCAGCAGTGAACTGATGATTTGCAGCTCAGGATCTCAAGGTGATTTATTAACACTCCACAGGGATTGATCAATGGAGGCAGGACAGGAATTCATCTGCCAGCTGATTATTGTAGCTTTTTTTTAGAACCAGGCTCATGTTTGGACATCCTTCTGTGAGCCACAGGAAAACACTGGTTACTGATAGTGTTGAATCCAGCACTTTATTGGGTCAGACTTTAGAAGACATTGGTGCCTTGTGGGAAATTGGACAAAGCTGAACTGACACTGCTGTGTGGATTGTAAGCTCAGCCCTCCCTGGAGAGGGTCTGGTTACAAAGAGGAGAGTGAGGATTCCCTTTGCCCTCTGGGGAATCCTCAGCTGTATTTTTTCTGGGAAACTGTTTCTTTTGTTTGGACTGTGCTTGCTTCCTTGCCACCTCCAGTGTTTTTCGTACAGGCAGCTGGAGCTGATGTGAGCTTTCCATCAAAATCCTGATGCCTTTGTAGTGATTGCTTTGGAACTTCCCTGGGCTGTTTCCTCCATCAGGGCTCTCCCTTCAGTGCTCATCGATACAGGGGAGCACAAGGGGGAAAGAAAATTCCTTTTTGCAGAAGGCTGGTGGTGTTGGTTTGATCTTAGCATCTCTAACCTTAAGAGAATTCAAAAGGCATTTGCTGCTCTCTGTTCCCCTCCTGCAGATGGTAGCAGTCAACTCCTCAAGTCCAGTTCCCCCAGGGATGTGGGAGGGCCAGGCCATGGGAGATGCTGGGGCCATTGGTGATTCCAGTGCAGAAAGCCTCTATGTTCAAGGTAAGCGGGCACAAGGGTAACATTGCTCTGTGGGGGTTGTTAATCACTATGAGAGCAAGAAGGGGATGAGAATTGACACAGAGCATCAGCAGCTCAGTGTAGAGCTCTAACAGAAAGATTCCTTCTATTCTCAGCTTAAGCTCAAATAAAAATCCCATCTTCTCTTACAAAAAACCAAACCTTTTTTGTCAGTGAATAATTTACTTCCAAAATACTGTTCTTGAGCAACAGGCTCATCTTGTGCAGAGAACAGTATTTTGGCAGTAACATGGATGACGCTTTAACCAGTTTGGGGATGTTCTCCTTCTAATCCAAAGTAAACCATATTTAAACAGGAAAGAAATAGAATATGTTTATTCTTTATTTTGGGATTTCCCTCTTTGCTGGATTGTCTGAGTGAGCAAAGACTCATCCTGTGTCTCTTTGTTCCTGAGTGCCCCGGGACTCTCACAGCCAGTATTTGGTTGGGTTTCCAGGCATGGAGCTGTTTGAGGAGGCCCTGCAGAAATGGGAACAGGCACTGAGCATCAGGCAGAGGGACAGTGCTTGTACCAGCACGCCTGTGCCCTGGGACAGCAGCAAACAGCAAGAGAGCATGTCTGAGAACATTTCAGAGGTAGGTCCCCACATGCTGAAGGGCCAGCCTGGGTGCTGGAAGCAGTAAACAGTGGGAGGTTAAAAGGAGAGCAAATTAAGGGCAGAGTCAGGCCAGACTCTGTTTAAGAGCTGTCTGTATCTGCAGGTTCCTTATGCAATGGGAGTGGGTGTTTTTAATTTCTTTCTCTTTTTAATACGTCTCGCCCCCTCATTCCCCAGCGTTTCCATCCACCTTCCAGCCTTGTGTCACTCACTGTCACACGTGTCCTCCCGTGGCACAGCTTGTGGTGAGAAAAGGCTGTGATGAATGCAGCGCTGCTCTGGCTGGCAGTGTTGTCTCTGTAATATTTTAATGCATTTAAAATGGAGATCTTGATGGTCACTGCCACTTGTGGGAGCTGGGTGGAGAGCAGAGCCCAGCTCTGTGTGTGTGGATGAAGAAAGCAGTGGGAATTTGGAGCTGGCTATGGCCCTGGTCCCTGCAGGGAGATGTGTACCTCACTCAGCCTCTGCAGCTACACAAAGCAGGATTTTAGGACACCCCTTGCTGTCTGGGACTTGAGGACTCCACATGGAAGACCTGTGTTAAAGGCTCACCTGTGTTAGAATGGCTCAGTGACAGCCACAAAGCTAAAAAAACCTGCTGTTAACTCAGGACTGTGAAAGGAGCTGAACTTCGAACTCTCCAGGAGTTCTCACTGGAAAAAAAAGTGTTCCCAGCCTTTTGTAAACAGAGTCTGGTGTAGTAAGTATGTGGGACATTTGTCTTTTGTGCTGGATCATATTTATCCAAGGCAAATCTGGATTCTGTTGTTGTTGGTTCTCCTTGAAGGGCCCTGTAGTGTTTCTAAAACTGCCTTAAAACGGTTGATTCATTATGAAAATAGATTCTCTGCTTCTTGTTAATGCTCCTGTTTTCTGGATAAGATACTCATGCAAACATAGGGGCATGAAGGCAAGATGCTGTTTAAGTCTTATTTTCCCCACACCTTTTTTTTTCCATCCCCCTGTTGTTTACAGCAAATTTTGCTTATGCCCAGCACCTTAATCTAAGTATTCTGTTATCCAGTTCTGGATATCCTGTTATATTCAACACAGGTTTCCTGATATGATTTCTCCTGGAAGTTAGGCTAAAGTCAAAAGGCAGGAGATCTAAGTGGTGTATAATTTATTAAAATATCTATTTTTCTGGGTGGCAGATTAAAGTTCTTTAGTTCTTTCTTCTCTTTTTAACAGGAAAACAAAATTGTGAAGCTCAAAAGCCAGAGGGTTTGAGTAGGCTGTGTAGAAGCTTCCCTCCCCATGCATTATTAGCTGCATTGTAGGATTAATGACTCCTCTCTCTTTTTATTTTTAATCATATAATCTGCAGACTGCAAATCCCATTTTTACTGAAAATTTCCTCCCGTATTTGTGCTGTCCAATCTGTCTGTGCCCAGCTGGCTAACTAAGGGTGACATTTCTGTGTGTTCCAGGAGGAGTCCCAGAAAAGGGAGTTTGCTGAGAAGCTGGAGTCCCTCTTGCACCGAGCCTACCACCTCCAGGAGGAGTTTGGCTCCTCTCTCCCATCGGACAGCGTGCTGCTGGATCTGGGTAGGGCTGCAGTAAAATGCCAATTTCCTGCCTGGTTTCATGTCTTTTCTGTAAGCCAGGTGAAAGAGGAGTGACAAAGTGGGAGTGAAAGAGAGCACAGGAGCTAAGAGGAATGTTGGTCCATGAACTCCAACACATGTGGCTTCTTTCTCTCCTCCAGAGAAGACTTTGATGCTTCCACTGGCGGACGGATCCTTGCGGCTGCGGACGGATGATGAGGACAGCTCCACTTCAGAGGATTCCTTCTTCTCTGCAGCAGAGGTGACTGAAGTGTCACCTGTGTGTCACAGCCCACTGGCTTGGAGGGAAGGCACAAAGGCAGCAGGGCCAAACATATCTTGGGAGAGGAAGATGATAAACACAGCAACAAGCCCCCCAGGCTGGGAGGTTCATGATGGATGTTAGGAAAAGGTTTTAATGAGGGGGATGGGGCAGGCTTTTCCAACCAACACTTCCATGTCACTTCTTATCTACTACAGAAAACATGCCATAACAGCTAGGAAGGTGCTGTTATCTATGTAAGATGGCTTGGTGGTGTGAATTTTATGGAATATTGAGCAGTGTCAGAGCTAACTTTTAGTGAAAAGTGAAATATCTTTGCATGAAACAATTGTCACTGACAAACTCTGCTAGCTGTAGATTCTCTGAAGAAGGCCCACCTTGCTTGTGTGCACTCGCTTGTGTTTGCAAATATTTAATGAGCTCATTTTGTTCTTCCCATGTCTCTTGTTACCTCTACAGCTCTTTGACTCTCTGCCCTTTGAGCAAATGCCATTCCACCTCTCCAAGCCAGTGGCAGCATATGAAGAAGCTCTGCAGTTGGTGAAAGAAGGGAAGGTGGCGTGCCGGACGCTGAGGTGAAGAGCCAGCTGGAGCTGTGGGACCTGGTGCCCCTGGGGCTCTGTGAACACATCATCTGCCTTTGAGCAGCCCCATAACCAGAATAACCCACGGGGTCATAAAATCACAGCACCCTTCCTGCTGGTTTGGCCTTCCCAGGGAATTAACCCCAGATTTTAGGGATTCACAAGTTAAGAAAGAGTCATTGTCCCAGGAAATCAGTGATAGGAAGTGTGACTGTTCTGGGAGTCTGGCATAGTCCTTTACCAGCCTGGCAGAGGTGCTCTGTTCCTCCAGGGAGCTGGATAAAGGGAATGTGACTTTTCCTTTCTCCTATGCACAGCCTGGGAATTTAGTTTTTTGTTTTTACGGGACCATAGTTGTAGGAACACCAACATCAGAACTGGAATTTACACAATTCTTCCCCTTTTCCTCTAGGACAGAGCTCCTTGGCTGCTACAGTGACCAGGATTTCCTGGCAAAGCTGCATTGTGTCAGGCAGGCATTCCAGGTGAGAATGGCTCCAGGCTCCCAGGTTTCCATGCACAGGGCTGTGCAGTTTTGTTTCCTAGGTTCCAGCTTATTAAAGGTTAACAACACTGGTGTGTGCAGCATTGCACTGCTTCGTGTCCTGCCCTTTTGGGTTTTTTTTCCAGCTTAGAATTTGAGGGTGTCTAGGTGCTCACAAGAGACATCTGTGTTCCCTTTGCAGGAGCTGCTGGAGGATGAAAGCAATCAGCTGTTTTTTGGGGAGGTTGGGAAGCAGATGATGATAGGACTGATGACAAAAGCTGAAAAGGTAGGAAGTTTGTGTAACAACTAAACTGTGTCTTGAGCACAGAGATACTTGTTCCCCATCCCAACTCAGAGCTTTTCCAGTGTGTTGGAAGAAAAAAACTTCATCTGCGTGCTGATGATTACTGGGATGTTGATGTCAGCTCAGATCCAAGTAGTTCAACTGGTTTGTTTTTCTGCTCTTCTAGAATCCCAAAGCTTTCCTGGAAAGCTATGAGGAGATGCTGCGTTATGCCTTGAAGCAGGAGACCTGGCCAACCACTCAGCAGGAGCTCGAGGGAAGAGGGGTTGGTAAAGACATTGTCTTTACAGAGCTGCAGAGGAGATAGAAGATAATCCTTGCCCAGATAGGTTGTGGAATTCCCATCCCTGAAAGTGCTCAAGGGCAGGCTGGATGGGGCTTGAAGCAACCTGGTTTAGTGGAAGATGTCTTTGCCCATGGCAGGGGGTGGAGCTGGATGGTTTTAAAGTCCCTTACAAGCCAAACCACTGTGATTGTATTACAATGCATATGTAGGAATGGCCCAGGTGTGGAAGACCTGCTATTGAAATACGATTACATTGACTTCAGCTTCTTACATCTTCTTGCTTTAAACCAAAAGAGCCCCGTCTCTCTTTTTAAAAACTGTTCCCTTCACAGACTGTTCTGCTCTCTGACAGGTGGTGTGCATGAGCTTCTTTGATATTGTGCTGGACTTCATCCTCATGGATGCTTTTGAGGATCTGGAGAACCCTCCCTCCTCGGTGCTGGCTGTGCTGCGCAACCGCTGGCTGTCCGACAGCTTCAAGGAGACGGTGTGTGAGACAGGGAGGGCTGCTCTGAGTGTGAGATCAGTGCCAAGGCCAGGAAAGAGCATAACCTCATCTTTCCCAGCTGAGCTGAATTCTCTCTTTTATAATTGCCACGCTTTCATGAAGTTCTAAACAACAGCCTTCTTGTGCATGGAAATTGTTTACAGGAAAGCTTTCCTTATTTTGAAAGCATCTGGCTGGCAACCAGACTTGTGGCTCTAGGGGATTTTATCAGTGATGCCATGGAGATGTTAAAAGATGGCAGCACCTATTTTTATGAATGAGAATAAAAGGGGCACAATGTAGGGGAAAATATGTGGGTTTTAGCATGTGGCCATTCATTCTGGCAGTACCTCAGCAGACACTGAAGCTCAAATTGCAAAGCTTTCCTTTAGTTCTGTCCCCCAGCTGTATTTTTAAGTCTGATTAGTTTGATAGATTGAGAGTAAAATGGCACTTTGTAACAGCTGTCTGCTTACAGGGGATCGTGGGCTGTTGGGCAACTATGTCAGATCATATTAACAATCTTCAAAAACCCTTAGGCTTCTCTGGAATGGATCTGAAGTGGCTAAATCTGCTTCCAGTTTGCTTTAATTTTGTCATTTTAAAGAGGTTCTGGCACAAAAGGGTGACTGCTTTGATGTTTTGATGACAAAGTGTTGGTAAACTTTGGGTTTTTTTAAATAATCTGAGTAACTAATGGGCTCTCTCTGTTAATTGTAGGCTCTAGCAACTGCTTGCTGGTCAGTTCTGAAAGCAAAAAGGAGGCTTCTGATGGTAAGCAAAATTAATCAAAAAGGGAAAGAATCTAATGTATTTGAGGCTGAAAAGAGAACACATAGATCTTGACAAAGTGCGAAATCTTTGGTGGTAGAAGACTGAACAGAGTCACGTTCTTTGTGATGCTTTAGAGCCCTGGGGTCCTGCAGTCACTGCTCCAGTTCTATGCCAGTATTTTATTGAATCAGTCTGAGTGTATTCTCCCTTTTTCTTAATGTGAGGATTCAAACGACAGCGTTACCTTCTGGAATTTCCTCTCCCTGCTCACAATACTGTAGGAGTGACCACAGACCCCAAGCAACAAGGGACTGCTCCTGAATTGTGCCTTCCTTGCTGGCAGCAAAAGGAGGATTCAGGCATTGCTCCACTCCCCAGTGCTGATGCTAATTAGCCATTACTTGATGAGTTTCACTTAAATCTGTCACTTCCTAAAGTATCACAGCAGATGAGTTTATGGAGAAGGGGAACAGGAAGCCACAACTTCACAACCCTGGTTCTGCCACAGGGTCTGTGGCCTCTGGCAATTTTTCAGCTCGATCCCACAGCCAGCTGATGTGACAGGGTTTGGCTTCTGAGATGGCACAGAAAGAAATGAGAGAATTGGAAGCTCTATTGGTGCTGTCATGCAGTAGCTCTGCCTTGTATATTTGCATGTCCTTTCCTGGCTTGGTCAGCAAATTATAAATAGAGGCTATAAAGGCTGGCTGGTGATTGCTTTTCATTTTCTTCTGTTCATTTTCCTCTTGAAATAGCAGTTTAGAAACATGAAGATAAAAAGCTCCAGCCATCCTTCAAGGGATCTGAAAGATAAATGTAGTTTTGCAGGAAGAGATGTTCCAAATAGCTCTTAACTTCAGATACTGAAGCTTTCTGGCAGGGAAGTTGGTGGCTGATATGGAATAAGCTGCTAATTCTGTCTGAGAATGAAGACCAACTAATTCTGTCCTTCCCTGTGACAGGTACCAGATGGCTTTATCTCTCATTTCTACTCCGTATCGGAGCATGTCAGTCCTGTTCTAGCCTTTGGTTTTCTGGGGCCCAAGCAGCAGCTATCTGAAGTCTGCAGTTTCTTCAAGGTAAGGTGTTTTTTGTGCGGCTCATCTATGTGGGACTCCTGTCTGCTGGCTTAAAGCTGCTGCTGTGTGCTCTTGGTGGCTGGTACTGGCAGCTGAAGGAGGTCTCTGACTGTAACCTGCCTTTTCTTGCAGCACCAGATCGTGCAGTATCTGAAGGACATGTTTGACTTTGACAACGTGAGGTACACGACGGTGCAGTTGCTGGCAGAGGACATCCTGCAGCTGTCGCGGCGGCGCAGCGAGATCCTCTTAGGGTATCTGGGCACCGAGAGCGCCCCGGAGATGAACGGCGTGCTCCCTGGGGAATCCGAGCCGCTCAAGGACGAGCTCATCTGATGTCAGTGCAGGAAAACACTTTTGTACAAGGACCTTTTCCTCCCAGAGGTGGATAAAACTACCTGCAAAGTGCAGCGGTGGCAGCAAGACTATGTGAACACACAGCAATCTGGTGGGACCTTCTGCTTTTTGTAGCCAGTAGTGTTTGCTGGGATGGATCCAGGACCACTTGCCAAGTTATGGTTTGAATTTCTTCTTTGTTCCACCTTCCTGTCATTATTATTACTTTCAATGTTTCATATATACATTGTGTCCTGAACTGCCCGGGCCCAGATTTTTGCCCAATTCTCTTGAATAGGGCAATGTATGTACCTGTTTTGCCTTTGTGTTTTCTGGGAGGTGAATCCCTGACGTTTACGATTGTGTGTGGGAACAGGAATATCGTTGGTAAATTCTCCACTTGACCATTAGCTTCTCAAGGAGGCTTTGCTTGCTTTGGGATTTTTATTACTGTTCTTCTCTGCTGTGTTCCTACAGACACTAATTACTGCTGATTTGTACCGTAAGTGTGATAACATATGCAATGTGACTAGCAAAGATTTCTTTCCTGGGGAGAAAGAAATAGTTCTGTAAAGCACTGAAGTAAAATGCAGACTTTTGTAAGGAGTCTGAAGCTCTGGGGAAATTGGTCTGTTCCCTTGGTATTGCTGCTCTTTGGAGACCAGATGACGAGCTCTGTGTCCTGGTCATCCTTGCTTAGGAGGTTGCTGAGGTTTATGTTTGCCCCTAAGGCAGGTTAGTGTGAGGAGGGGGGGGGATTTGCATCCTGCCTGTGCTTGCACAAAGTCTTTGACACCCATCAAAGTGCCTTGCTGGATTTCAGAATGAGCCAGCAGCAGCTTTTGCTGGGTAGGAGGTGTGGGGTGTGTACAAGCAGGGGGAAGGGGTAATAATGTGGTGCCTATTGCTGTTGTGCACAGGGTAGTGAGAGGTGTACATGGTGGATGTGAGGTTATGTGTGTGGATAGTTGGAGAGCTGGGATCAAGCTTCTAGAGGGGAAATGGCTCTTTATAGTCTGTCAGTTTTAAGAAGTACAGCATAATTTTGGGTAATGATCAGATGTGTGTGTGTATGGTAGTGCTTCTCAAATGCTGTGATCCTGACTGCCCAGCCAGCAGCTGGAATGTGGCTGCTTTGGGATGTGAGCTGAGCTGGATACTTGTGTAGGACAGCAGCAGTGGAGTGTGCTGGACTTAGTGAATCATAAAAATCACAGAATAATAGAATATGCTGAGTTGGAAGGGACACATCAGGATTGAGCCCAACTTCTGTCTCTGTACAGGACACCCCAACATTCCCACTATGGGCTGAAGGAGTTGCCCAAACTTCTTGAACTCTCTCAGGCTTGGTGCTGTGACTGCTTCCATGGGGAGCCTGTTCAGTGCCCATCCACCCTCTGGGTAGAAAGCCTTTTCCTGATATCCAACCTAAACCTCTCCTGACTCAGCTTCACACTGTTGACTTGAGGCAGTGCTGGCTTGTAGGACTGAGGTTTGCGATGATTTGCTGAGTCCTCTGTGAGTACAATGCCACAGATAAAAGTAGAGATCCAGCCTGTGCCTTCTTCTGTTTCAGTCCACATAGAGGTCCAATTCCAACCCTCGGAATGAGGAGGTCTTCAGGACCTGCACAAAAACATGAGACTCACTGTTTTTGTTCCAGACTGATTAGTTACCCCTTGTGCCTGTTCTGGGTGAAAGACACAAGGCTTACCTGGATGTGTTTCTGCAAGTGGAAAAAATATGTAAGAATCTGGAATTTCCATATGAGTGGAAAGTCAGTGTGTGGGCCTGGAGAATACAAATGCTTTTCTTCCTCTTCAGATATTTAATGTGGATTCTGCTGGTAAAAGCAGGAAGGAAATAAACAGAGAAAAAAAGTAAACAGGAAGATGTAAAAGGAGCAGATAAATGTGCTGTGCCATGTGTTTTAGGGACACCCTCCCTGAGCAGGGAGGTGGGACCAGATAACCCACTGTGGTTCCTTCCAACCTGATCCTTCTGTGGTTCTGTGATTCCTTGAAATGCTCCTGAGTTGTTTGCAGGGGAGTGCGTGTAGAACACAGTAACATCTGGTGCTCTGTAAGCACATCAGACTGATGTGGCTTATCCTGGAAACCAGATTAATGCAATAAACAGGACAATGCTGAGGCAGAAATTAGGAGCAGCTGCCCCAAGTGAGGCTGCATGGAATAAACTGTTATGAGAAGGCTTTAAGAGACAGCCATTGAAACTAGGAAGGGTCTCTGAGGTGTCTTGCTCCTGGCAGTGTGCAGGAGGAAAAGAAATGGAGAATGTTGTATTAGCATGACACACCTGCTACACGTAAGCTGTGATTCGAAAGTATGGTATATTCTGAAAGCAAGTTACTTTGCCAAAAAAATAATGTTGATAGTGCTTTGTGCTCCTGTATGGCTGGTTTAGAAGAAAGTCACTTCAGCAGCTTTTGTATAGTGGTTAAAAAGATGCTAAAATGTGAAGATTAATATAATGAGATGGACTGTAATTCTAAATAATCAGTGCTGTTAAATTTGTTTTTCATTTTTAGTGTTGTTTTATGTGTATTTATGTACTATTTTGAGTGTCTTTGTCCTCAGTTCTTGGGCAGCCTGCCTGTTTTGTGTACAGACAAAAACACTGGCTGCTGACTTTGGGCTTTTGCATCCTTGCGGGAGAGGATACTGAAACAGGGTCCCCCTGAAGCAAACACTAACTTGCACTGTGGCTTTTTAAGCTGAGAAACTGTAAATTCCTTATCAATCAAATGAAGAAAGACTGTTTTATTACAGCTTGATGCTTTTCCTTAGCCCTTATTGCAAGTAGGTTACACATCCCTCCCAGTGAAGGTAAAGAGGAATCTGCCTCAGGAACATCTGCAGCTTCTTGAAGGTCGAGTTCTCCTCCTTCTCCCACCAGCAGTGACTTGGTCCTGCACCAGCCAAGGATGTTTGCCGAGACAAACTGGTTTTATCTTTACTGGGATGGATGTTAAACTTCTCTACACCTCCCCTCACTTCATCGCTGCTTTTTGTCCATCCTCAGTCCCAGTGTAGCTCAAGAGGAAAGGCAGAAAGGGTCTGTGGGCTCTGGAGGGAACTTCAGGGATTAATGGGCTGACAGGAGCTGTTCCTGTGGAAGAAGCTTTCCCTGGCTTGAGCAGTGGTGTCACTGCTGTGTTCAAGTCCTTTGTGTGCAGCCCTCAGGCTGCTTCCACTGATCCCACCCAGAGCAGGGCCCAGCCCAAAAGGTGACTCTCCTATTCACCTGTATTGCAGGGTAGAGTTAAAGGGTGTGATGGAACACCTGCCTGCCCTCTGGCTTCCTGAGATCCCTAGAAAACCCTTCCCCAGCATATTGTGTTTAACAACAGAAATTCTTCAGTATTAATAGCAGCTGTGTATTGGGATAGAACCCCTTGAGATAAGATGTTCACCTTTTTTTATGATGAACTCTTATTCTCAAGGGGTTAAATCATCCTGGGCTGACACTTGCAAGATTTTAACACTGATGGGGATTTAAAGTGGCTTAGCAGCAATGAAATAAAATCCCTCAATAGTGTCTGATGCTTAAACAGAATTTAAAATATGCATGACTTTCATTTTTTATGTGGAAGTTGTAACAAGCTTCACCACAGGTTAAAGTACATCCTTGGTACTTTAGTATGTATGTAGAGACTATGCCAAATGGCTCTAGGAGGGTCTTTATGGTCTTTAAAGCACATTAATAAAAAATTATGAGGAAAAATCTGCCTTGTATCTACAAGATAAGTGTGGCTTTGAAGAGCATGACTTGTGTTGTCTCATACAGGGAAGTGGGAAAGCAGGATTTTATTTATCCCTCTTTAGTAGAACATTCCTTTGCCATATCTGAAACTAATGAATGTAAACTTGTGCCTATTTTTTTCTTGATTTCCTAAAGGTGTAAAAATCTGTTCTTGTTTTGCTTTTATCTTTTTCTTTGCAGCTAATTTTTTAAAAATATCTTTAATCTTAGGATGTGGGCATTACAAGTAAAATAAAACTTTCCTTCATGATTGTGGTTTTCGTTCCTAAATTTCCTGGAGAAACATGCTAGAAACTCAGTCTTTTGTTTCTTATTTACGTGACAGTTGTGGTGGCACCTCTGCTGCTAGTGATGGTATCAAACATCTTGCTGTTCCTAGGGCTAAAATGAGGAACTTGAAAGGTTTAAGTGTAAAGTTAAAGGGTTTGATTGCATGGCAAGTCTTCCTGGGTCTGCTGAAAAGTCCACAGATGAAGAGGGCTATAAAATAAACAAAACTCCTTGTACTTTGAGCTGTGGTTGGAAACTGTGGGGTTTCATTTTTCAGATTTTTCTGTGGTGGTTTGGCTGCGTTGGGGTGTGGTGTGAGTAGGCTGTGATGAAGAGATAACAGAAATCCCAGTGAGGAGCAGAACCTCTTAAACAGTGTCCAAATTCCTGCAGCATTTACCAGCTTCCCAAACTCTGTGAAGCCCGGACTAAAGCCTGTGGGTTGGTATCAGAGCTGCTTATCTGCTGAGGAAGGCAAGAAAATCATCTTCTTGCTCTCCTGAAACAACTACAGTGAATTTAAACACTTCCATTTTCAAACGATAGAGAAACCAGACTGAATCAGATTGGCTGATTCTTCCACAGTGATTAAAATTTCATCCCTACACTTAAAAATAAAAAAAGTAAAGACGAGTCTCTGTTAGCATTAATGCAAGCCTGTCATGAACTCAGATATATGCAAATAAAATGTTCATGGATAGGAAAATTTTTGTCTCACGCCACACCCTGATCATTAGTTGAGAGAGTTAAAAGGAGTTTATCTCAGTTTCCATGGAGTCAGACTCCACACTCATTACAGCTCCAGAGCAGCTTTGTGCTTTCTTGTGCTGAGGCACAGAGCAAAGGCTGCTCCGTGTATTGACACTTTTTTCTCCTGTTCAGGAAGGAGTGGGTGAATACAGCAATGAAGCCCACAATTTTCAGTACTTGTCATGGTACATAGATCAAATGTAATCCACTCTGCCAGCATAACTCTACATTCAATAGCTTGGAAAGGAGGAGATTTATTTAACTTGAATAATGAAAGGAGTAAATCACTCATGCTCCCTCATAGCAGTCTTCTGCGACGAACTGAGCTCCTGCAGTAAATATTTTCTCTTTCTTGCCAAATAATAAGACTTTAATGCTATTTTACTTCTTGAAATGCCAGGGAGAATGTCAGCTATGAAGAGCTTGTTGAAATTAATGGGACATAATCATAACTGAAGAGGGTATATTACAACTGCAGGAAAAGGAGTTTTCTACCCTTTTTGAAATCTTAATTAACGGGCTAGAAATCCTGGTCCATGTGCTTCCCTGACACAAATTAAAGGCAACCCCATGCCTTTGTTGATCGCTTCTTGTGGGCCTCTTAAATATTTATTTTTCTATATGTTTTTATTTTTTTAAATATTGAATTAACTTTGATTGTTTGGTCTGAAGGTGGATTTGCCTTCTGAAAGCTTTTCTGTCCAATGCTGCTACATGTTCTACTTTTCCTGAGGCTCCCCAGGTAAGTCTTATTTCTGGGGTCACATACGGGAACACTCCTTTTGGCTTGGTCTTCAAAGTGATTTCAGTAGTTAAAGGTATTTGGGGGGGAAAAGTATCACCTGGACCGGATGTTTGCCTGGCATTTGCAGAATCTTTAAAGGATTTTCTGCCAGGACTTAGGAAGAAATTGTTCCCTGTGAGTAAAGCCAGGTTGCACAGGGCTTGGAGCCACCTGGACTAGTGGAAGGTGTCCCTGCCCATGGCAGGGGTGAAATGAGATGGGCCTTAAGGTGCCTTCTCAAATAAACCATTCTGAGATTCCATGACTTTACTTCAGGTTTTTACTTTCCTGTGTGCACACCCACACAGGAGCGGGTTGTTCTTTACACCCATGGTTCCTAGGTGTTATATAAAAAAATGCAAATATTCACTTTCAACGGCGCTTGGACATTACCAGTGAATCACTTCTGTGTAGGGCAAAGAGAAATGTGCCCGGGGTAGGGCAGATGTTGATGGTGTGATGTAGAGCTGAATGGAGTAATTCCCTTCGGAAATGAACGATTCTCATTTAAATCCTTATTTTCTTTTTCTTTCTTTTTTTTTTTTATTTTCGGTAGATTTTTTTTTTGTTTGTTTCTTGGTTTGTTTTTTTTTTTTAACAGCAACTGTGGCGGCTGCAGAGGGGTGTGAGGGCAGCCCGGGCGGAACCAGAGCGGGGACCCGCGGAGTGTGAGGGATGTTGAGGGGAGCCCGGGCTGTTCCCGCCGAGGTGTGAGGGGAACCTGGGGCGGTTCGGGCCGGG
>NW_005054329.1:5340856-5372726 GCF_000277835.1 Geospiza fortis | reverse complement strand
CCCCGCCCCCCCTGCAGCCGTCTGGCCATGTGCGGTGCCCCCGGCTTCGAGGCGAGGGTCCCACCCACGGTGTGCAGCTCCCGGTGCCGCCTCAGCAGCTGCCGGTGTCGGTGTCACCTCCGTGCTCCAAGCGCTGCGGGTCTGGCTCGGTGTGTCACCTTGCCGGGGGGCTCTGGGGGCCCTGGTGCCCCCTCAGGGAGCAGGGATGTGCCAGGGGGCCGTGTCCCCCGGGTGGGCTCGGCTGTCGGGGGAGTCTGGGGGCTGTGCTGGCAGCGGGGGTGGCAGCGTGTCCCTGTCCCCGTGGATCTGCTGCTTTGCCTGGGAGCACTTTGGTCAGTCAGCGCTGAGGGAAATGCCCCGAGCACTCCGGGCACAGCAGGTTTTGTGGCTCAGCTCTGGCCAAGGTGGGTTTGTGTCCTGGTTGAGGAGCAGTAGGTGCCTGAGTGCAGGATGGGCTGTTCCAGCTGGGACAGGTGTGATCCACAAAGGTCCTGCACACCAGGAGGGATGAGTTCCTGGCATATGCCTAAACTGTCCCATCAGTACCTGTGGGTCTTTGGAGCTCCTGTGGCTGTTTTGTGCTGTGCTGGGTTTGGGTGCTTGTTATAATCAGAGACAATAGAAAAATGAAGTGTCAGAGTTATAGTATTAACCATTTGCTCAAAATCCAAATCTTGTCTAAACACTGCTCTCAGTATTTCCAGTTCCCAACTTGCCATGGAGTGTTGCTGTATGTCCTGTTTCAGTAGCTGGATTTTAGTTCCTGATGAAAGCTCCTTTCAGCAGTGCAATTCCTAAAGCTTTTAAAGTGCTTAGGGATCTTCTGGGTTGAAAGTGCCCATTTAGCTAGGAGACTTGAAATGTGACAACACTGAAAAAATATCTGGCACTGGAGATACATTATTTCTTGGCCCTCCCCCTTATGGCTGTTTGATGGTTTTCTGTGATGCTTTATGTGAAATATTGACATTTCCTTTTCTGTCTTGCATTTTCCTCCACACTGTCAGCTCCTCTGCCATCCCCCTTCTCAAATATATTAATGTGTCAGTTTGGGAGCGATGGGAAATAGTCTTGCCAGTAGTACTGATATATTCATCTTTGTATCTTATCTCCTTATCTGAACCTGGCAGTATACACAGAGCGTCCTGTGCTCCATTTGTTGGATTGGTTTGGGAAATGAAGGTGGTGGAAATCCCTGCACAAGGGTTATCTGTCAGATCTTGAACAATGTGACATAACGTGAATATTTTCTCTCTGCATTGAGAGCTCTTAGACAGGCAAAGGGAGGAGATGATTGTGTGGAGGGGTAAATCACCACCCAGCTTAGGGTTGTGTTTGGAGGGGATAGGCACTGTGTTTATCTTGGGTAAAACGTGTTCATGAAAGCCTATAAAGTGGAGACAAAGGACTAAAACAATAAAACAGCTGGGGATATAAAAGTTTGTTAATTTATTTTCATAGAATCATTTAAGCTGGAGAAGCCCCTGAGATCACCGAGTCCAGCTGTTCCTCCAGCACTGCCAAGGCCACCACTAAACCGCATCCTCAAGTGCCATGTTTACACAACTCTTCAATCCCTGCAGGCACAGGGAGTCCACCACTGCCCTGAGCAGCTCTGCCAGGGCTGGACAACACTTTCTGTAAAGAAGCTTTTCCTGAAATCCAAGTTAGACCTTCCCTGCTGCAACTTGTGGCTGTTTCCTCTTCTCCTGTCCCTGTTCCCTGGGAGCAGAGCCTGATGCCTGTCCCTCAGCTGTCAGGGAGTTGTGCAGAGCCAGAAGGTCCCCCCAGGCTGAGCCCCCCCATTTCAGCTGCTCCTGGTGCTCCAGATCCCTCCCCAGCTCCATTCCCTCCTCTGGACATGCTTCAGCCCCTCAATGTCTTTCGTGTTGTGAGGGGCACAGAGCTGCCCCCAGGATTTGAGGTGAGGCCTTAGCAGTGTCCAGCACAGGGAGATTTGGTGTCATCAGT
Source organism: Geospiza fortis (assembly GCF_000277835.1). Lineage (NCBI taxonomy): Eukaryota > Metazoa > Chordata > Aves > Passeriformes > Thraupidae > Geospiza > Geospiza fortis. The sequence goes on along the minus strand of NW_005054329.1, from coordinate 5,370,755 downwards.
GAACTGAGAGTGCACTCGATCTCCTTGACCAGTTCATTAATAAACATATGAAACAGAACCTGCCTCAGAACTGAGCCCAGCCCCAGCTGGATTTAGCTCCATTCCCCCCCCAGTCTGGGCCTGGACAGGTTTTTGTACCTGGAAAACAGAGCACCCATTCAAGCTGTGGATGTTCTCCAGGAGAATGCTGTGGAAAGCAGAGTCAAAGGCTTTACTAAGGCAAGGCAGACAACATTTTGGTCTAAAATAATGGCTTGTAGTAAACTGTGGGTCTGAAGCTTTTACCTGGCTTAGGGGAAAGTGCTCTTAACTTTATTTAGAAAGCTTTTTACATTCAGCCTGGGCACATCTGAACTCCAGGTCCATAAAGTGCCTAGATAATGTATATTTATAAAGGAGTGATGCTGGCAGCAGGCTCAGCACAGTGGAGTTAATGCAGCCTCGTGCTGCTGAGAGGGTCGGAACGAGAAATGGATCCTGCTTTTACCAGCATCAATTATTAAGCTGTCTTGGCATGTCATGCACTGCTCTGTGGCAAACAGCTTCGGCTCTTGGCTGATCCCAGAGGCTGCTGAGCTGCTGTGGCAACTGCCTCTGAAAATCTCACATCTTTAAAGATTCCCAGTGCAGAACCCCAGCTTTCATCTGCCTGGGTGATGGTCCTGCTCCCTGGGTAAAAAGCTGTCACTGCTGATTTCTGCCTGGCGGATGAAGCCTGGATTTGGGCTTCTGCTTCTAATTGTGAAGGGGAGAGGTGTCACCAGAAGGGTGCTTCCTGTTCTGATCTAATGTTTCCTTATCAATAGTGATACATCAAACCCATCCTGAGTTGCTTGTGTGGCTGCACAGCTCTCCAGGGCTTTCTGTGATGTCCACTTTGAGCAAAACAAATGAGAAACAGCAAATGAATGCTGTGGTAATCAACTGCAGACTGGTCTGAGGAATGCAGTCTTGGAGGCCTGACTGAAATACTACCCATAGGGAATGTTAGGATTAAACATAGGGAGAAAAAAATCAGCCATGGCAGTGCTGCCTGCGTGTGCTAAAGCACGCTGCTGCAGAGGACAGCCTATAAAAATATCATCCTGATGCTGCTTTCAGAATTTTTTGATCCTGGAGCTTTTCATATTACCAGCTCTGTTTTGGTGAGACCAAGGAATGATCTGGCATAGTGTCAGGTTGCTGGCAGGTAGGCAGGAATAATCCTTCTTCCCTGTGTCCTTCCAGTAATGAGCTGGTGATTGCATCAGGACTGTGAAGTCCTTTGATGGATGGATAAAAGCTGTATCTCTAATTGTTCTTTGAATCCATTTCCGCTTTGGATCTCACGGTATCTTTGGCACTGAGCTTTGTAGCTTAATGTGGTTGTTGTTTCTTTTCTGTTAAGTCCACTGCTCAGTAATTTCATCACTCTCTCATGTGCAGTGAGAGGCAGCAATTGTTTGCTGTCAATTTCTCCATATAATTCATGACTTTATAGAACTGCTGTATCATCCGTTTTCCTTTTTCAGCTAAAAATCTGATTTATTTGATGTTTTCTGAATGGCTGCTGTTGCATACTTATCTTTGTCCCCATTCTATTTGCCTTTTCTGTGTGTACTCTCCCTTTTTAGCTGGTGACACCACAATTGCATAATAAATTTTTGTAGTGCTGTAACAGTAACTTCTGTTGTGCTCTTAAAAATGTTCTTCTTGCCTTTTTGACTGCTGCAGAGCACTGGGTGCTACTCTGAAAGTATTGGCACACTCTGAGTCTGAGGGTTTTTGTTTGATAACAACTGAACTAAATCCTGTCATGTCATGGGTATAATTAGGGTTGTTTTTTCCCGTATGCATTGCTTTGCATGGGATGACTCTGTGCTGCAGACTTAAAACTCATCTTCAGGGACTTCCTGCCTGTAGGGTGAGTTTCACTGGAGAAACATTGAGTTCCTGGTTTGTTTGGGTTTTTTGTTATTATTTGGAGAAAAGAAAGAAAACTTCCTCTCTTCAGTGCAGCTGGGATTCTTAGAGCTCTGGGACTTTCTGGACCTTCTCACACTGGACAAATTCTTTGAGAAGAGAAACCTGTGCCAAACCTTTTCTCTGCAGAATGACAGAATATTCCCATTTTCCCAGTTTCTCCAGGATGTCTCCTACAGCAGGCAGAGTTGGAGAGGCAGGTGTGCCATGGGTAAAGAGGTTCAAAGGTGCTGTGTCTGTGCTTTGGCTCAGCAGTTCTTGTTGTTTTTCAGTATCAGCACATGCAGCTCCTATAGGATTGTTTGTTCTGATAACCCTCCTGTGCTTCTGTGTGAGCTCACAAGTCAGGGCTCATTCCAGAGCTGAGCAATATCTCCTGGAAGAAGCAGATCCCACTCTTGTTTGGCTGCTTTAATGCAGGGTTTGTGTTTAATCTCCCTGCAGAAGTTATGTCTGATTTTATGCCATAATTTAAAGCCTCCTGTAGATATTGCTGTCCCTCAGCTCGTGTTATGGGGATATGCACAAGCAGAGGAAATTACTCTTTTGTATAATGAATATTAGTGATTTAGTGAGACATGCATACTGCATGTTGTCTGTGCAACTTGCACATATGCACTTAGGCAAGAACACACAACCAGTGGCAGTGCCACAAATAGATCCTTCAATAGGAAGTGGTGGTGGCAAAGCTCAGTCTTGTGGTAGGATGTGGTTGGGGCTGTTGATTCACATTTTTACATCCTATACAGGTTAAATAGATGTGGTGAAGCTCAGCTATTTCTACCGACAGGATGCTGGGTAAAATGTTGAATTGGAGCAGAAGTAGATGCTGAATGAAGGCTGAAAAAATAGCGTGTGTCTGAGCTATGTATAGTGCTGCACGTACTTATCCCTTGGCTGCCCAGAAATGGGGTAGTTGCATCCTTTATTTTTGCTTTTTGAGCTCCAAATAATGTCCAGGGAAAGCTGGACTGTAAAAAAGCAGAATTTAAAATTAAATGAAACCCAAGATATGTATTAAGTAGATTCTCCTATTGCATTTTTGCAGAGATTTTGTTGCTGTTCCTGCTGGTTGGAGGAACTGCTTTAAAATTCCCAAGTTTATCAAATTAAAGGAAAATTAATTTTTATAAAAAAAGGCAGAGGTGCTGCTTGCTTCATCTGACTGGACTTTAAACTGTGGCTCTCCTGCACGTCTCCTTTCTCTGGGAATAAGTCTCGGAGCGCGCTGGAGCGTGAGAGGAGCCAGGAGTGACAGAAGTAATCACACTCCAAGGCCCCTGGAGCGCTGAGCAGCGCTGGCCTTTCTCTCAGAGCTCACTTTGCCTCCTCCACTGGGGATTTCCAGTCCTTTCTGAGCTGGGTTAGTCACTGAAGCTCTGCCTTGAGCTGCTGATCCAGTGGGGCTGTTTGTGATGGCATTAGTGTGTTCCTGGGGCAGCTCCAGTGCTGCCTTCAGTGCCCAGCTGTTTATCTGCCTCCTCTGTAGAAAAAGTGGCTTCAGAATGTGGCTGTATTTAATTGCCATTAGGCACAGGAACACGAAGTGCTATTAGTGATATCTGCTCTCAATGGACTGCTGAAATATTTGAGGAGGTTTTCTGTTAAGATTGAGTGAAGGATGTGGTGCCTGTAGGCACGTCTGGGAGTGATGGTGTCTGGTTCCCCTCTCAGGTGTGGTTTTTGTGCCTGTGAAGTCTGGGTGATTTGATTTATTTGGAATGTTATCATGTAACATAACAGAGGATTTTGAGTTTGCCACTGCTGATCCTATTTAAATTAAAAGACTACTTGTTTAAGTACCTTTCCACCATCTGCTCAAGAAATAGAACCCTCTGAGAAGATAAATAATCTGGTTTTATTTCTACTTGACAAAATTATGGCTTTTAATGTGGAAGTGCTAAGCCTTTATGTACCATGGATTAACAGAGTGAGTGATCTGAAACATGTTGATCTCTTGATGATGAGTTCTCTTTATTTGGCCATGCTGGAATTGAGAATTTTGGAAAGTATTCCTAAGGCTTTCAGGGTAGTTTAATTGTCTCTTGACAAGGTGGCTTCTCTCATGAATTCCTTCATCATTGATGACAGAACTCATTTTGTTAAGAGTTTGTGATTTATGTAAAACCATAAGGGGCTTGATTGTCTATTGCCAAGTAACTGGTACTGTCACTTACATCCCCTTTGTGTTCCCATAATCCATTGCTTTGGGAACATTTGGAATGCACCTGATGCAAGACAAACCTGCCATATGGAGCAAGAAAAGTTTCAAATTCGGTGTCTTCCAATGTTTTTCAGGTTAAAACCAAAGCAGAACCTCACTTCAGTGGAAACCCATCATGCCTGGGGGTTTTGTCCTCCAAAGCTTCCTCCTTTCACCTAACTCCTGCTAGGAATCCTTGCTGATGATGTTGCTGGTTCCCAAATTTAACCCAGAGTTTGGAATTCCAGAGGCTTCCATGCACTGTACCTGATGTAACCACAACTATGCAATAACATCAGCAGCATGAACTTTGTTGTGAAGGGACAATAACTTCTTTTTTTATCAGTTCCAGCACTCAGAGGCTGAGGTTAAAGTCCTTTTCACCAAGTGCTGCTTTGAAATGTGGCTGTGTGGGCTGGGGAGCCTGGGTGTCTTGCAGTGGAATTGATCTAGGAATGAGTCCAATGCTCAGACTTGCAGAGGCATCCTGTTTCCTTTTGAGAGGAGGGAAGAAAGACAAATTTGTGTGGGGGCTGAGCCTTTTGTGATGGGATGGAGAGGATCTGGTCTGTGAGAACCAATACTCAAAGTACCCATCTCTTCTGCTGCTCTCTGGGTTCATACAGTGAGTTTGTGGTGACTTCTGTATTTAAAGATGCTCTGGCAGACAGTTCTCACTCTTCTCATACAAATTGCTGATTTGGAGCAAAATTGCTCTGATAATTTTTTATGTCCTCAGAATTTGTGCTGACATCTTTTCTCCAAATACTTCTGTATGTGTCCCTTTTTGGGGAAGGGAGACAAGAGAAACTGGGATCAAAATGCACAGCTGCTCCTTACTGCTGCTGCCCACTTCTGTGGCTGTTGTAGCTCAGAATAAAGGTTTTGAGGGACCCCATGACCTCTGTGAGGTCCCATTGCAGTTCCCTGATTCTCCCTGGGGGATAACTAGACTGTTAATGATTTGGGTTGGAGGCCCAAATCCCCCTCTACGTGGTACAAGTGGGCTACTGGTTAAAAAGGCAGTCTCCTTTATTTCCCTGGCATCTCCTGCTATGTTTAGCTATTTATTTCCTTCCCATTTTGCTAATGCTGGTGTTCGTGCAGACACATGGTGAGACAGATTAGGAAGCTGATCCAGCTGAAAACTAACCCATTTTAGTGAAGGAGTGGGAAAGGGTTTGTTTGGGGACTTTTGCTGGCTCAGAGAAGAAATAGGAATGAGGGGAAGGGAAAGATGCTGCCTCTTTTGCAGCAGCCTGTGCTCGCGTTGGATTAAAGTGGCTCTGGGCCCACACCCATGGTTATTGTTGTAAACTGGGTGTAAATCTCTGCTGAATGATTCCAGGCTCCTTTCACCCTTGATTTTGAACCTGCACGGAAGCTCTGCTGTCTCCCTGTCATTCTGGAAACAGGGACTGGCTGCACTGCTGAGTTTGCCCCTCTGCTCTGTGATGCAGGGCTCTGACTGACCCATGTTGTGGTGGCAGGCAAGTACCTGTGAGGTTCACACTGATTGGTTTCTCTTGTTTGTTTCCCCAGGTGATTTCTCTGGCCAGCTTTTAGCTTATTTGAGTCTTGGTCCAATATTCATTATTGTTGGCTTTGTAACACTCATCATATTCAAGAGAGAGCTTCACACGGTGAGTCCTTCTCTCCCTTCCCAGCCTCTCCTTTTGACAAAAGTCTTTTCCTTTGTCACCTGGGGCTCCTGTATTCACACTTCTCTTTCCCGCTAAAAGGAGCAAGCTGAGGAAAGCCATCTTCCTGTCAGGGAACAGCAGGAGACACTTAGCACCCGTACCAGGTTAAAAGGCTGCTTGGCCTTTTCTGAGTTCTCTGTTACTCTGGTGTGTTTTGGACATTATCTGTCCAGAACCATCGAGGGAGATGTCTGAGGAAGTACAGAATGCTGTTGCAGAGTGAGAACACTCCCAAGATCCAGTAGGATCATAGCCCTGGGCAGCATATGCAGGAAATGGTGTGTGTAACTCAGGGGGATGCACTTTCTTTGAACTACTGAGACAGAAAAGGGGATAAAAATAAAACCTAAAGCTTTCCAAGGGAGTGGATCTGTCTTTAAGGGCTGTTTTTCAAATGTGAGTTGAATACCAGGGGCAGAAGAGACTTGTTTAAATCCAAATTCTTAAAATGCTTTTTATCTGCTCTGCCAGGTAGTTGGGAATCAGTGTCATGGATAAACTCCCTCTAGGACATATAAACCTCTTGTAGCATTTGTCCTCAGTAAACAGATAAAACAGGGGCCACTGAAAGGATTTTGAGTGTAGGGCCACAGTGTCATGGGAACCAGTGGCCCAAGGGACCTGGGAATAGGGAACTCTTAACTAGGGAAGGCAGCTGTACAGTTTTTGACAACTCAAAGGTTTTGTGTTGGCCCAAAAGAGAAAAGAAGCCAGAGTAACTATTGCACAGATGTATAAGCTTCTCAATACAGGGATTTGCTTGGTGGTGGTAACAAGATGAGTGTTGAGGTTGATTCTCAGTTCTTCGTGTGGGAAGTCACCACTGGGCTGGAGAGGGACCCTGGCTGCCTTGCAGCAGCCTGATCTGTGGCTCAGGATGAGGAGTGAAAAATTCCTTCATCATGTGAAATGAGACTGAGTGCTAAGGAGGCAGTGTCATCACCAGCTGGGAATCTGATCACAGCAGCAGGACTAATTTAGGGGAGGTGTATGAACTGTGAAGTTGAAGAGCAAAAATAAATGCTACCAGGTCTGGCTTAGCTCAGAATGTGAATTCCTCTTGGACTGAAGACAGCAGCTTCAAGATGAAAATATTCATAGAAGGAAAAGCCAGAAAGCATAAAAAGTCACCTTTGTTCTAAACTATTTACCCAAACAACAGTGTCTGCACTCCCCCTGTTGGTCATTGGGAAAAGCCAGGTCCCAAAACCTGCCCTATTAAAAAGGTCACTTTCTGCACTCAGTGGTGCAAGGTGCTGGCAGAAGTGCCCTGCTGTGTCATTTTTGTCTTTGTGTGTGTCAGCTGCTGAAAAGCTGCATGTACACAATATGTTGCCAAATAGAAAGTGAGATGAAAATAAATGCTTCTCTTCTCAGGTATAGAATTTGGAAGCCATTGGTTTTAACTCTAGTAGTCAAAAAAGAAAATTAGAAGCATAATGTTTGGGGTTTTGTCAACAGAGAGAGCCTGGTAAGTAGAAGGATCTCTTAGAGGGGATGACACAGCTGTCTTGCCTTCACAGATCTCTTTCTTGGGAGGGCTGGTGTTCAACGAGGCAGTGAACTGGTTAATAAAAAATGTAATCCGGGAGCCTCGGCCGTGCGAAGGTAGGGTGTGCACCATGAGTGTGGTGGTGTCAGGGGAGTTTGGGGTGGAATGCTGACTGAGGGGAGTTACAGGGGTTTTCCCCCTTTGCCTCACGTTGGCTGTGCATGTTTGGGTGTAAAAAGGCTGACAGAGCCTCCTGAGCAGGGACGTGTCCTGGGAACTTTGTGCATGCTCCAGCAGCATGGGCTGGCTTCACATCTGGAGTGTTCCAGCTGCTGACCATACCTTGACCATATTCTTTTTTTCTTCTCTTCCCAGAAGCCCATTCAACAGTGACCACAAAATATGGGATGCCGTCGAGCCACTCCCAATTCATGTGGTTTTTCTCTGTCTATTCTTTTCTGTTCCTTTATTTAAGGTAAAAATTCCGGGTCAGGTTTTGGCTGTTAATGTGTTGAAACACCTGAAATGGGTGGCTCCCTTGCTGGCTGCCACTTGAGTGGGATAATGGAATTAAATCTGAGGACCTGCACAATTTATTGTAGCTTGGGTGGGATTGGAGCATGTCTGTCTCAATCTGAATGTAGGGCTGGAGTTTCTTTTTCTAAGCTATAATGGTGCCCCAGTGTGAGGAAGGAGGTGGGGGAAAGGGAGAAGAACTGAAGAGCTGCTTTCTCATTTTGTCTCGGTTTCAGTGGGGTTATCTATAATCTTTTGGATAATACCAGCTGTCCACTTGCATGACTTTTTAGTTGACTTCCATTACCAAGTACTGGGTTTACCTGTGCTTTAATGAAATTCTTGCTGGGACATGGCTCTGGATGGAGGAAGACAAAACTCACAGTTCCTCCTGGCTCTGTGGGTGATGGAGGGACTCTGTCTTGGCTCCCTGTTGCACGTGCTCAGCACGTGCCTCTCACATCACTGTGAGCATCCTGCCCTCCATCACAGCAACCCCTGCTCACAGCTGGAGAGAAGCACCTGTGGCTTCTTGGCTGCTCTTTAACTGCTGCCAGTGGGACAGATTGCTGCTGGGATGGGATTGAGCTGCCCATGACCCCAGTGGAGTAAAACTTTCCTAGGGTTTCAGAGGGAGGGAGGTGAGGAGTGCTCAGCTCCCTGCCCTGTGCTAATGGCTCTCCATCTCTTTCAGAATGCACCAAACAAACAACGCGAGGTTTCTGGATTTGCTATGGCGACACGTGCTGTCCATCTGCCTCGTCACAGTGGCTTTGCTAGTCTCATATAGTAGGTATGGAGCAACTGTTTTCTCTTTTGCTCTCACACAGCCTCATGGCCTGTCCCAGCCAGCAGCCCTGGCATTCCTCATCCTGCCTTTGCCACCTGATTCTGCACTGCACTGTACGAGTCAGAGCTGTGTAGAAGTGTTGCCATGAAACCCAATAAACAGAGGTGCTCTGTGTGTGGTGCTTCACAAGCATTTACAAAATCCCAAATCAGCTGAGCTTGTGCCAGTTCCCCACAGGCTCCAGTGCCATGCTCCATCCAGCCTCACTGCCTCGCCCTCTTTCCAGCACTGAGTGTGGAGGCATTGCCCCATCTGGGCACACCAGCATCTGCAGCATGTGCATCCACTACAGATGATCAATCCCACTGTTTTGCTTGATCATTAGTTAATCAAAACACTTATAGCTGTTGGCTTGCAAGATTTAGTTAAGATGGATAAAGAAAATGGAACTGTGATTGTGATTTTTCTTTTTCTCTTTAGTAGATTAAATGTAAAGTGAGCTCCAGTGATTGTAAAAACAGACAAATTCAAGCTAGAAACAGGGTCACATTTTCCACAGGAAAGTAATTACCTGTTGGCACAGTTGACTGTACGCTACAGCTGATTACTTATTACTAATTATTTTAAAAGCCTGACAGGACAAATTTGTCAGAGGTATATGGTCTAATTAAAACAAAATTAGAGGAAATCAAGTGACCTATGTTAGACAGATGGTGAGATAAGATGATCATAATGATATATGAGCAAAAAGAATTGTGAATGTAGCTTGTGCACACATATAACAGGCCAACAGTGCAGCTCTGAGTGGCTGCAGTCATAGTGAGCACATTGGTCATGCAGCCTCTGTGCCTGTCACATTGGAGATGCCCCAAAATCACAAAAAAAATTGCTGTCCATGTTCTTAAAAGCCTTTAAGCCTCAGGTTTGGTGGCCTGGAAGAGACTTGTCCCATTACTGCCTTTGGAAAAGTCTCTTTTGGAACTAACAGTATTAGTTCTTCAACTGATCCAAAGATGGATGAAGGAGAATGTGGAGGGTTATTGAGTTAAGCTCAAACTAGAAGTGCTCCAAGCTGAAACTGCTATAGCAGGGAAGAATTTTCCCTATTTTTTTCCCCAGTATTTTTGCCAGCTCTTTACTGAAAAAAGACGCCCACTTTTAACACCTGGAGGATAACTTGCACCCATGTCTGTGGGTCCAGTGACACCTCAGCTCGTGATTCTTGGCTCCTTTTGTTTTAAAGCCTGTCTGGTGACTCTTCTCTTCCACTGCAGGGTTTATTTGCTTTACCACACCTGGAGCCAAGTCCTATATGGAGGTGTGGCAGGAAGCATCATGGCCATAGCCTGGTTTGCCTTCACACAGGAGATCCTAACTCCCCTCTTCCCGAGGATAGCTGCGTGGTAAGTCTCTTTATTCTGTGGAGGTTTGTTATGGATGTTAGAAATGAGAATTCCTGGGCTGTGTCCCAGTTTTGCATACTGGCTGTTGTGTAACCTACTTTGTTCCTCCATGTTTTCTTGTGCATGCATATATACAAAGGATCATATGTCCTTGGTAAGGGTGGGGAAAAGGGAATTCAATGAATTGCTACATTTTGTAAAGCCCTACTAAAGCTGTGAGGTGTGGCAGCCTGCTGGAGGAGCTCTGCAAGATGAACAGCAGACCTTTCTTAATGAATGTGTAATGACCCAGTCAAATTGCAGAGCTATTTACATGTAACATAGTCTGGAAATATTGCATAAGGAAAGAAAAAAATATTTTTTTAACATGTAACAAAGAAAATGTAACAAAGCCTGAAGTGATAGAATAGTACTGTTAACTAGGCAGGTTTTGGTTTTGTTGGTTTTTTTAAAATCAAAATTCCAGTGAAGAAAGTCTAATTATTTCCCCCTTTCTACCACATTGTCCTTTTTCAGGCCAATTTCAGAGTTCTTTTTAATCCGAGATACCAGCCTCATTCCTAACATCCTGTGGTTCGAATACACAGTCACAAGAGCAGAAGCAAGGTAAGTTCTGTTGGGAGTGGAGGAGCTGTTGCTGCTCTGACCTTTCAGATGCACTTATGAATTAATTTTCTGATATGTAGCTGATAATTTTCAGCTACTGTGGGTAGAATAGCTTGAAGTAAGGAAATACCAAGTTGTGGGTTAATGACTGCATCTGAAGGGTGAGTCTGTAGAGGGTGTGATTCAAGAATTTAATCTCATTTAAGTAGCATTTCAGCTCCCTGGCTTATGGTTTTTGCAAGCAGTTGTTTATAATCTTGCCATCCCCATGTGAGCTTGTGTACACTGAGGATGGGGTGGGTGTTCTGAGAGTGTGCAGAGTGGGAAGGAATGATCAGCTTGGTGGGAATAGCAGGGACACTTCAGTTTTGTGTGGAGCTAAGCAGAGGCATACTTTAATCCTCCTGTATTTGCCTCTGGCTTGTTTCAGCCCCCTGGGATGGGGCTGGATTTGGTGGTGTTCACAGGGGTCCCAGGATGAGGGAAGAGATGAGAATCTTGACTTCATGTTTCAGAAGGCTGCTTTATTATTTTATGATATATATTTTAAAAAATGATATACTAAAACTACACTAATGAATAGAAGAAAGGATTTCATCAGAAGGATTGAAAGGAATAGAAAGGAATGATAATAAAATCTTGTGACTGCTCCCAGCCTCGACACAGGTGGCTGTCATTGGTCATCAAGTAAAAACAATTTCACGTGCTGGGTAAACAATTCTCCAAATCACATTCCAAAGCAGCAAAACATGGAGAAGCTGAAGCTTCTCAGCTTCTCAGGAGGAAAGATCCTAACAAAAGGATTTTCCATAAAATATGTCTGTGACAGCTGGGTTCCCCTGTGCTGCCTTGCAGGAACAGACAGCGCAAGCTGGGTACGAAGCTCCAGTGACCGGGACCAGGGCGCGCTGTAATGGACACACAAGAGCAGAGACCTGGGAGCAGCAAGGAGCCTTTTTACAGACGGACCAAAGGAACAGGCAGGGACCATACCCAAAACCTGAAAGCCTTTGCTCTGCTTTAGCAGCTAAGCTGGATGCTCCCTGATGCATGTGGGACCGTGCAGGAGTAGAAACTCATTTTGAACACAGATGCACATGGTTGGATGTACCATCGTGTCTACGTCAGGGGAGGGGGGAGAAAATGCCTGGTGTCGTGTTCGGGGGAGGGAAAACCAAAAATGAATCCTTTCTGTGACTTTTTTTTTCAGCATGAAATATACACACTATTTATTTATTTTTTTAAATTGAACTATTGTTTATGGGGTGGGTGAGGCGTTGATTGTGTGTTTTGCTTTTTTTTTTTTACTTTTTTTTTTGGAAGAAGATGACAAAACTATAATCTCAAGTTGGTCATGTTTAATTAGGGCTTCTAATTCTTACATGGTTCTTAGGAGGGAGGGGATCTAGGAGGGGTGACCAAGACAGAAGGGAGAAGAAGACTTTCCTTTCTGCAGTCAGTTTGGGAGATCAAAATCAATTCCAACTGTACTTTGTACAGACAAAAAGACAGACTATAAAGATCTAATTTTTAACACTAGTGACAGTTCTGCAGGGAATCCTGCACTGATACCAGTTAAGAGGAGTGTGTGTGTAAAACAAAGAAAAACACAAATATACTGACTCTTATTTTTTTTTCCACTGCTGCTCCTGTTGTGTAATTAGCAAGAGTGTCCTTTTCAGAATCTCTTCTAGGTGGCAAGACTATCATACATATCTCACATTTATTCCATCTCTTCCTTTATACTTTTATTATCTCAGGGTTGCTGTGATCTGTACAGCTTTTGTTGTACTGATTGTGCTGAGGGCACTGGGAAGCCCATTGGTTATAAGCAGTGCTGTGCTCCAGTGTGAGTCAGCCCAAAGCCTTACAAAATTCCGTTGCTGGTCTCTGTCTTAAGCACTGGATTTTTTTTCCTGTTAAAGCTTAAGGGAGGGATTTTTAAGAATGAACATAGTGACAACCATAAATGAACAAGGCAAATGACTAATACCTAGCTCAGCTGCTCTCTGAATTACTCCTTGAAGAGCCCTGTTAGACTCCATCCATGAGCTCCAAGTAGGGAATTTATCCTAGCAGAGGCTCCATCACAGTAGCTTGGTTGGGGTTCTGCAGCTGTAACCTTGAATGCTGAACTCCTACCAGCAAGTTTTGCTCTCCATCCTTCTTCCATGGATTGTGCGTGGGGCCGGTGGCGCTCTGGGTGCTGTGTCTCTGTGGGAGTGTGCCTGCCATCTCTGTGTGCTGGTGATGCCTACGACCTCTGTGAGCCATCAGTGACCTGCCAAGGGCTATACTCACAGTGCTTCAGGGCTGTGCATGGACACTTTCTGTATTTCTAGTATATAATGCAGCAGTTCAAGTGTAACTACAGAGAAGTATTTATTCAAAGCACAATTGACTTGAACTTTCACAGATAAAGGACAGCTTCTGAACTGGCTCAAAGGTCATCGGTGTGCCTTCGATGCAGTCATGAGCAGAGGTAAAATGACTGTCACATCTCAGTCTTGCTGCTTGTTTTACTATCTCCACTTTAATCAGACTCCTGCATTATAAAGCTGCTTGAAGTCAGATTTTTTTTTTTTCTGTTCATCCTGGTTATTTTTTTTTAAGTTTTCATCTGTGCCTGTTGCTATAGGAGTTTGTGTGTTTGTGTGGAGCGGGAGCTGCTGTTGGACACTCAGAGTGTAAACTGTAGAAAGTGATCCTGATTCAGGAGATCAGGAATGAAGGCTGTTTAAATTTCTGTGTTTAAATAGCTACGGGTAGTAAATTAACTGTTTTCAGTTGGTACAGCAAGTAGATATATATATAAATTTTTTAAGAACTGTTTAGCATAACATAAGCAATCCTGTAATATCTGAAGGACCCAAGCACTGGATCTGCTTTGAAGGTGCATCATAATCAAGAGGCATCTTGCAGCTTTCACAAGGACATTTGATCTGCCTTAGACCAGCTCTGTTGGGATGAGACAGGACATCAGACAGGTCCCGTGACATGGTGGTACCATATGTTTCAGTCTGAAAACTGGTACTTATGTCTAGCAAAACCATTCATTTTCTCTTTATATCTTTTGTAAGTGCACTGACAAAGCCAGAACAGAGATCACACCTCTCTTCCAAGGTTGCTGAAGGAGTGGATTGTTTCAGGAGTGGCTTAGCACTTCCCCAGCCTCTCGAGCTGTTACAACAGACTGCTGGAAAAAATAAATATATGGAAACACCTATTGAGCATAGGGAAGAGTGTTCATCTCCTCATGGAGAGCAGTGCAGCGTAAAAAGCTGTTCCACTTCATGTTGCCTTCAAACCTAAGCTTCCTACAGTAATTCTTAGGAGTGAGGGAAAGGAAGAAGAGCTCTTGTAAGACACTGTAATAAACTCTCCTCTGTTCTCTCTGAATTGTTTGTAATCTGCATCTTCTGCCTACTTTTGCTGTACCTTTTCAGAAATCTTTGCAATACTTGATATATGGTAGAAATTCCTTAGTGATTCCATGGATTTTCTTAACTAAATGGTGCTGTGCAGGAAAAAGATTTGAGCTCTGCCTTATTATCCTACACTTATATGAAATCTCCTGCCACTAGTTTTCTGAAACTGAATGTTTTCTTTGGAATATGTGGCTTTGCAAGCAGATGCTTTCTCTTCCTCCCCTGTACTCAAGGGGGCTGGATGGATATATGACAATAAAAGGAAGGTGACAGAATGCTGTGGTTCACTGTTCTTGCTGTCCCCACACAATCATTGTCCCATTAAGGGCAGTTACGTAACTTCTGCAGTGTTTAAGGAGTTTTAAGCCTTTTTGTAGCATTTATCTGTTTATTGTGTCCCAGTTTATTCAACAAACATTTCCAAACTTTGCATGACATGGATCCCACTACCCAACAGTATTTAACACAGCTAACCAGCAAAACATGCAACACTACCAGGCTGTGTCAAAAATTGCACTCACCCCAAGAGTTATCTGAATATTTTCAGTCTACGAGTTTCTGAAATAATTTGTTCCAAATCAGTCATTTTTCTGGAGCTTTAGTTTCTTCTACTTAATGTGCCTTTAAGACAATGGGCATCTCTTGATAAAACAATCAGAAACAGGGAGAAGAGTATTCAGTAAGTCAACAGTGAAAAAATCTTGAAGATACAAACCAGAAGGACATCACATTTTAGAACTTGTACAATAAGAAAAGACTTTCTAAAGGAAAAACCTTGTAATGATTTTAGTGTCCTTTCAAGCACTTTAAAAATCAACCTCATTCATCTGAATTTCAGCTCTGTGTTTTAGTAAGGATGCATTAGGTGGTTTATGAATCTTGTATCTCTTTTAGTCTGCTCCCTGCAGCTGTACTCTGCTGAAGCTAGTGGGATGTCCAGATTTAGTTCCAGAATAGATCAATCCAATCTTCTGAGGTACAGTCTTCATCAGCACATGCTTATGCTTAGTCTTTAATAGGCACTTTGCTTTGAGAGCCTTCCCCTTTGAGACAGAAATGGAAAAGGGCCAGTGTTAAATACTTCAGTAGTGCTACTTGTGCTTGAAGGCATTGCAGACATGGAAAAATAATTCATCCCCTGGTAACAGAGGCTGATTCAGTATGGGGGGAGGATTACTTTGGCAAAATGAATATTTTTTTCCATGTAAAAGGCTCCATGAATCCAGATGTTATTCCAGTAAGGTTTGTTCTTGTCTGTAGTATTTACACAGTCACTTAGAGTTTGATAATACTGAGTATCCTCTAGTAGTTTTCAGTCTGATTGATACAGAGGAGTCACCAGAGCAGGGATTTCTGCTTGCAGGTCTGCAGTGCTCCTATTCATGTTTTTAGGCTATCTCACTCCATTCAGGATTCTTCTAAAAGATCAACTAAATCCATGTAGATGATGTGAAAGTGGCAGTTCAATCAAGTTCAATACAATCACTGGCTGTGCAGGTGAGTTTCAATTAAATTTTCCTCTTTTAAGGTATGTTATTAGGTATAAGATAGAAGCTTTGAAATAACATCCTTTCAGGAAAAAAATGCCAAGAGCATTGGCATGTATATTTTGAGAAACAAATTAGAATTATTTTTTCTTCTTTTACTTTAAAAAGCTTTAGTGCAAATTTGTTCATGTATGTTCATCAAGGCACTTTGATCATGTCCCTTGCAATTATTTCCCTGTTAACAAAACAGGCCATCACACTCCTAATGCTTCTTATTTATGGTGACATCCCAGCAGACACATCTTGAAGGGTGTGCAATTTAAATACAGAATTCCTACTGCAGAAAGAGCACTAGAATTCTTTATTACCATATGGTTTTACTAAATAAAAGTGTAGTCAGGAGCTTGAGTTCTGACAGATGGGTTGGAAGTAGTTCCTATGCTACCATTGTATGTTAATGTTTATATATAATCTTTTACTGTCTCAAGTTTGTCAACTGAACATAAAAACAGTATCATATGATTATGTTCTCTCACAGAATAAAGCTGACACAAATTGGAGTAGTATTTCAGTAAGAAATAACTCCCCAGAGTGGCAGAAACGGTGCTGTGCAGGAACAGTGCAGAAAAAGCCCTACAGCTTTCTTCCTGTTTTTCAACATTTTATGCCTTGTTACAGCAGAGTGAAAGAAGGGTTTCTGCAGCTGTTTTTCCTTTGCCCTTTAACAGATTTCAACTCTGTGGGCCAGGAATGGAAGTATGTGTTGGAGTTCCTGATCAGAAACATCCTTATTTGTCCGCAGCTCAGGCATAACATTGTGCACAAAAAGGCTGTTTCTGAAAGCAAGGTGTAAAACCACATTGGGTTAATGTGTGTGTCCTGAAGGACATCAGGCATGTGGCTTGTTAATAAAGAGTCAGCATCTTTTTCTTTTCCTCAGCTCCAAAGAAAGGTACAATGAAGCAAGTCCTGCTAAATGCCTAGGAAATTCCTTCTCATCTCTGCAGATATGAAGGTACCTAAAGCCAAAGCTGGCAGAACTTACATGAGGAGAGTTTTGTAGAAGGTTTATGAGGAAAAAGCTTAAGGCTGAGCTGGATGATCAATGGTAGGACCATGGCAGGAAGCTTAACAAAAAGCCCAGACCAAGAACAACAAAGAAAATAACCTGAAACAGTAAAAATCACCTCAGTTTGTATCAAGTCATGTCCTGTGTTAAGAGGGTCAGTGTAAGACGAAGGAGATCCCAGTGTCCTGAACAAGGGGAAAGGAACATTCCTGTAGAGCCTGTACTGGTTGGAATGCCTGGGATAAGTAGTGCAGTGTACTCTAACAAGACTGGATCTGCTCTGGCTGAACTTCCTTCTCCCCTTGCTGAAGCTGAATGATGAAGGCTTTGCTGGAGCAGTAGAAAAATCTTCAGTCAAGACTGGAATATGCTCTTCAGAAGATGAAACCAGGAAAAAGACTTGGTCTTACAGTAGTTCTATCATACAATAATCATTCCCTGCTTCTCATGGACAAGAACTACCTTCCTCACCAAACGGATTTAGACACTGGCAAGGACTGTGCTTTCTGTATTCCCTTACAGTAGTTTTCATAAAAATCATATTTGCGTCCTCTTTGAGGACAGGAAGGTGCACTTTGCATTGATGGGAGAGGCCCTCTCAGTTCTACTTTGGTTTGGGGCAGTGTTTCCTCTCACTACAGAGTCTGACATCTGTGGGTGACTATTCTGTAACATCTTGCTGAAAACAAATGGTAGATACCTTCTTAGGTTCCAGGGCAAGCTGTTCTCTGAATCGTTTTCTGAGGAACTGGGAGCTTCAGTGCATCAGGGATAGCCCATTTAACAGGGGGGGTTTCCCTCTTACAGTTTGGATTTGGGAGCAGCCTGGAGCAAGATCCTCATGTCTAGCAGTGCTTTCTCAAGGTAATGTGCCATGCGGGCTGCGTTTGTGTCAGCACAGCTATTGAAGGCTGAAATTGCAAAGTTGATGTGTTCCTCCATCGGATTGTAACACACTCCGTAGCCATCTGGAACCACGGGACCAAAACACATCACACAATCTGTCTTGGCTGGCACCTGTGGAGACAATGTGATTAAAACCTTCTGACCAGTCAGAGAAAAATGAAACCATCACATGGAAATAGCTCTGTCAACAAAGGAAACTCATCTCATTAAACTGCTGTAGTAGGGCCTTTGGTCACCCTCACCTCCCATCACATGTGCTGGATCCTACCATTTAGCAGCAATGTGTTTTCCTCTGCATTTGCACAGGAGTGCCTCTCCCCAGGGCAAGCTTGTAGTAAGTCACAAGTAGAATTATTCAGTAAGAATCAGAGCACAGCACTTAACACAAAGCTGTTCTGGCTGCTGACTTCATTGATATCACTTTGATTTAGACACCACTCTTGGTGATCTTGGCTTTGGTTATGATAGTGAGGGACTGTGGCAGGTGTAAGATCAGATCTGTAGCTTGTGGGATTGACTTACAAATTTCTGACCCAATGTAGATGAGTTTCTAACGAAAAGGAACCAAAGAGAAACATGGAGAAGGAAGGCATGAAAAGGAACAGAGAGAGCTTTTGGCTCAGATGAGTTGTACCTGGCTGGTTGAGAGGTTGAAGTGCATTGCAACAGCATAGGCTGTGTCCATGAAGAGCTCAGGGATGCTCACCAGGTCCTCGATTGCCTGGAGCTTCAGCCCCAGGAGGTGCCGGTCTATGGCATTGCCCCGTATGGCCTGGGGAAAGCAAGGATGGACAGATGAAAGCCAGGCCTGAGCAAAACTATTTCTTTGGGTTAAAGAAAAGAACACTTCTAAAAAGTCTCTAAAGTTAGAAGGAAACTAGATGTTGCTTTTAAGACCAATAATCTTGTTTGTAAGGACTGTGAAATTAAACACACCAGTGCAAACAACCTTACAGTTCCTGCCCATGGACTCCCTCTGGTTTAAGGGCTCCTTGTGCAACTTCAGTGTTTATCAGCAACAATGATAGTAAGAAATGAAGCTATTGTAATATTTGATTCTCTCCTTTAGGCCAGTCACAAAGGACACTTACACACCAGCTTGGGAGGATTTAGTCTGTGGCTGTGCAGCAATGTCAGATCAGACCTTTGCAACACTGATGGCCACACCACTGCTGTGTCAGGAGCAAAAGATGTTCAGGTCTTGTCTTTCCTCAGAGCTCTCATTTGCTTGGTAAACCCCCAAATCTGTCTGTACAGAGGACACTCACCATGTCTGTGTATTCCCTGTGGGCCTGTGTGGCTCTCCTCAGCAGGTCAGCTTTCTCCTGGTCCTGTGAACACACAAATCTGTTTAAGTTTTTCTGCAGAATGGAGAACCTCATTTTGGCTGTTCTCTAGGATGGAGGACATTTCTGCTTTGTGTGTCTGTATGAAATTCATTTATATTTACTAGATTTAATTTCTGCATCATTTTGTTTGGCAGCATTACTTCATTCTGAATAGAGTTCATCCATCAGTAGCAGAACTTAGTGTGAGTAGCTGAACAGCCTTACAAAGGACTTTTTGGTGGGCTTAGAAACATCCACATGATGTTTCCCAGGCTTTCAGTGCATACGATAGAAAAGTCAAATCAAACCTCTGATGTGTAAAGATACTGCAAGCTATGGTTTAGCTCAATATGGGGTGCAGCCCTCCTTAGCTGAAACCAGATGACACAGGGTTAGCCAAATAAACAGCTTTTCTCTTTTCTGGATTCCTCTTACTCCACTTCTTTGAGGTCCTCACCGATTTGTCAGGGCTGTCCATGGACTGCACAAACTTGAGGGAGTGCACGGAGGTGGAGCGGATGGTGTCGGTGCGGCCCAGGCGGAACATCCGCAGTGACGCGCTCTCGTACGTGGCACAGGCGCGGCTGTACATCCTGGGACAGCGAGGAGAAAGTCACACAAGTGAGTCTGCCCTGGGAGAGCCTTGTCTGTGCCAGCTTTAGCAGGCTCACATGTTTGAGTCTGTCAGTGAGGAGGTTGAGGAATGACCTGTGGGTGGTCTTACCTGTAGTATGCCAGCTGCAAGGCCAGCTGGATAAAAGCATCAGGGCTTATCTTCTCTGACTTGGGGAAACCTTTCCCAAATTGATGAAAGACCATGACTTTGATATCCAGATCTTCAACCATTCTACAAGGAAAGAAAGAGGAACTGTTCCTTTGTTTGTTGCCCATTCTTATAACACAGTGGAATGGATTTGCTTTCTCAAGGCTCAGGGGGAACAGGCCATCTGGATCTGACTTATGCAGAGAGCTCCAGCACACATAGATCTCTTTGGGCAGCACCACAAAGGTAAGAATTTTTGGCCACTGCTGAAAATCTCCACCAGATTAGATGGTCATGTGTGGATTTATACTCCAGTATTCTTGGCTGGATCCAGTAAAGCTTTGCTCTTTCTTAGCAAATGGGATGAATCAGTAATAACCCTTTTCTAGCTCCTCTGACCTTATTCCTGGCAGTGCTTTTCAGCTCAGCTCAATGCTGTTGAGCCCAAAAGTCACTGGGAAAACTCCCTGGCTGCAGTGGGGAAAGCCTCATTTAAACCACTGACAGGCTCCAAAGGGGGACAAGAATTACTTCCTCAGTTACCCACCCAGTTCTCCATACTCACATGTTGAGGTTTTGCTTTGCCTGCTCTATGTCATTCTTGATTTCTGGGGTGATGTTAAACCGCAGCTTTTTGGGCATTGGCAGATGAACCGTGGGCGATTTGCCCGTCTCGGGTTTCTTCCTGCACAGAGAAATGGTTCAGTTTGAGCAGACCTTTGGCATGAGACCACAGCCTGGACAGAAATGCACAGGAGACCTTCCCTGACACCTTGTGACCCTGATCACAGCCTGACAGACCCCCCACAGTGCCAATAAGGGATCTCCAAAGCTGAGGAAAAGCAGGGGCAGGACTCACGTGAACTCCACGATGTGGTCCAGAAGAGCAACGATGGGTGGGCCTTCTGAGGGAGCGTGCTCATATACGAGACCACAGGAGCCATCTTCAGCAACGATGAACTGGGACAGAAGCATGAGAGGGGACAGTGTTGAAGACAGCCAGTGTGTGAGGCAGAAGATACCCAGAGAGACCTCAGTGTCTCCCTGTCTGTGTCAGAGCCTGTCTCTGCACTCTGAGAGGTCTCCTTTAGCAGCACAGCAGGGGAATCCTTTCAGCGGGTGCAGAAGATACATTGCAGAAGAGCATTGTTACAGTTTGCAAAATTCCCTGGATAAGGGTGTGCCTGACATAATGGTGTGCTCAGTGATTTGGCCATACAGAAAGGTGCAGTGGCTCTGGTTTACTGAGATACACCCAAAGGACAGGAATAACATTGCCACATGCTGGCTTACCCTTACTTTTCAATGAGCTGGAACATCTAAACTTTATCCCCTTGGTGAAGAGTTCCTGAAAACACTGTGAAGAGTAGCTGAAAACACTATGAAGAGTTCAGCAGGTATGAGAAGAGTCCTCTAAAGCACCATTGCTATAATCTGCAAGCCAGGATATACCAACTAATGAAGGAAAAAGCTCCAACAGCAGCTGCTGTTGAAGGATCTTGACAAGACTGAATGGAGAAGAGATCAGAGGGATGCTGTGAGATGGCGGTGCATGTTTCAAAAAACTAAACAAAATGCCATTGGGCAGCTTCTGGCAGAACCAGGAAAAGTGACAAGCCTGGAGGACATCTAAGGAACAGACCTCCCATCGTTTTGGCTGCCTCTGAGCAGATGAGGCATTGTTGACCGCAGGCAGAAAATTGATTTATAAGGAACACAAAGACCTGCTGCACTGAATAAACGTGGGCAGAGGCAGAAAAGAAACAAGTCCCTGAGGCAGCAGCAAATGCTGGTGACTGCAGGGGGAACCACAGGATCTCACACCGTCAGCCACCACTCCTCATCTCCCTTTTCTACTCTCTTGACATGAGGACCTTTGCTGCACAAGGTTCCTGGGAGTTTTTAGACTTCTGTAGTCTCAGGAAACACCTCCAGAGCCACCTCTTCAGTACTTTTAGAGCATCAGTTCTTACCTGCAGGGTTTTGTCGAACCATCGGTTGCCGCTGTTCAAGCGGCTGCCGCCGCCGTGCAGCATCTGCGCGGCCACGCGGCTCTTGTAGATGTCCTCGGACACCCGGGGCATGGGGGCGTCCAGGCACACGGTGCAGATGCTCTTCTCAATCGCACGCACCGACTCCTTGTTGGTCTTATCTGGGAGAGAAATGAACTGTGAGTAAGAGGCAGTTGTGTCATTGGAAGGAGAGAAATTTGAAAGAGTGGATTTGAAGGACGCGGTGTTGGGTTCCCACCGTACCTCAGTGGGGGTGCACACAGCTATTAAAATTGCAGCCAGCTGGGCTGTTACAGGTGTGAACATGGCTGCATTCACTCTCCTTTTTTCAATTTTCTTACATCCTACCCATTTGCAAGGCCACAAACTCTGGGATTTCACTAAACTTCATACTTTGAATCTGTACCTCCCAACCCAAAAATTATAACAGATTGCAATGATTGCTTCTTTAAGGTGGAAAGCTCATGTTATCTGTCCAAAACAAGCTTCCAAAAGAAAAAACTGAGCAGAGCACAGTGGGGAGGTTTGTTGTTCAAGGATCTGGAGTGTTTCTTACCAGACGTGTGTTAGGGGCTCTACAGACCTTTCAGGAGGTTGTTGTAGGCTTTTGCCCAGCTGTTTCGGTGGTTGGTGGTGAGGATCCCAATAGGTTCTTTGTTTGTTTGGAGGGAGGTGTTCCAAATCTTCTCCAGCTGAATGAAGAGCTGCTCAGCAGTAAGGGGAGATCCATCACTGTTGTAAACATCCAGCTCAAAGAACTGAACATGAGAAGAATAGACAGGGACAGAGACAGTGAGAGAAGACAACTGTCCTGCCCCGGAAACTGGGAACAGCTACTTTGAGAAGGTAAGGCCTGGCTGAAGAACTCAGCTTGCAAGACTTTTGAAGGATGCTCAGAATTGAGACCCAAGTCCAGCTTCCTTTGCAGGGCATAAATACAGTCCTGGTTTTATGAAGCCATGGTAACAAGGACCAAGGAGGAATTCCTGTTTCTGAGACTAAGTTGCAGTGGGAGGGTTTGTTATCCAAATTTCACTTTCAGTTTCCAGTTGCAGACATGGTGTCTGGGCTTTGAGAGACAGGAATTACAGGGACAAGAAACAGAGGAAGGAAGACAGTATTTTTCTGCCTCTAGTCTGCTGGTTACACGTGGAAATTCTGCTGCTGGCCAAAGGGGATAAAGGGAGGAGGAACATATCCCTGGTGAGAAAAACCTTGTGGGCAGAGACTGTTATTCCCTTTCCTCTGTATAAACAGCTAGCAAAAGGGACACTTGCACCTCAACCAACCTTGAAAGCCCAGCAGTTGCCTTACCTGGAAGTTATGAACGACTGTGATGTGTCTGGACTGCTTTTTGCCTTTGGCATAGTTGACAATGGAGTCCCGCTTGGGCCCGGGAATGCGGCAGGATGAGAGGATCTGGTAGTACTGGTTCATACAGAGGGGCTTCCCACCCATGTACTCCACTGGGAGGGTCTCACTGGGCACATAGCAAGATAAGGAGGAAGGAGGGAGAGAACAGATCAGTGTGAGCGGGCCTGTAGTCCCCACACAGGTCACAGGTTCTGCCCTGCAGCTGCACTCCCTCCCTCCCTCCCTCTGGCAAAACCTAAAGGTATTGGTGGCATAAAAAAGGGGCTGTCCTTCCCCATTCCTAGCAGCTTTCTTAGTACAGGCTACAAAAAATGTCTGTCTGCTGGCCTTTCATTTGGGAAGGAGAAAAACCACTGTCCTTTCTGTGACACCAGAGAATCAGGTCTCTGGACCTAGTCCATGGCTGTGGCTCTGAGTGATGAGTACCTGATGTGATTCATGAACTAGGCAGGGGCTCAATCACTTGCTTCTGCAGTCATATTCCAACCACCCTGAACTTTGTCTGACTGTTGGTGTTGGTAAACATATTTTTGGACTTTAAATAAGGTGTGTCCAGCAGAAATTTGCTGGTGACTAGAAGAAAAAGGGTAAGGGAGGAACAAATTTCTCTAGAGCTCATTCCATCTAGCTGGAAGGTGAGAAACACCAGGAACCCAATGTTAGAGACTCAGATTCCTGCTGTCTGAGCTGTAGCTTGTCCTGTGAGCAAACAGAAGTGCAAAGCTCTGTAAGACTGTCAGTCGTGCTTGCTCCCTCCAAGCATGTTCCCATGCCAATGAAAGCATTAAGGTAAACAAAGAACGTGAAGACAGAAGAGTAAGTTTGCTTTTTTCCACAGGAGGGGACTGGGGATTACAGTATCTCTTTCCAAATCTGTGCTGTCATCTCTTGCCTCTCTTTGTGGCAGATTTATGGACAAGGTTCAACCTCTCTGTGACGTTAAAGAAGGTGTGAGCTTTCAGGTGGGTCAGTAACTCACTTGTCAATCATGGCCTTGAAATCCAGGATACCCTCGATCAGCTTGGCAGCAAACCTGGAAAAATACCAAATGTAACAAGCTGAGATCAGGCACAGATGTGTCTGGGGCTGAGGGACGAGCTGAGGAGGATTAGCAGAGCTGTTCTCTGCTCCTCAGGAAGCTCAGCCTTTCTGCCAAGCCCCTGTTGTGCTCATCTCTGGTTCACTGACACAGCCACTCTGGGCTGTGATTTGAAATTGCTGGATAGTCGTACTGTGTAGCACTTTCTTTTTTTATGTGTCTTACTACACAGCCAAGGAACTCTGGACAGCTTTCAAGAAAGAAGGATTCAGTCATGCATTAGTGACCCTCTAACAGCAGTGTTTGCTACTGATGTGTTACAGTTTTATCATATCTGAGTTCTGATTCTCAGCATTAAAACAGCACCAAGGATTTCTGCCTTTCCCTGGCTAGGGGCCATCTTGGAATGTCAAGCCAAGATGCAGCTGTTTCTCCCTGCATCTAAGACAACACTGACTGAGTTCCTACCCCAGTGAATATCCTACTGCTAACATAACTCTGGAGAACCTTCCTCTGGCACTGAGGGCTTGGAAACAAAGCAGATGTGCTGCATGAGGACACTGAGGTGTTGTGTTTACCAGGATCAATGTAAACAGTGCCAATGCCACCTCCCAGCAGGGCTGTGACATGCCACATCAAGCTGCTTAGCTGGAAGTGACCTTCTCTTATCTAGATTGGCCTTCTCTGACATGGGAGCTCCCACCTGTCCCTGCAGGAAGGAGGCAGGAGGTTACTGGGACAGGGGGTTGTGTTTTTGGCTGAGTGACATGGTGCCAACATTTGGCATTTGCAGGCAGTATCCTTTAGATTGGCTAGCCTGCCCATCCCAAGGAAAGATCAAAGGACACAACTCCAAGAACCTAAGGGTTCTGTGAAATGAGACATTCTGCAAAGTAGTTTTCAATTAAAACTCCTCAGCCTTACTGCAAAACATGAGGGAAACACCAGTAAGAGTGTCTGTGTTCCTTTCCAAAGAATTAACAGCCTGGAAGCAGAGTTTGGGCCCAAGGAGACGGGGGAGGCTGGTTGACTTGTTTTCAGCCAGCAGTTTTGCCAGGTTAAGTAGTAAAAAACCACCACTTTCCAACTTTGCCTTTTGCTTGTGGAAGCTTTAGTTTCAAGCTGCACTGTCAAACTTCTTTGTGCAGCCACAAACTACCCAAACACACATTTAAATTGTATTTTACACAGGAGCCCACCTTCTTATGCAACTGCTGAATTTCACTGGTTGGGCACTTGCAGCTCTCCAGATTATTTGGAAAACTTAAGAGTGAATAATACGACAGAGAGCTTTCAAGACATTTGTGTACTCTTGCACTGTTGTGAGGCTAATCCTCTGCTCAGGTGTATCGAGGGGTGGGAGGGAGGATTTGTTCTCAGCCTCATTGATCCCCTGGCTGGTACTTTTGATCTGCCAGGGCAATGCTGACTGGTAACTGTGGCAAAGGTACCTGTGTAAAGGTCACTGCTTTAGTTTTGCAGATGGATTCAAAACACACTGCTAGTGGTGGTTAAAAATTAAA
Organism: Geospiza fortis; assembly: GCF_000277835.1. Classification (NCBI taxonomy): domain Eukaryota; kingdom Metazoa; phylum Chordata; class Aves; order Passeriformes; family Thraupidae; genus Geospiza; species Geospiza fortis. The sequence continues at coordinate 5,345,151 of NW_005054329.1, read as the reverse complement.
GGGAGCCCACGAGGAAGAGAGGGCATGGCAGGGTCTGATTGCAAGGAAAAGCTTGGAGTGGGAAGGCCTGGTCACTGTGGTTTCCCAAAACATGAATCACAATGGGGGACAGTCCCTTTCAGGCTCCTCCATCCTATAAACTAGCAAACTCCAGAGGCATTTCTGGGTGATCTTCACATGCCTGGGCTACTTTCTGTGCATCCTTCAACTGCACACTCAATCACAGTGCCTCCAGTACATCCTCACAATGTTGTCAGCCAGTGATGGGCCCATTTTGCAGTGAATATCTGTGCTTGAACAAAGACCTCAATGTAGTTTCTTAGTCCTTGTTTAATACCTGAACCACTAGACTCTTTGGTTTTCTCCCCTCATGAAATATTTAGACAGGTGCAACCAGGAGTTTCCTTACAGCCTGGCAGCCTTGCCCTTACAGCAAAGACAGCTCAGACCTGGGGACTACATTACTCATTCCCAATCTGCCTTAATACCCTCATCCCTGTTGAGCACATCCCACCTATAACCTAAGGGAAGGTAGAAAAGGATTTTACCTCAGCTGACCTTGTCGATCCAGAAAATCCTGCTTAGGTAAAACCACACCTGGGCTGGAGTGGACCACAACTGGCAAGCGATATTCCAGGTAAGCTGTCTTCAGCCACCAGTCTGAGAGCTGGGATGGAAAAAGAAAACATGCAGGGAGCTGCTGCCGCTGTCCAACCCAATTCTGCCTGATGGGTCTCAGCATCCTGCCCCCAGTTCTGTCCCACACTTTGCAAACAAAGGGGGGATTGCAGGGGTTTGTACTACACAGGTGGAAGGGGAAAGGAGGATTTGAACAAGGCATGGGTGGCTTTTGGTGCAGGGCTTGAGCAGAGGGTTTCACTCAACTTCTTGAAGCAGCTGTGTGATGCTGACAGGTTCAAGCCTTCAGCAGCCAGAGGCAGGGCCAGTGACTCGCTGTTCTGCCATAATCTCTCTGCTCACCTAAGCCCTGGTGAGGAGTTTGCACAGCTTGGGGAGATCAGCAGCACACTGGTCAGGAAGGTGACACCATTAAAACACAGGTACCAGTGGATGCAGCCAGGACAGGGAAGAGATGAACATCACCCCTCCACCCTCCCAGACCAGAGCTGGGCCCAGAGCCCTGACCTACCCAGTTCTCTGTTTTCCTGGCTCTTCTCTCCAGGCCTTTCTGCAGCCTCTCGCCGACGCCTCCCGGCTTGCGGAACTCGGCCACGAGCTGCTGCGTGTGGCTCAGCTCCTCGGGGCTGATGATGGGCTCCAGGGCCAGCAGGTACCGGTCCAGGGTCTGCTGCAGTGGGGGCACGGGCAGGTGGGGCAGAGCTTCCTGGTGCAGCTGGAATCTGCCCACGATCTTGTTGAGAGCTGTCTGCTTCAGCAGGCCACAGGGCCTGGCCTGCAAAGCACAGAGCAAATGTCGAGACAGAACTTCCCCCGAGGGAGCAAAGAACCTGGATTTAGGAGACTCCATCCCAGCCTCTCCGTGGGCACATGGGTGTCCCAGCCTGGGAGCAGAGCACAGCTGGGTGCTGGAGAAGGGTGCAGGACATCCAGGAAAGCTGTGAAAGAGAAACTCCGAGATCCCTATTGTCACTCCTCAGAGAAAATGCTGTTGGGATAATGGCACATCTCCCCACTTTGTGGACACCTTCCAGTTGAGAGTCTCCATGTGATGACAAAGTCAAACCCATCCCATGGTAAGTGGGAAGAAAGTTGTGAAAAAAATAATCATATACTATCAGAAACTTTCACTAATTCTTACAAAAGCATAAGGCTAAAAAAGCAGAACCCTTGTGCCAAACCAAACTACCCTTTTGGCTTTGAGGAGGCAGAATTTAGCTAAGTTTGGAGTAGGATTAAAATGCCTCTTCTCTGTCTATTCAGGAAACTGTGGGTGAAGCCAAAAGGCTCCTGTGATCCAACTGGGTCATGTGGGAAAAAAAGCACCAACCACTTCCCTGGCTGGAAAAATATAGCACAGCAAACCCAAGTGCTCACCAGGAAATCAACTCACCAGTTTTCCCCAGAAAGAGTAACAACATCGTTTTGGATGAGCAGGGTTGCACATTCTTCAGTTTGAAGATGTTTCAATAGTACTCTCAAGGTTTCCAGTTCCCTCTGCACCTCCCTCTCCCACAGATCTACTGAATCAGACACTCTTGCAGGACTCTGGACTTTGCATTGTCAGTGTGCTGAGAATGCAAAGCCACTGAGAACACTCCCTTTGACTTCCAAAACAGTGAGAAAATAGCTGTCCCCACGCCTCCTCCCAGCAGTTAAACACAGAGAAGAAAGAGCTAATCTACAAGGTGTTCAAAGCCCCCAGAAGCTGCCTGGTTTTTGGGCAGCTGGGTCTCTGTGGGACCTGAGAAGAGCTGTGAGATTGAGGTTTGCAGAAGGAATGAGAAAAACAACAGGAGAAGGAATTACTGAAGCATAAAAGAAGAGTGGAACTGGGAGGAAATGAAAGGTATTGATCACAGCAGCTTGGGCATACTGTACCTTCTCTGCTTGCTTCTGCTTCCTATCCATGGCCGGTAGGACAGAACAGACCGTAAAGCTCTCCCTGGGCCTGTGTGGGTCTCCTCTTCCACCTGACAATGTGCTGCCCGTGCAGGGCGTCACCTCATTAGCCAACTGCCACATGACTGCTGCGACCGAAGGGCTCCAGGGCTGGCACAGCTCCGGCAGGGGACAGGAATTATCAGATCACTGGATTGCGACAACTGCCCTCAAGGTGCCCCTCCGGGCACCTGATCAATACCTGGCTAGAGCCTCTCTCTGACAAGCTCTGGGCTCCAGCTAGGGCAGGAGTGGGGATGTTGTTCCTTCAGCCTTTACCTGGACCATGAAACTACTGTAGCTGTTGGGAGAGGTACCTGGACATAAGGCAGGAGAGACCCAAGTTTATGTCCTGGAGGTGGCACCATGCATGCTAACTGTCCTCACTCCCCATGCATGTGTGCTCAGAGGGAACAGCCCAATCCTCCCTACAAGCAGCAGGAAAATTAACACCAGTGGAGCAAGGTGTGCAGACAGGGCTAGCCTGTGGGCTGACATTGCTGCTGAGCCACCTTCCAACACAGCAAAGAACCTTTTCCAGAACCTGCAAAGCTGGTGGGAAAGGAAATCCACCTCCTGGGGGGCAGAAGGAATTTCCTAGCTGATTCTTAGCACAGCCACAGAGTTGAGTACCAGGATGTCTGAGGTTTGTCTTTTATTTTTACATCATAATCTGGTGTGCCCCTTAAGCCCAGAAACAACTGGGTGCCCTGCCTGGCCTCTCAGTAACTGAGTGGATCCACACTGAGGCTGCTGTTCTGCTGCTCTGTCTCCTGTCAGGACCAGAAAGGGACTGCAAAGAGCAGCTCCCAAGCCTGGCACGAGTCTGACAGCTCTGCCCTGTGTGCAGCACGTTGGGAGCCACCGATGCCATCTGCCTGGGCTTCCCTCGCCCCTCCCTGTCCAGCCCCAACTGGACATCTCAGTACAAGACAAGGCACTGGTGGAGAGGGTCCAGAGGAGCACATAAAGATAATTAAGGGACCTGAGTATCTCTCGTATGAGGAGAGTGACAGACTGTGACTTCATCCTGTTTAATCTGAAGAGGAGGAGGCTGACAGGGAATCTCAGCAATCCATATGAATATCATCAAAGTGGGCGTCAAGAGGGTGGTGCCAGACTCCCTTCAGTGGTGCACAGTGACAGGAGAGGAAGCAACGGCCATAAACTAAAACACAAGAAGTCTGCCCTCAACACGAGGAATAACTTTTTTACATTGAGGATGGCAGAGCACTGTGCCCTAGTGCCTGCCCAGGGATGGTGCGGAGTCTCCCCCTCTGGAGACACACCTGGACACGTTCCTGTGTCACCTGCACCAGGTGACCCTGCGTTGGCTGGGGGGTTGGACAGGGTGATCTCTAGAGATCCATCCCTTCCAACCCTGACAATTCTGGCACTGTCATCTCCGTCCCGGACAGCTTCACCGTGCACGCTGCCGCCAGGCACGGGAAGAAACCAGCGGGCCTGGGGGACTGACACCGGCAGGGTCCCTGCCCCGCTCCCGGGAGAGGTGGCACCGAGCGCACCCGCCCGCACGGCCCTGACCGGGACCCGAGCTTGTGTTCCAGGCCGGGGCGCGGGGCCGGACCCGACAGCGGCACCGCCGGGAGCGACCGTGTGCGCTGCCCCGGCTAAAGGCCCCGCACGGCCCCGGGCTCGCCGCCCGCCCACTCTGTACCCTGCCCGACGGAGCGACCCTCTACCGCCACCCCGCG
>NW_005054329.1:5336446-5340224 GCF_000277835.1 Geospiza fortis | reverse complement strand
TGGCAGCAGCGCCCGGCCCGGGGAGGGGGAGGAAGGGGGCGATTTACTGAGGGTGTGAAGGACCTGGGCCCCCCAGTCTTGGCACCACCCCAGGGCGAGGTTGGTGGTCGGGACTGAGGCTCTGGATCGGGGATCCCTGTGGCCCCCAGCCCCGTTTTGTGGCTGGTTCTCTTTGACTCCCGCTTCTCACACCGTGACACGAGCCTGGAAGTGCCTCCTCTGTCCAAGCTGCTGCTCGTCATAAAGCGGACCCACGGTACTCTATCATACCAGGAGGCTTGGACTCCTATGTACTCATCCCAGACTACTGTAACCCCTGCAACCCTCCCTGTTTCCTTCCTTGAGTATTCCTGGTCTCCTCACCAAGAGGAATTGCACAAAGTGTGGGTCAGAAGCAGTGATGGCTGAGAAATAAACACAAAGAGATGAAAGCAGTTCTATGAATGGCAAATACCCAGATCAGGACACTGCCCTGGGATTTATGTGTCACCTGTACTGATGGACACATCAGTGTTTGCCTTTTCACTTCACTGCTTGGGAGGTTTTCATGTTATAAACTCTTAAAAGCAGAGCTCCATTGCTGTGGTGCCAGTCACTGTGAGTTGTCTGCTGAATTTTCAGAGGAGAGACACACGTGTCTTTAATTTAAATTCATCACATGTTGTTCCTCTCATCCTCCTACCTGGAAGTTTTGCTGTAACTTTTGCAGGAATGAACCAAACATTACAACATTCAGGGCAAGAGATGAGGCTGAATTTGTTTTGTGTATGGGGAATGTGAAAGGCAGAGAAGTCCAATGACTGTCAAAGGTTGTATGACAAATCTACAGTGGACTCTGTGTGGTTCCTGGGACTTTGGATCCCTTTTAATCTGATCTGCCTGCTAGAGAGAATTGTGGAAAAGGTTGCTCATGGTTCTGGATGGTGTTTTCTATGTAAATGCAGCTGCTGATATTTTAAGGAGTTGGAGTTTGGTGGTGTTTGTTAGGGAGACAGTGCCTGAACTGGCTGGGTTGAGGACTGCAGTTGCTGGAGTGTGTCAGGGCAGCTGGTGCTGCACAGGTGCCTGCAGATTTTCTGTGTTTAAAAAGGTGAACTGAGTGACTGACAGAATTCATAGATTGATATTAGTGCCCAGGTTCCTTGACAGTGCTCTCTGCACTGCCTCTTCCTATTAAAAGTTGCACTTACAGGAGCATAATGCAAATTCCTTAAATCTCTTGGAATTTTTCTGGTTCTACAGGTTGGGCCCTGGGTTCAGATGCTGGGGAAAATAACCCCTCTAATTCATTAGCAGCTCACATTTGCATTAAATATTGCATCCTAGGCTCCGAGAGGGCTTTGAAATGAAACAATCTTCACAACTTCCACCTGGAAGAGGCTGTGCCCATCATCCCCCAAGCCCTGGTGCTGCCTGGACCAGAGCTGTGGCTCTGGGCTGCGATTATTGCCCTGCTCCAGCTTGTCCATGCAGGAATTATCCTTTCTAGAGGAATGAAGGTCAGGCTTAACACTTAAAAACAAGGCAGAGTTAGTCTGTAGGAGAGCTCAGTGCTTCAGCATGACCTGAGGCTTGGCTGCACTAGACAGAAATAATTAAACTGGCTGGATGTTGCTTTTATCTCCTGCCTGAGTGGGAAATGCATCTTTAACAATGAAAACAGACATAATGCTTCTGTCTGAAGGCTTGCAGTGTCCTTAGGAGGATGTTGGTGAGGAGGACTTGGAGAGATTACAGCCCAGCTGGGATGGATTTGTGTGCTTTGTATCTCCTGAGAAATAAAGCTCATTTCTAAGTAAGAAAAACAGAGGATTTCTCCTTCACCGGTGCCTCTTTTATCTCTTTTTTTCCATCTCCCAGGCACCTCTGAGGAGGTGGCTCCTCCTGTCCAGCAATGCTTCATGGTCCCCAAAAAGGAGATAAATGTGGTTTCTGACATGGCCAAGTGGAAACGATCTCAGGTATGGCTCTGGGGACAGGGCATGCTGGGAAATGCTGATGATCTTTTGGTGGCAGCCAGGTCTGGTCTGGGAACAGCCAGGAAGTAAAGGAGGCTTGGGCAGAGAATGGGCAATAATTGAATTTGTGTTTTAAAGAAGAAGAGTTGGTGCTTGTTTGTAGGAAAATTACTTGGCTTTAATGATTACTGGTCCTTCCCAACAAGCTGGATGAGAAGCTGATGACTGTTTCATCCTACCTGGCCTGTGCTTTATAACCAAACTGGATTTACCCAGCCCTGTTTGAGCTCATCTTAAACATGGTTCTGCTGCCTGGCCCTGGTAGCACCAGCCTGGGTTGGTTCCTTCCCACTGTGCTGTTCTGGCAAGGACTCTAGAGCTGAGCCCTTCAATTTCCTGGATAACTTTTGTTTACAGCCCGTGGTAGAGCTGGTGGAACAAGCAGGTTCTCCCCTCTCTGCCTTTGAGGGATTGGGGTGTTGGCCCAGACTTGTCCCACCTCTTAGGAGCAAATTCTTGCTTAATGACTGATGAGAGATGTCTTGAGATAAATTGAGGTTATAGCCAGGTGTCAAACAAACCTCTGGGTGCAGCTTCCAATTTCAGTCTCCTGGGTTTAAGGACTTGCTCCTGGTCAGGATTTCAATGCAGGGAGGGAGGAGTGGCAGTGTGCTGCTGCAGAGCTGCACTGGAGATGGTGCTTCCAAACAGCAAATCTAAAGAGGGGAGGAGTGAGGAGCCTGGGCTGTCTCCCACTTCCCTTTGTGAGCACAGGGTAGGAGTCCAAGGGGAAAAGGGAAGGTAAAGCACAGGTCTGGGAGGAGCAGAGCAGAGCACGCTGCCTGGGCACAGCGGAGACAGTTTGAATTTGAGGAGTTTGAATTTGACCTGATGGGAGCTGAGGGAATGATTTTGGGGTCACTGTGAGCATTTTTAGGATTCTCCTTTCTGTACTTTTTGCAGTGTTGCAATCACCACCTGCCTACTGCCAAAAAGAGCAGCAATTTCACAGCAAGCCCTGCACCCCCGGGTGTCTCCAAGGAGGCACTGTTGTGTGTTGGGAGAGGTTCCCTTGGGGTGCAGGATGCTCCTGTGCTGTGCTTTGTGCTCTGACAGACCCTGGGCTCTCCCTAAAGCTCTGCCCTCTTGGTGTTTTCACAGGCGTATGCAGACTACATGGGCTTCATCCTCACTCTGAATGAAGGTGTCAGGGGCAAGAAGCTGACCTGTGAATACAAAATTTCAGAGGTAGGACAAGAGTTTGGATCCCCTTGTTACTTCTTTCCTGCCTTTTTCACTTTTTTTTTTTTTGGCTGTACAGTGAGTATTTCCTGGGTGAGGAATGAATTAGTAACTTATCTGGGAGCCAAGGGAGATTGAATGTGGTTGGGCTATGGTTGGGGATGCAAATGTCAGGATGCCATCCTCCCCTCAGGATGCAGAGACTCTGAATATGCTTGGTGGATGGGAAATCGGGCAAGTGGGCAGAAGCAGAGGTGATGCTTTGAAGATGTGATATTCCCTCCTGGTTGCAGGCAAAAGGCTGGGATGTCTGTGCCATTCCTGTCCCCCAAGTGGTTTTTCTGTACAAAAATCCATGGGCAAAAACTTCTTCTCAAACCATTTCTCTCCCTGTCCCTTCTCGTTGCTCAGACTGTGTTAATTGCACCCATCTCCTCAGCCCAGGCTGTAGCTGAGTTGTGCAAGCTCTGGTTGGACAGCTGTGACCTCAAAGTGTGTCTCCAGCTGCATCTGCCTTGCCCAGGGTCCTGCTGATGGTCCTGGGGCCTGCAGAGCCACCAAGGCTGCTGGGTTGGGGC
>NW_005054329.1:5307021-5336417 GCF_000277835.1 Geospiza fortis | reverse complement strand
GTGGGGCAGGATCTCCCCTTCCAAAGTGTTAAGCAGAAAGCACCTGGCTTTCCCTTTGCATGAAAGTGGCTGTCACTTGTCCCTGTCTGCTGCCAGAGCCAATTTTAATGGCTGTTCACCTTCTCAGGGCATAGTGGAGCCAGAGGGAAAGGGCAGGCACCCTCAGTGGTGTCACTACTGCCCTGAGGGCTGGCTCTCTGGGTGCTGCCGATCCACACAGCACACATTGGCCACCAGCTTTGCTTCCTTGTTGCACACTGAATCCCCCTCCCTCGGTCTGTGCTGCAATGAGGAGATTCTTGGATACATTTTTACTGATCAGGGCTGTGCAAGAAAGCTGAGAGTGATGCATAAAGATCAAGGCAAAATGGGAGCAGACTGGGCCCTATGTTTATAGCTTCATTCTGGTGTGGGAAGGCAGCTGATGGTGGTGTTTAATCCAGTCTTCATGTTTGAAGTACTGTGTTGAGTCCAGCCTTCCCTTCTAGGAGCCAGTGTGAATGAGAAACTCCCCTGTAGTTCATGGAGGGGATCAGGGATAATGAGTCTCTCCCTAACAGGCTTTGTGCCCCTCTTTTGTTCCTTCAATTAAGTAGAAACTGCTGTCAAATGCTGCTCTTGCTTTCTGCTGTTTGCATTTCACCTTTGAGTTTTGTCTTTGTCATGATCTAGCTTGTTCCCAACCATTCACAGAGCAGGTCTAGGGAAACAAAGCATTAAAAATGAACAAAACAAAGAGGAGGGGGGGGGACCCAACCCTCTTCACAAGCCCTTTGAGCTGTCAGGAAAAGCTATACCAGGGCTGTGTCTGCAGAAGAGCCCTCTTGGAGTGAATGTTTTCCATCCATGGTCCCAGTCCAAGTAACAAACAAGAGACAGAATATCAGCTGCTTGGGAAGTGGCAGGGAACAAATCTCATTCCCCACACACTGAGGAGAACAGGAGCCTGAGACTTGAGGCACAGGTGGAACATCCCCAGGGTTGTCTTGTTGATGAGGTTGCTTGTTCACACAGGCTCCTTTGTAGATCAAACTGCTTATCTGTGCTTTTAAAGGCTCAGCCCCTCGTGGCCTCTTCTTGCATCTCTGCTCAGCTTTCTTCTCTTTTGCTGTACCTGCTACCAATGTGCTTTTGTGCCATCCCATCTTCCTCCCTGATCAAATGCCAGGGACACCTTCCTTTGGCAAATGACCTCCTGAAATCCTGCCTGCTGAATGCATATCCACTCTGTGACTTACTGCTATTGCTTTGCCATGGAATAAAAAATGGAAGTATGGTGTGCTCTGCTTTGAAAGAGGCAGCTTAGTGGTTTCCAAAGAGTGTGTGTTGATACCAACCTTTCTGCTGGATCCTGTGGGGGCTGAGCCCCCTTGGAGACTTGCTGAGCTTGCTCTGCTCCTACTGACACATTGTGTGGAGCTGTCCAGGGTTTGCTGCAGGCATCTGACAGGCACTGATAGCAGACTCTGGCACAGACACTGTGTCTGGCACAAGGTTGTGTGAGTGATAGGCTGTGACCTGCCTTCCCCTCCTGGAGGGAGTGCTTTCCACATGGGGATCCATCAGCAACTTGCTGGGGCTGCAGCCTGGAGCAGTGGCTTGGATCAGAGGTGCAGTGCAGTGAGGAGGACGAGGTTAATTTTTGCCATGCAAGGAGCAGATCTTCCTGTCAAACAGCCCAATGCACTGGGGGAAACTGGTCGGTCTTGTGGCTTGCTCTGCTTCCAGGAAGGAAGTGGGGGAAGCAGCAAAGGCTCTGATTTTATCAGCTCCCCATTCTGACAGGGCCTGAGGAGCCTAGAGGGGGGAGAGTTGGTTGCCACAGGCAGCTTTGGCCGCCGTGATGCCTCCTCAGCACCTCTGTCTGCCTGGCCCCTGCTCTTGAGAGCTGCTGACAGGTCTGTGCTCTGTAGGAAGCCCTGTGGTTTGCCTTTGGGACCGGTGGCAGACTCAGGGTCAAGGAGATGCAAAATCAGCACAACGAGAAGAGCAAGGAGAGCAGGGGGGAGGCTGCCCTTGCTTTGATCACTGAAAAGGTAAAGCAAAAATAGAGCTTAAAAACCCAGCCAGGCAAAACAGGCTGCAGTGGTGCTGATGGCAGTGTTCCCATAAGCTCCTTTCTCCCCCACAGGGGTCAGCCCTGGATGTACAGGCTTCCTCTGCTGGACAATGGGAAGCTGCTTCTTTTAGTTACCCCCTTTTCAAAGGGCCTTGAGCCCAAAATGAGCCACAGCTCTTTAATTATTTATTGATGTGGCTGAGCCAGCAGCTGGGTCCTGCTCTCCCGTGTTCAGTGGGGCTGGGCTTTTAATCCCTTTAAAGGCAGCGAGTGGGGAAGGGGAGGTTGGGCTCTCTGCTCCCCAGGGAAGGAGCTGGTCCATGCCAGCCATTTATCCAGGCAGCACCGAGTGCTCGTGGAGAGGGTTTGAAATACGGTGGCTGCTCATAATGAGCTGCTGGTGCCGGCGGATAAATCACCAGCATGATTTAATTATTTAATGCAGCCCAGTGCTGGGGATGCTGTTGCTTAATTGGAGGGGAATGCAATAGCCAGGGAAGAGTAGGGCTGAGTCCAAATGTGGCCCAGTGCAATGGGAATGTGTTTGATTCCTACAGTGTTTCGGGAGCAGGGAGCTGAAGCAGAGGGGGCTTTGGTCCACATGTATGTGGGGCACTGGTCTGTTAGTGCCTTCAGGGTCACCCAGAGCTATAGGCTGTCTGGTCCCTTTTTTTGTGTTCTCAGTGTGTTCAGGGCTTGTCCCAGTCTCTGGTCTGGCTCAGTGGCCAAATGTCCAGGTCCTGGGGTGGGCAGATCCCACCATGTCCTTGGGGTGGGACCTCAGGAGTCACTGTCTGTGGAGGGCTGTGTCTGCCATGAGACCCTTCCCCCCAGGACTGACCTGCAGCTGGTTCAGTGGCAGCACAACTCTGCCATGCCTGGCTCTGCCCACCCCCTCTGAGTGGCACTTCAAGGGCTGGAAACTTGCTGGGCTCTGCTGTTTCCTTGTCCTCCCGACAGCAGCATGAAGAATTGAACCACAACCCAGGAGACCAGCCAGCTTCACACGGTCGATGCCTCCAGCAAAGTCAAAGCAGCCGCCGCTCCTGCTGTCCTCTTTGTCCCCTTGAAGGAGGAATCCCCTCTCGAGACAGAGGAGCCTACATTGCCCGGGGCCTGGCCAGCTGCTGTGGCAGCTGATGGCTCTCCAGCTGCTTGGAGTCAGGCAGGGAGAATCCCAGAGCCTCTGGCAGGCTTGACCAGTTGTCAGCAGAGCTTCATGAAACTGTCTGGAGCTGTTAAAAGTGCTGCCTGTGGTGTTGCCTCTTGGAATGGGGTGGGGGTAGCTATTCTCCAGCTATTTGGGCCAGGCAGGGAGATGGTGTGCATTGGCCAGCTCTGGTCTGACAGCACAGCTGGAGACATTGTGCTATGCCATCTGCTGCACCTCTTTTCCTTCCACATGGGTCCCTCACTTCCGGCACTGGGTGTGAGAAACATGGCTGTGGTCTTGCTGTTGTTGCTGTCTTCCCATCAGCTTTGTATTTGAATTGAGACGTTTCTCTGAGAGCTTCTCATTCCTGTTCCGAAGGGAGCACTGGTGGGCTAACCAGGCTGCCTCTTCCCCTGGGTAGGTTGTATTTTGCCACATGCAGTGGGTGTCCCTGGGCTGGAACTGCCTGGTGGTCTGGCTGGTAGGAGTTTGAGGCAACAGGAATTGTGCTGAGAAGGTTGACTTGCTGTACAAGTGTGTCGTGGTTTAACAGCATCAACTGCTAATCCTGGCTCCTAAGAGACACTTCAGGACAATTATTAGAGCCTTGAGAAGGGCCTTTAAATCATATCATCAGCCAGTGGTGAGGATGCATAGCACTGTATATGTGCTGTTCTTTATCCTGTGGGGAATGCAGGACCCTTAAGATGTTGAGCCTGAGTTATTGTGCTGAAGGTCCCTTCCCTGCCTCTCAGTCTTGTTCTGCAGCTCTTCTCCAAGAGATTTTGCAGCACGGTGCTGTTACAGCTCATGGAAGACTGTGTGGGTGACTGAGGAGTCAGCCTCAGGCTGGGCTTTGTACTGGACTGCTCTCCTGCAGGGAAAAATGGTTATTCTGTCCCCTCTGCATTTTGAGGCAGATTGGTGCAGCTCATTTCCACATGCCTCTCTTGGGAAGCATGGTGTGGGCTTTAATGATTCCTGTCAGGGGGAGAGATGTCAGAGACTGAGGGACTGCTCTGTTTTATGTCCCTGTGACCCCTCACCCTCTTGCTCTCTGTAGCCCATTGAAAAGCTGGTGGCTCTGCTGAACACCCTCGACAGATGGATCGATGAAACCCCGCCAGTGGATCAACCTTCTCGCTTTGGGAACAAAGCCTTCAGGACCTGGTACGCCAAACTAGACCAGGTGAGCATGTCTGTGCTGTGTAGTGGTACCTGCAGCTCCCACAGAAGTGCAGTGTGCCCAGCAGGGTGGGGGAATGGCTCTGTCACTGTGTGGCAGCCAAGCAGCTCACAGAGGAATTGCTCAGATAAGCCTTGAAGGATCCGCCCCTTGATACACATCACTTACCATAGACTTGGTGCTGTCTTTTCCTCTTGTGAGAGCATATGGGCCGTGTAAATGCTCTTGGCTGGGTCTCCAAGTTCTGGATGAGTCACAAGGGCTGTCCAAGCCCAAGGAATTCCTCTGCTTTGTAACTGCCCACTGTGTCACAAAATGAGAGAAAGATCAGGGGAAACTGCTCAAATTCCTTCCACTCCGAGCACTTGCCCTGCACCAGGCCTGGAGGTGGCACAGCCCCAGTCCCAGCAGCAGTGGCCTTGCAGCTGCTCTGCTGCTCTAGTGGTGCTTTTGTCCTGGAGATGGCTCAGTGGGTAACTGGTTCAATGTACTTGGGTGATGAGGCTTTTCTGTCCTACAGGATGTGTGTGACCTGAATAGGTCTCAGGACAAGCTCTCCCTGACTTGTTCCATCTTTGGAGATGACTCCAACAGGAGAATTTGCTCCTCTCTCATGCTACCTCCAGGCATTGCAGAGCACCATTGCAACCCTCACGCTGTGGCAGCATTTGAGCACAGGGTGCCTTGTCCCTGGGGACAGTGACAGATCTGTGCTCACCCAGGGGAGTCTTTTGTGTCTTTCAGGAGGCAGAAAAGTTGGTGTCAGCAGTGATTCCCAAGCATTTGGCTGATGCTGCCCCAGAAGTGGCCGTGTACCTGAAGGAATCTGTGGGGAACTCCACCCGCATTGACTATGGCACAGGTACCTGGGCTTGCACCCTGACCAGGGCTGGGTTTGTCAGGAAGGGACCTTTGGAGTTGGGTGCTGAATTTATTTAAATGCATCATTACCACTATTTTTAGGGCCAGCTTGAGCTGAACACCTTCTTTTTAGGGCCCCCTCACCCCTCTGCCCTGTGTGGGCTGTGACTGGGAGCTGGGGCTGGGAGCTGTGCTAGAGCTGTGACATCCTTTCACATCTCATCCAAGGAGATGGGAACCAAGCTGTTCTGGGATGAGCTGCAGGACATGCTTCACTGCATGCAGCAGTCCTGCAACAGACAGTTTGAAGGGATAAAATATACTAGCTTGAATTGGAACTAGAGTGAGAACCATGTTCATGTTCAGTAGGAGGTGTCCCTAGAGGGACATCATAATGGTCTGGTGGTCCCTAGAAGGGAATCACTGCTTACAGAGGGACTTTGAAATCTGAAGTTAGAAGCAGATGAGGAAAAACTGAATTGCAGGTGAGGAAACCACACAGGCTTCAGTAAGAATATAAATACAGAATTGTCTGCATGCTCTGCTCCTCTCTGGAGGATAGCTGTGTCCTCACCAAAAGGCAGGAGAGCAAGATGAGTGCAAGGAAACATGGCTTTGGACTTGGGCAGGGAGAGGAAGAGGAGGCTGTGGGTAAAGGCTGAAGGATATGAGGCTGTGCATTGCTGGCTGCGGCTCGCTGGCACCAGGGGGAGATGTTGTCCTTGGAAAGGCTGGATGGGGTTTGGTCAGCTCAGAGAAGGAAATTCAACCTCTCCTCCCACCCTGTGTGTCCCAAGCCAGGGGCCCACGTCCCAGCTCACAGTGTCCAGACCATGGGTGCGTTTTGTTCCAGCACTGGGAGCTGCACCTGTCCATAGTGTGGAACTGCTGATCTTGTACTCTCCCTTCTTCCCTGGTCCTTCCCACTAAAAGACATTTCTGGGTTTGCTGGTTGTTTCTTTTCCTTGCTGTTAGCAGGAGGGCCAAGCTGCAGAGGCTTAGCCTGAGATCCCAGTACCTTCTGGGACAGACTGCTCCTGGCAGTGTCGTGGGATCTGCATCCTTCCAACACGGAGATATTTTTGTAGCAGGAGGAAATCTGTTTGCTTGCAGATGTGAGGTTCTCTTGCATCCTCCAAGCAGATGACTCTGCAGTGCTCCGTTTCCCTTGCTGTGCCAAGCTCCTGGGAAAGTCCCTGCCTTGCTCCCAGCGTGCCCAGTTGGAGCTGTTTTCTCTTAAGAAGTTCTTTTCTCTAAGTTAATGATCACCTTATAAATGTCTAGAAGGTATAATTTGGATGGGTGCTGCAGGGGAATGAAATATTGTCAGCTCATGGCATTAACAGTGACAACAGGGTTCAGAGGGGACTGTGACTGCTGTGATTGCTGAAGAGCTGTTGTGGTGCCCACAGAAAGGTTGTCCTGGGGGCCAGAGACACCTGTGTCATGTCTCTTCATGTCTTTTAACTCCAGGGCACGAAGCTGCATTTGCAGCCTTTCTCTGCTGCCTCTGCAAAATCGGTGTGCTCAGAGTGGATGACCAGATGGCCATTGTCTTCAAAGTGTTTAACAGGTGAGGTAATGGGAGGAGAAGGGCTGGAGTATTGGGCTGTTTGGGGGGAAGGGTAGAATGGGAAAGCTGAAGACAATTTTAGACAAAATTAGGAGCAGATGTACATTTTAATGGACTGTACACTGACCCATTATAACTATCTCAAAAAGAGGTGATGGCCCCTTGTCTTCAGAGGGAGAGTGTCCTTCTGGAAAGTTACTTCAGTGGAGCACAAGTTACTGAACTCTGTGGGTGAGGCTGTGCTTTGTGATAGACAGGAATATCTGATCAGAGGATCTAACATCTCTTCAGGCATCAAAAATAAAAAATCTATGCAACTGGCAGGCCTCCACTGCTCCTTTAGATGTGTTTCCAGCTCAGGAGGTAGAGTTGGTAGTGATGAAACTGGTGGAATGGGTGTTTGGAGTCCAGAGATTTAATCCCAGCTGTATCACTGTTTGGTGGCATGGAAACAATTTCCTTCTATAGTATTTCCAGCTTTAATTTTCCACCTGAAAAGTGGAAGTAGTGATTGCTGTAAGGTAGAAAACTCTGTGCTCTTTTGGAAGTTGGTGAAGGGATGTGAAGTGTCAATGTTTTCAAATAACAGTGGGGATGAGGAAGGATCTGCACAATCATAAGACTTTGCAGATAAAACAAACCCCTTCCACTGGATTTCTCTGTGCATTTGGTGTTAGGTACCATCAGGCTGCTTTCTATGGCAAAAGAGCTGAATACATATTCTGTGAACTGTGCTGTGTGTGGGGGTCCTGCTTTAGGAGTAATAAATTGTGTCCTTTCCCCAACTGGTTTTTCTTGTCCTCACAAAAGTCAAAGACAGGAGAAGGCCTTGCCTTAACCCTTCCTGTTCTCTTTGGTCTCAGGTACCTGGAAGTGATGCGAAAACTGCAGAAAACCTACAGGATGGAACCTGCTGGCAGCCAGGGCGTGTGGGGCTTGGATGACTTCCAATTCCTGCCTTTCATATGGGGCAGTTCCCAGCTGATAGGTACTAATAAAAATCTTCTTGTGTCCTGGCTTACCCTCTGCCCCATTTGTCTAGGTTGTAAAGATGGTGGGACGAGGCACTGGAGTGGGAGATGAGATAGAAGGGAGCAACTCTGTGCTGCCTTTTAAAGAGCTCTGATGGGAGGGTTGTGCTTCTGGGTGAGGGGCAGCACACCACCTGGTTGAACTTGATCTCAGGGGGGATTACCATACAGGTTATTTCCTGTTGTCTCTTACTCTTTTTAGACCATCCAAGCCTGGAGCCTCGTCACTTTGTTGATGAGAAGGTGGTAAATGAAAACCATAAGGACTTCATGTTCCTGGAGTGCATCCTCTTCATTACAGAGGTGAGGAATGGAAGGTTTGTCCCACAGGGACGTTCTCTTGACATTAGATACTTGGCTCTGGCAGTGTTTTTTTCTTCCTCCTTTGCCTGTTTGTTTGCTCTCATGGAACTGTGCAGATGAACCATTGTTGCATGGCAGAGGTGTTCTCCTTGAATGAGCTGAGACAAGGATGTTGAGAAGAAAGTGTAATTAAGCTGGATGGGCTGTGGATTGTCGTTGAAGGGAGCTGTAACAAGTGCAAACAAATAACTTTGGATCATCACTTGGATCAGTCAGTGGGAGCTTATATGGAGAAGACTGGTTCCTGTAGATACACTAGGAAGATGAAGTAGGAGCTACAAAATCACTGGGCTTGCCAAGACAACCTCCCTTCCCTGCAGCCCTTGGGTGCTGCCTGGCAGCCCTGAGCCTCCCCTTGCTTAGGGCAGGTTCCCAAACCTCTGTGCTGCTCTGTCTCCTCCAGATTCTACTAAAAGAGTTGCCCATGAAATGCACCTTATTTGCAGCTGACCTAGAGCAGAGGTGGTGCTGAGATTCCCCTGCTGGCAGCACTCTCAGGGCTGTTTCTGCTCAGGCACTGCAGGGCCCTTTGGAGAGGGTGGGTGATGCTCAGCTCGTTGGCAGCCCTGGGCTGTTTCTCAGTGAGGGAGCTCATGGCTTGCTGCCTGCAGCTTCAATGCAGGATTTGGCTGTGTTTCTCCCAGTTCCCTCACTGCACAGTCTGGACAGGGAGAGCAAGAGCTACCCACTCTGTTGTGGTGAGGGATTTCTTGTCTCTGGCAGGAGGAAGTTGATGGGATTAATTTTGAAGGACAGAGTGCAGTTCTTCCCTTTTGTTCTGTTCACTTTCCCCCTTCCTCGCCTCTCTAATTTAGTGATTAGATGGGAAGGGAGGTTACAGACTATGAACTTAGCCTTTCATGTAGGAAATCTTTATAAGAGCCTTTGGCCCAAACCCCAGGAGGTGCTGTGTCAAGTCCTGCTAAATCTGGTAGGGTTTGTTGGTACTCAGCACCTCACAGGGCTTAACCCTTAATGCCAAGATAAATCATACCATGGGTAATAAAGAGGTGCTGGTGGAAGAGATCAAGATGAGGACAGGAAACCAGGAGCCAAGATGGTCAAAGATTTATTTTAGTTTAGGCCTCTGTGATATCCAGTGCACTGACCTGTTAAAAAATATACATCTCTTGAAACGTGTGTAGAAGATTCTGCAGCGCCCAGTTGACAGGTGATGTTTAAAATACCCAGCACAATCCTGCTGCTTCAGGTCACTCTGCTTCTGCCTGCAGAAAGTCAGCTTTTTAGTAGGCTTTTCAAATAAGTGATTTGAGCTCCTTTTCTGCACATTTGTTGTGAATCATGGAATTCAAGTGTTTCTTCCGAGATCCCCAGTGCCACCTGGTGGCAAGGAGCCCTCTTGGCCCTCCTGCCACGAGCTGAAAGGGACGGCAGCAACCTGCATCACCAAATCCATGGAATATTCAGTGCATCTCCATGCGGGTTACTGCTTCGTTTTTATGAAGATTTTCCTTTTAAATCGTGGGTTTTTTGCCTCCCAAGCTCCCGGGAAGGCCGTGACTGCCACTAGGGGGGGCGAGGCAGCCTCAGTGCCCTCCAAATGCTTTCTCTCCAAAATCAACAACAAAACAAAATAGCAGAGAAAAAAGATAGAAGGGATTAAAGACTTCAATAAATGAACGATATTATTTTCTTCTGAGCTTGTCATCTGGAAACAGCTCTCCTTTAAAGGTGTTAAACATGTAACAAACACCACAGCAGTTCCCATAGTGGGTCTTGCCGACATGAGAGCAGGTTTTGTTTCAGCCTACAACTGAGGAAGGTTGTTTTCTGTCAAGTGAGAGAATATTCTCTTGAGCAGATACTGTTCTCAGCCCCCAGGTGATGTTTCAGGAATATGCTGTTGTGGTGTTTGCCAGGCGTGTATTTAAACCTCAGGCTTTTAAAGCAGCAGCAAGATGATGTCCAGGCTGAACCCACCACGGCTTCCTCCTCAGAGGAGTGCCCAGGCAC
The DNA here is from genome assembly GCF_000277835.1 of Geospiza fortis. Lineage (NCBI taxonomy): Eukaryota > Metazoa > Chordata > Aves > Passeriformes > Thraupidae > Geospiza > Geospiza fortis. The sequence continues at coordinate 5,326,217 of NW_005054329.1, read as the reverse complement.
AGCACTGAATTTTGCATGAGCTGACCTGATGTTGGGAAATCTGCAGGGTGGGTTTGGACCTGAACACATGGTTGTGGAACAGGGTGAGGTTTGCAGAGCTGGCTGGGACTCGAGTTGTTCCCCTGCTGCTGCCTTTGCCTGCCAAAGGGGTGTGTGTGGTACCTGAAAGTGTGAGGATGAGGAGGGTTTGGGAGCATCCCTGTGGTGCCTGCCACACAGGGGCTGTAGAGAACAGTGATGTAGGGCTGCCTGTGGGTGTGCAGAGAGGGGAACTGGGTACACCCCAGCTGTTGTGGGGGATCAGTGCACTTGCCCAGATGCTCCTCTGAGAGCTCAGGGCAGGCAGCGGGAATTTCAGCTTCAATCTGGCTTCTAAAAATGGGAAGGGAGGGCTCGGGTTTCTGCTGGAAGGGAAGGAGCTGACAGGAAAGCACGGCCTCAGCCGTCCCCCTCCCCCCTGCACTGACAGAGGAACCATTTACAAAAGGCCGATTCTCTTGGGAACCGAGAGGCAGGAACGCCACGTCTGTGAGTAATTTCCTGCTCAATATGGCTGCTCTGACTCACTCCGTTCCCCTGGGGTCACTGCGGGACTGCAGCGCGCTCGCCGCCTCTCGCTCTCCCCCCAGCTCTCCCTCTTCGCCCTTTGTGGCTGGAAGGAGATGATTTTTTTTTTTGTTGTTCCCCTTCTCATCCCTCTTATTTTTCCTGCCCCAGCTTGAAACCATAGCCAAGGCATCCCTTGCTGGGTGTCTGGGTGAGGAGGGCCACAGTGGGCATGAGCTGGGACTGGCCAGCTGTGCCTGCCTCCTTCTCTCTCTGCCTTGGGAAAGGGAGAACAGCACAGTGGTGGTGGCTGATGCCAGCTGTGCCCCTGTGAAGGGTGGTGACACCGGGGGAAGGAAGGTTTGGCATCAAAACCCAGGCACCCAACCCTCCTGTGTGGAGAGGGGAGGCTCTGATGGCTCAGAGCTCCTGGCAGCCGCTGCTTTGGGTGCCAAATCCTGGCGCTGGGTAACACCGTGCTTTGTGTGTGTGCACATTTCATCTCGTGCCCACGAGGGAAGCGTGTGGCAGAGGGGACAGGGAGTGGCTCAGCTGTCATCCCCCAGCTCACAGGAACCTCCAAGGGGAAGTGGAGATGCAGCCCTGCTCTCCCAGCACCAGGCAGAGCTGCAGATCTGTTTCCCCTGCTGCTCCAGCCCCAAGGCCAGCGGGTTTGAAGCACATCACCCTCCAAATAGTGAGGTTTTTGGGTCCTCCCACCCTCTCCCTCTCTTTCTTTCTTTCTTTCTTTCTCTGCTGCAGGCTGGTGTCACACAAGCATTGCAGAAAGGCAGCAGCATTTTCCCAAAGCACATTGATTGGCCCTGCTTGCTTTTTTAGTGAGCAGAGAGGTTGTTTTGGAGGCGCTTTTCCCACCCTCTCTCCAGGCCTGTGCGTGCACAGAGGGAAGGGGTTAGTGGTTGGAGCCCCAGGTCGGGAATGAGAGTCCAAGAGATTCCTCTCTCCCCACGCTCCTCTTTAGCGTGAGCTTCGGCCTTGTGGTTTCTGATGTCATGGGAACTTTGCTCAGTCAGAGTGGCTGTGTTGTATTTCTTTTTCTCCCTGAGGGTCTGTTTTTGTTCATGGAGGAGAAGGAGAGACAACCAGCCAGGGAATCTACATGCAACTGCCCCTGATTGCAGCTTCCCTCCTGCCCTCCCTCCTCCAAACCCCTCGCCCTGGGAGGAGAAACAGCAGAGTATAAAAAAAAAGAAAAAAAATGTAAAGCATCTGCTGCAAGCCAGCAGCTCACAGCTCTGGAGCTAGTTTGGAGAGCATGTCCCCTTTGCTCCTGCTTCCCCCAGAGCCCTCCTCAGCTAGAGGCAGGTGTGGAGTGGGCTGTGGACACAGAGCTGCTGCCAACCTGCACTGCCCTCTGTATTCAGGGAAGGCAGCGATGGCTGTCGCTGCTGCTTGTTGTTGATCTGAATGGGGAATGAGTCATTTTCTTGGAAAGCCCAGCAGTGCTGCACTGGGAGGTTTCTGGGTAGAATAGGAACAGCGTTGAGCCAAGCTCTACTGGGGGGAAGAACGGGACTTACGTGGGGCTTTTTTAATACAGTCATTAAAAGGGAGGTGTGCAGAAGGAGGTCTGATTAGAAAAGCGTGGCAGGAAAAGGCTTAATTTTATCAGGGAAGGAGGGGAGCTGGATTGCCACGGCTTCATGTGATGTGGCCACAGCGGGAGGGAGCAGGGAGGGAGGGAGGGAGGACGCAGTGAGGTGGCTGCTGCGTGGGTCACTGGGCTTGGTGGGAATGTTTGCTTGGAGAGAGTGTGAGCATGAGTCACTGCTGGTGCACGAGCTTCCTGGCTGGCCCAGCTCCCTCAGCCCTGTGCTTGGGTCTCTTTCAGATGAAGACAGGCCCCTTTGCTGAGCACTCCAACCAGCTCTGGAACATCAGCGCCGTGCCCTCCTGGTCCAAGGTCAACCAGGGCCTCATCCGCATGTACAAGGCAGAGGTGAGTGCTGTGGGCAGGGGGAGGCTGCTCAGCCACACACCTGCTCTCCCACAGCACCCTGGGTCAGCTCCTGTGCTGCTCCAGGTGTGGGGACCCCATCACAGCCATTTGTTACTCCTTGCTGACTGTGGCTTGGGAGCCCTTGGCTGTTCAGGTGCTGCTGGCTTGAAGGAAGTTCCTGCCTCGTGTTTGCCCCAAAACCAATCCCAAAGTGGCCATTCCTTGCAAACATGACTTCTGCCATGTCTTGTCTTACCATAGTGCAAGTGCAGGTCTCCAAATAAGGGCCAGTGTCTTGACCTGCTTGTTCTTCTGGTCCACCACTATTACCAGCTAGAGAAGACTTATTTTAAATTACCATCCCATGTTTCAAGAGCAGGCTGAATGCTTCCTTCTGATTTACCCTTTCTACAAGCCCCATCCATGCCATGTGCCAGCCCAGTGAGACCACAGCCACCTCTCTGGTTTGGCCACCCTCCACCCACCAGCTCTGCTGGCATTGCCCCAGGCTTTCCTGGTGAACCCTGACCTGGAGAACTGGGCAGTTTTGGCTCTCCCTTATCTTCCTTCCTGCTCAAGCTAACCCTGGGCTTGAGGAAGCAGGACAGGAACCTCTGGAGGGAATGGTGTTGGCTCTGCAGGACTCACTGGCTGCACTAAAGCACTGGAGGAGCAGGGATGGTGGAACTCCCTGCTGGCACCGGGTGGGCGGGGACTGGTGGTGCCTGCAAGAATTAATCCCACACCCTGCAGTGCTGCTGGTGTCAGCAATGCTCCTGTGGGGAGCTGGGACAAGCTCCCGTTGCTGGGACACACAGCTGTGCTCTGGCCCAGCACACCAAGGGGTTAACTGTGCCTGAGGGCCGCTCCCTCCCCCAGCCCTTCCTCTGCACTGCACATCCTGTGTTTAGGTTCCAGGCCACATACCTCTCTAATCTGTGAGGTGTCACTCCCAGGCCCGCTGGCTCCTTCCAGCCCCAGCTCAGTTTTCCTCCCAGCCTCCAAAGAGGAGAAGTGGGGCTGGGGGCCGACCCCCTCGCCTGGCTGCTCCTGGGAGGGGTGCCCCAGGCTGCTCCTTGGGGAGGGGGCTGTCCCTGGGCTGCAGCTCCAACACAGGGGCTGGAGACACTGCCTGCTGGAAAACCCTGAGCTGGAGCCTAAGCTGTGAGAGCTGAAGGGGTGACCACAGCACTGTGAGTGCCTTTAAAGTGAAACATGAGTGCCCTAAGACCTGGAGCTTCAGTGTGATCTGCTGCTGCCTCAACAGCCTTGCTGTGATCCTTTCTTTCCTTTGGATCAGTTCCTTCACAAGCTGGGTGCTCCCCTGGCATCCCACATTCCCTGGGATGTTCATGTGCTCTTGCCTGGTACCCCACATGCCCTGTGCCATGGTTGCTCCCACCTGTAGGTGGCTGGAGGAGCTTGGCAGTGATGAGCACCCATTCACTGATGTCTTGGGGCCAGTGTGTGCTGGCAGATCTACCTGTGCCCTGGCTGGAGAGTGCACTGGGATTCTCTAGAGACTGGGAGATTCTTCTATGTGCACCCAAGACATGGTCTTTTCTGAAGGCCTTAGTCTGTTTTGAGTAGCAGGTGACTTTCAGTGTGAAAATGCAGGATCCAGTACTGGTAGGTTTCTAGAAATATCTGAGATGTAGCTGTGTCAAGGGGAGAATGCAAAAACTGCTAGGAAGGGTAATGGTACTAATTTAGCCTAAAGTGTAAAAAATGTTGAGTCAACCAAAGAGCTTTAAATTTAGGTTTTTTCCTCAGATAATTTTTGTAGGCCTTAAAGGACTAATCCTAAAAACATGATCGTTGTGCAGTGTTGTCCTCTTGCCATGGCATGGAAGTTGTGTTCACCTGGATAGGCAGAACAGAGGGGGCACTCCTGCTCAGGGGTCCTCAGGGTTCTTTACAATAGATAGATCTTTAGATACAATCTGTTCTGGGGAGTTATCTACCCTGATGCTGGCTCAGCCAGTTCCTGCCTGGCTTGGGAGATGACAGGGGTGTGGATGTGGACAGGGCAGCATGGCTGGACAGAACTTTCAGTTATGGTGTGCCTGGCCCTGCAGGTTACACCAACATTTGCAACTGGAGGATCTCTTAGACTGATTTTCTGGGAGTGACACAAGGTTAGGAGTCACTTAACCTTCATCTTTGCAAACTGAATCCGTCTGGGTGTCTCAGGCCAGGCACAAAGTCACTGCTGGAGACCTTGTCTCTTTTCTGCTGGTTCCTGGTGTATTTCTGCTCTCTGTGTAGCCTTCAGCAGTGCAGTCTTTCTGCACTGAGCCACTGCCAGCATTAGCAGAAGAGAAGTCAGCAGCACCCCTCAAGTACTGACATGGGTCTTTGTCCAGCTCTGTGTGGCAGAGCTGGGGTGTGTGATGACAGAGAGAGGGAAGGTTTGGGGTTGTGGTGCTGCTTTGTCTAACTGGCAAAGTGAGAGCAAGATTTCAGGTTTTATTTGTTTTCCCCTCCCTTCTCCCTGCCCCTCTGATCACCCATTGCAATTAGATCAGGTGAAATCAGACACTCAGCTGGAGGCTCCAGCTCTGTAACACGCCTGGGGTGCCTGAGAAGTGCTGGATGGTGCTGGCCAGGACTGGGACTGAGTGGAGGCAGCAGCAGGGGAGGGGGTCACTTGCTGGAAATAGACCAAGAGAAATCCCACTTGATGGGAGTGGGGCAGCCCCCAGACCTAGTTCATCTAAAAAGCACTTCAAGGGCTTTATCTCTTCTCTGTCTCCTCTGTGGGATGGCTTTAAACAGCTGACAGAAAGCTCAGGTGTGTCTGTGTGTCCAGGAGCTGTGGTCTGGATCCAGGCACTCCAGGGCAGATGAGCAGTAGACTGAAGACAATGTGTCTTCAACTCTGTGTGTTTATGAAATCCCAAATGTGTCTATTTACAATATAATGGGTGAAGACATGTTTGCTTGAAAGTCCATGGGCTTTTCTTATTCTCTCCATCAAAGGCAAGTGAAGAAGTTGACAGAATAGAGTGTGGTTAAAGCAGCAGCCTTGATGTTTTTCCCCTGAGCCTGCTTTTGAGTCTCCTGACCTTTCCTTCTCTGCAGTCAGTCAGGAAAGACTTTCCATTGTAACTAATCTAGTCCCAGTTCCATCTTTAAAGGTTGGACTTGGTGTATGAATCTACTCCCCAGTTGAGTCCCAAGCAGACCTTCAGTGGGATCAAGATGGTGGCAAGAAGAAATAAGCCTGAAATTGAGCAGGGTACAGTTGAGTTGGGTACAGTTTCATTCACAGCTGATGCAAGGAAGACCCTGTTGCTTGGTACACCTAGTAATTCAGTAAACTTGTGCTAGTCCTTCTGAATAGAGGAGGAGGAATTTCTTGCTTGTCTCCTCTTGAGCTGGTGATGTGTTACATGGAATGGATACACCTTCTTCCCATTGGTGGTAAAGTCTCTTCATCTGGAGCCCAAACCAGTCTGGTCTTCCATGGGACTCCTTGGAGCTAATTGGGCTGACATTTCAAGCTGTCCGCATCTCCAGTGTTCATTTCTCTCTGCTCTCCCCCTCATGCCCGTGTTACCCAGCCCTACTTCCTCTGAGAGTTTGTCTAAATGGTTGTGTGGAGAGACAGCAGCAGCTCTGAGCATTAGGAAGCTTTGAAGGTGACATGGCCTGATGCTCAGAGGACTTACTTCTCCTTGCCATGGAGATCTGTGGTTTTCTGCCTGACTCTTATTCCCCTGGATGGATACAGCCATGCTGTACTTTCACCACCTCCAAACTTGCTTGGTTCCAGTGTGCTGATGCTTGGAACCAGTTGCCTGACCTCTGGCTCCAAAAGGATTACTGTAGGCCTGGGCTTCTGGGCACTCATCTTCCTGCTTGCCCATGATGACAGCATGAGGACTCATGCCTGTGCCTGAGTCCTGCCTTGGGGTGAGAGCTGTCTGCAGCACACAGCTTCCTCTGCAGCCCCAGAGTCTCCCCTGCTGCAGCAAGTCCAGTTTGGCCCCATGGAGAGCACAAGACTCCTTCCTATAGAGAGCTGTAACCACATCATGGCTGAACATGCACTGCTGAGCTCTGTGTGGTGGAGTGGAGCCTGCTCCGTGCCCTCCATGAGGTTTGGGCAGTCTGAGTCTGCAGTGACTCAAAAACAAGAGCTCTGAGTGGCTCTGCCAGACAAGTGCTGGCAAACTCTGACGTTACTGACCACAGTCCATGACCTTCCTGCTGTTGGCTGGTGAGTGGAAGGGGCTGTGCCCTTGCAGCCCTGCTCACCCTATGCAGGGCCCTGGTGTAGCTGCAGGAAGCTGCTCTGAGCTAATCTGCTTTGTAGTGGGTCTGTGTGACTGACCTGTGATCCATTACTCTTCAATAGGAGGTGGGAATTTCAGGGGTGAGGGGTTGTTAGAAATAGGATCATATCTTAAACTATGGCTGCAAAATCACTGGTGCTTGTCCATCAAAGACCTGAAAGTCTGGAATGCCGTTTGGGCAGTGCCTTGCAGCTGCAGAATGGTGCCTCAAACCCAGAGTGTTGGCACTGGCCTGGAGGGGAGAGTCTCTCTGCCCCGGGGGATTCTGCAGTTCTCAGTGTTTGTCGGGTGAAACTCTTCAAAGACATCAGCTCAAGCAAAGAGAGTGGTGAGGGAGAAAGCTGCTGACATAGACATGCTGCTTCTGCTCATGCTCCAGGCCTCCCCATACTGAATTTCAGTAAGAAAATGATTCTGGCTGAAGGGAAGGGGATGGGATTATGAAGTGCTACTGGCCTGAGAAGCCTGACTGGAATTTGTGGGGGAAAACATGGGGCTGATCCTCTGCCTTTGTCTGAGCTGAGTGGCCCCGAACCCTGACCCTGCGGGCAGGATGTGGCTCAGGCTGTGTGTGTAAGGTGGAAATGTCTCCTGAATTCACCTCTCTTTATCTCTCCTCCTGCAGTGCCTGGAGAAGTTTCCTGTGATCCAGCACTTTAAGTTTGGCAGCCTGCTCCCCATCCAGCCTGTGACATCTTAAGGAGACCGCAGGACGAGCCAAGGCAGCGAAGGCACAGCACAGCGCTCTTCCTCCTCCCCTCACCCCTCCTCACCACCCAGCCCATCCATTCCTGCACATCCTCATCAGCAACCACAGATCTAAAGCACAGGGATGGGACCTGGAGCAGCTCCTCCTGCACGTCCTCACCCTGGGGACATCTCGCCAGCGGCTGAGCCGGGGCCGCGCTGCTCTGCTGTGCCGCGTCCCTGCCGGGAATGGGGATGGGCTTGAGCAGGGGCTGCCCTGCAGAAAAGGCCCTCTGCTTGGCTTCCCAAGAGACAGGGGTGTGGAGGGGAGGAAGGCACGTGTGTATGTGTTGGGCAGTGGTAACTGCAATTTCCCTTTTGAATTTCATTGGAGTTTCCTGTTGCTGTTTGCTTTGGGAAACTGCTGCGCCGGGTGAGGTGTGAGCCTGTGCGTGTCTGTATCAGCCAGCTCTGCTTGCACTGGAGGTCTGAACTGGGAAAAGGGAGTTGTAGGGAGTGTCTGTGGGTTGTGGAAGCCCAGGATACCATCTCTCCCTTTTTCTGGGTAAGGAGAGCGCCCTCCCTCCACCTCTTCTGCAAGAGGGTCTTCCTTTCTCACTAGCACCTCTTCTCTTGGGTGAAGCTGGGAACCTGGGCTGCGGGCGTCTGAGCTGGCTCTGGAGCTGGAGACGAGGTCCCTGGAGGGACCCAGCTCTGTGGGAACAGCTATGCAAAGACACTGCTCAGGCCCCCTCTTAACTGGCACGAACCCTGACACATTCACACACATCCATAACTGGGTCCAACCTGCCCTCTGCAATCCCCTGCTTTGCTGCTCTGGGGCTGGGCTGGCCTCAGTGGCACAAGGTGACTGTGGTTGCTCCTGCTTGGTCATAAATTGTAGTGGCACCCCCATGGCAAAGGGATTTCCCCACAAAGCAGCAGGATCCCCAGCTCTTTGAGGGGGACACACAGGCAGCGTGAGGGGACAGCATGCAGCTTCTCATGCATTCATATACTTGGGCTGGAAACAAAAGCCTAAGTAGCCCAGGACAGCAGGTTATACCTGGAGAAAGCTCTTTTCCTTTGTTCTTCCCTGCTGGTGTTGCTGTGCTGGACCTCAGGCAGGGGAACCACACTTGCAGTGCCACCAGCAGCAGTGTGTTGAAGACAGGTGGTCTGGATCACACCAGCAGCGTCACTGGAGGGCAGAAAGGGCTGGTGCTGTTTTTGAGATGAGCTGTCTGTCCACAGGTCATGACCAAGCTGGTGCACAGCTTTGCAGCTGCAGTGGGGTTGTTTCTTCTTGGGGTTCCCAGGCTGGGTGTGGCAGGGGCAGAGGGCTGGATTGGGTTTGCTGGGGGTCAGGAGCAGCAGGGATTCTTCCCCATTCCTGCAGACTATGAAGGGACTGCCCCCAGCCAGGCTGCTCAGCTTTTGCTGCTGCAACTGCTTTACTGCTGGGGTGGGAGGAGGAAACATGGTTGTGATTTTTTTCTTTTTTTATTATTATTTTTTCATTATTTTTAACAGACCTACTCACTCCCTCTTGTAAAGGCTCTTGCAGGCACTCAGGGGAAGGAGACTAAAAAAGAGTCTAAGTTAAGAGGTGGTGGTGAAATGTCCACAGAGCTGAAGCAGACCTTTCTGGCACTGTTGCTGTCCTGTCTGCTCTTGGCTTGTTGCTGGGCAGGGGATGGGGGACCAGGAGCTTTTGACCTGCCTAAAACAACTATAAACTTCTGTTTTAAATGAAAATGGAAGACTGGGGTTAAGTCTTGTTTTACTGCTAAATGGGATGTGTTTTGTCTTTGCTTTTCAAATGGATCCACTCCTGGAATGTTGCTGGAGATCTGTGTGCTTGCTGGGACTTGATGAGTCCATCTTCAGTGGAGCAGCCTGTGCCTGGAGCAGACTCATGGTGTCTCCACCTGTGTCCCCTCACGTTGCTGTGTCTTTTGGCAGGTGTCCCCATACTTTAAATAACTGTGCAGCATCCCGCCAGCAATGTCTGAGCAAAAGCTCCTGGTTTTCTTTATCTGCCTGAGGGTCAGGAGAACATCTCTCCAGGTCTTGTGGAAATGAGGCTTCCATGCAAAAGGATGAGGATGGGTGGAAATTTTGACATGGATACAGGGGAGGGACTCCAGGAATGTGGAATACAGCACCAAAAAAGGGTGGAGAGGTGCTTCCTTCCCCTGCAGCTGCAGCATTGCTCCCTGGGACAGTGTCCCTGGGCTGGGGACCTGCGGAGGCGGTGGGAGGAGGCTCACGCACAGCTTTGTGTTTGTTGTTTGCCTGAGTCTGCACATCTGTCCTGCTGGGGATTTTGGGATGTCAAGCAGCTAATTCTTGTTTGAGTCCTCTCAGCCCGCTTGGGATGTGCCCTTGTCACATGGCAGCCACTTGCTTTGCCTCCCTCTTGCTCCCAGTGACATCCCCCACGGGCTCAGCTCCTCTGCCCACGCACGTGGCAGCACCCAGGGCTGCTCCGTGTCCGAAGCAGCACTTCCCACCTCCCCCTGTGTTGTAGGTTTAATTAAAGTTTCTGTGTTTTGCACTGGTGACTGTGTTGGTCTCTCTCAGACTGGGTTTGCTCCTGCTTTGGGAACAGAGCCAGCAAAGCCAATGGCTGGAGCCTTCAGCACAGGGAAGAGGCCCTGTGGAGGCACTTGCCATGTCGGTGGTTGACCTCGTGCTTGCACTAAAATTGATTTTTTATTTAACTGCATGATCAAGTACATCTGGTCTGTCTTTGTGTCCTTCCAAGGTGTCTTTCTGTTGTATTGTGTGGTTTATTTATTAACTTTTTTGCTATGTCCACCCCCCATCCCATCTGACGTTTGGCAGGTAGGTGATGTGCAAAGCCTGATCCCAGGCCAGCAAATCTCTTGAAGATCAGAGACTCTTATAACCAAAGGATGTTTGAGCCTTGTTTCCAAGGCAGGGTGAGAACTGGAACCTTTTCCTTCAGATGTTTTTCCTGTCCTGCTGTAGGAGCTGACTCAGGACTTCCAGCATCAGTGTAGTTCAGCAGCTTTGTTGGACTTATAATAGATCTGGATTAAATTAAACCTAGACCTTCTCACAAGTGGTGGAAGGTAGCGTAGCTGCACTTAGCAAATGCTCCTTTTCTTGTCTCTGGGTTACATCTTCTCCATCAACACAGGCCAACTGTGTGAGCTAAAAGTGGCAGTAGTGTGGAGGGGTGGATGGTGAGCAGAAATGTCATCTTGGATCACAAATGTTGTCTCTGAAGGCACTTGAAATTGTCTTGAGCATGTCCCTTGGTGAACATGACGCGCAGTGAAGGGGAAGCAGACATAGCGTGGGTTTCTGGCCATCTTCCCTCTCAGCCCACTGACCAAGCCATTTTTTTTTTTAATTCAGTTTTCAGAGCTGGGTCTTTGGGGTTGCCATTCGTAGGCCAGTTCGTGTTGCTGTTTAACAGCTGTTGCCTTTGCCTAGGGTGCATTTCGTGAATCGCCGCCAGCCTTGCCCTGTCTCTTCCTTCACAGCCCTCCTTTAGAAGTGATCACTTGTGCCAGCCAGTGATGAAGTAAGAGTTGAGAGAAGCAGCCTCATGTGGAGATAGAAGTAACAGAATAAAAAATAGAATTACTTGATGTTATTGTTGCTGTATTAACTTGTCCCTGGTGTGTGGCTCAGTTCCACTGTGCTGTGCTGGGATCCTGTGAGAGGATAAACAAAGCAGCAGGGCCTGCAGAATCTCAGAGGGCACTTGCCAAGATGAAGATGCACTTGGTACCCCAAGGACCTGGTGCTGAACCACACGAGAGCCCTGGACTCTGCATTAAGTCCCTGTGACTGCACTGGCTTCCTGAAAGAGGGAAGGAGGCAGAAATGGGTTGGAGGAGGTGAAACTGGTAATGATAACTGCTAAAGTTACCTGAACTCTCCTGCTGCCAGTGTGCTGGTGGAAACCTTGTACAGTTGAGAAGCTCAAAGAATCTTCTTGCTGCTTCAACAAGGACTCCCCTGGCTCAGAGGCAGAATTTAACAGGGCTTTTGGAGGTCATTTCATGCTCTAATATCCAAGAGGAGATATCTTCATCGTTTAACTTTGCTTCCCCTTTGGTGGATGAGCACTCTTGCCGTTGACATTGGAGAAAACTCCTTGAACATCCTGAGGACACGCAGGGTCTTGTAAATTGTGCCAAACTTCAAACTAGAACGAGCCAAATTGAAAAAGGGGCTGTCTCCACATCAGATTCAGCGAGGGCTGAACCGTGACGGGCATCATCAGCTTGGAGATTGGCTTGTTGTGAGGAGCACAAGGCTGTAAGCAGGTTTTGGAGGTTAGAAAAGGCCTTTCAGGGGGTGGAGTGGTTGCTTCTGCTTGCTATAAAAAGCCTGGGCTTGGGAATGTCTACATGGGCCGGCTCTGTGCAGGGCATTAATGCAGTTGTCGCTAAAATTGGAACGAGTCCCTCCCCATGTTCCCAGTTGCAACTGTAACATGGATAATAAATAACATCAAAATCCCTCATTAGAATTTGGGCTCCTTAATGCTCGGTACAGTCACACCCATGGAAACAAAGAATCCCCAGGAGGGGGGTCCTGTAGGAGTGGCACTGCGGGGCCCTGACCCAGTGGGCACCGAGGGGTGGGGTTAAGTCCTCCTGAGCACATTTTCCTTCCTTTTAGAAAGCAGATTAAGGTTTCCCTGACCCTATAAATGGAGGAAGGAGAGAAGCCAGAGGATCTTTATTGCTTCTCCCGTGTTTTAAGGCACCTGGGAGAGATAAACCCAAGCAGACTCTGCTGCACAAGTCAACTACCCAGATTTTCCATTTGGATGTGGATGATTTTCCAATTCCTCCTGGTTTTATATGTGAAAATTGGGCTTTTCTTTGAGATGGGGAAGTATGGGATGCTGGACACCAGCACCATGCTCCAGCAGCTGTTGAGTGGACACAACACTTCAGGTTTCAAGTGCTGATGCTGCTAAAGGATATCTGTGTTGTACTATGGCTAAAAGAAAAAAGCATGACAATATTCCTAGGAGTTTATGTGTCCTTTGATGATACAAACTATAGAGACATGACTGGTGTGGGTAGAAATTCCAGCTAGATTGTAAGATACGAGAGTAAATTCTTTTATCAAGTACTTGCTGATCACTGGAAGTGACTGCTCTGCAAAGGGCCTTACTTTTCCATGTTTAGAGCATATACCTTTAAAAATATTAGTTTAGGTATTACATACTCCCTTTGAAAAAATTCCCTTGTAGGCAAGAATAAAACTTACAAAAAGGCTGTTACAGAGATCATCAACTCTCTATTAGATAGCTTGGAATATGCTCCACTAGCACCAGAGTTTAGTCTTCTCCAAATTACTGTAGAGGATTTGACTGTATCTTGCTGATCCATCCACATTTTAATTTCCTCTGCACGGATACATATTGCAGGATGCTGGAAATCCCCAAGCCCACTGGAGCTGCAAGACTGGATGTTTCATCCTGTAACACCAATAAAATGTTAATGCATACTAATAGCAACAGCAAAGGGGTTTATGGAGCGAGCTTGGAAGTATTTTATAATTGGTAGGGTATCTGTGTCACAGAGAATTTGGGGTTAGAGTCATCAAGTATTGCACTTTGTCAACACAGGAAAAGAAAAACCCTCAAAATATACCTCAAACCTACTAATTTTTATAATTAAAGGGGAAAGATGGGAGATGAGTCCCTGGGGAGAGAGTCAAACATAAATTTCATATACATGAGAGAGCTGTCACTGGTTGGGATGGATTCAGGATCTGTGTGTTCAGTTGCCTGCTCTGCCTGGAGCCCACTGCAACCTTACCTGAGGACACTGCCTCCCTTTCCCACCTGGAGACCAAGGCTAAAAACACCATCCTGCTGTACAAACCCAGTGAATCTGGGCATGGGGTGACATAAATACATCTGCAAGATGAAATCCAGGGAGCTGACCATGACTTGGCTTCCAGCAGCTCATTGTGTGTCCTCTCCACCCAGCCTGCTGGTGTTGTCCTATTTACTGCAACCTGAGGTACCAAAACCAAGGAAAATCTGAAGCTGGGGTCAGAAGGACCAGATTTCCTCTGTCTGTCAGGGTTTCCATCTGTCAGTGTTTGGTTGCACCCCTTATCCTGCCTATTCCAAACGTGTGTCTGGGTGCTCTGGTCACTGCCGGTTGCACCCCTTATCCTGCCTATTCCAGACGTGTGTCTGGGTGTTGTGGTGAGAAGTGTGGGACAGAGACAGGAGATCACACAGGATCAGGACAGGAATTGCTGATCCAACCTGGCTGGCACTTTCCTCCCCTTCTCCTCCTGCTGGATTGAAGCACGAGGTCTCCCTGGTCTGTGGGCAGGAGGGGAAGAGCCTGGATGGCCACAGCACTGCTTGTTTTAATAGATGTGCTCCAAAACCTGAGGATTTTCCCAAGTCAACAGATCCCAAGCCCAGGAATAAGCCAGAGGCACTGCCTGACCCTGCAGGTACCACTGGGCTGAGTTGAAGGAGCTCTGGATGTGAGTGCTCCTGAAACAACCTCAGGCTGAGTTAATCCAGTGGTAACTCCACAGGGAGAGTGGAGGCTCAGTCCTCCTCCTCACCTCTCGTGTGACTGAGCCAAGGGCACAGCACCACAGAGCCTGGACTTCCATGTCCTGGCTCCTGAGGTTTTCAGCCCTGTCCTTGCTTTGGGAGTGGGAGTGGAACATCCAGGATGCTCATGGTGGTGTGGGGACAAGCTGGGAGGAGATGGGTGGTGGAAGAGAGCAGCCACAGAGCCTGGATAGGATAGGGAGATTCTCCCCTGGCTCTGAGTGTTCCCCAGACACCCTGGCTGCTGCTTTATCCCTGTGCAGGGTCATCCCCCATCCCAACCCAGCCCTGCTGGAAGCTGCCTGCAGAGCTCTCCCTCGCCTCACACCAGCACGGAGCTCGTGAGGTGCAGCCTGTCCCTTCACACGTATTTTGGGCTGTGTTTGCTCTCCAGCACCAAAGCAAACAAGGGTGAGTTGCTGGCATTCCCTTCCCTGAGCTGTGCAGAGCAGCCCCGGCTCTCTGCCGGGGGAGCTCACGGGAAAATCTCCCAATCCTGAGCACTCCCTGCCAGGCGGGCAGCACCGGGCTGCGCTGGCAGCCGCGAGAGGAGGAGGAGGAGGAGGAGGAGGAGGAGGAGTGGGCATGGGCAATGGTTGGTGTTTTGTTCATCCTCACCAGGGAGAAAGAGGAGAAACAAAAGCAGGAGCAGCGCGGGGCACCGGGCTGGCTGGGCGAGGAGGAGACAAAAATAATCGTGCAGAATTTCATCGAGGAGCTTGAAAAAGGGAGATTTTGTGAGCAAACAGTCACCTCCTAGCACAGAACTTCCCAGTCGCCAATTTCTAAATTCCATTCACATCAACATCCACTTTCATGTTGCAAAACCTGGGGAAAAAGGGAGGGAAAAAAAATGCAGCTTCACATATTTCAATGCAAAAGTCTCATTTTGGTGTGGAAAAGAGGGAGAAAGCACTGCTTTGGGGGTTCTTTATTAGAAATCGAGCTCCCAGAATGGAAATGTGGAAATAATCAGGGACCTGAGGCAGGTGGGGTTGCTCCAAAGCTGCTCCTGTCTGTTGGGGCTGAGCCCAGTGGGGCCATGAAGTGGCTGCTGGAGGTTCCCCCGTGGGAAAGGTGGGAGCAGGGGCACGGTGCAGAGGCTGTGCTCTGGCACACAGGAGTCCTCACGAGCTTGGGACAGCAGGTGTGGGGGGAAAACACACGGATCCAACCCAATGAGGGACCTGCCAGCCAGGCAAAAAAGGGCAGCTTCAGAACCAGGAAAAGGAGGAGGATTGCAGGGAGCGAATGGCCCACAGCGGCACCATGGATGTGGAGGTTCCCCTGGGAAACCCTTTTCCCTCCTCTGAGCAGAAGCACAGATGAGGTTAATGCTCTGTCTCATTCCCTGCAGGTGTGGGACAGATTCTGCTCAGATGGACCAGCCATGGGGTGAGGAGTGAGGATCAGAGCAGGCTTTGGTGGGGGCTTCTCCTCTCCCTGCTCCTTTATCTGTAAGACTTGGAGTGTTTCCCCTGAGGAAAAGGAGCCAGGGCAGCTCTGCCTGGGCTCTGCCCCTGGGCTTGGCCCTCTCCTTCTCTCCATGCCAACCTCCGTGTGCTGCTTGGTATTGGCCGAGGTCTTGGATGGAGCTCCTGCCTGCCTGGCATAGAAATCCCAGAGTAACTCTGCTGGAAATGTCCTTTGCCCTGAGGAGCAGCTGGAGAAGCCCTCAGCCCCCAAGGGTCTGGGTCAGCAGTGCTGCCAAGCAGCCCCAGGTCCCCCTGCAGGTGACCAGGACTGTCACTGGCAGCACAGCCCCCTCAGCCAGGAGCAGCAGTGACACCAGGGGAGCCTGTGCTTAGCAGAGCAGGTGAGCCCACCTTATGGGTTATGGATTTTGCTTGGCTGAGCTGTGCGAGCCCCAATTGGAGAAGTTAGCAGCTGGTTTCCCCCATTTCCCAGCTTGTGGGGGCAGCAGGTCCTTCTCTGCAGACCCCTCATTATGTTTCTCTGATGGAAACGTGGCTGAGGGGGTCTGTGCACCCCAACTTTGCTGCAGAGCTCTACCCAGCTTGTGTCTCTGGGGTGCCAGTAACCCCCTAAATCATTTGGCATCAGTGTCTTTTGAATGCTGAGGGAGGTTTTTTGCTTCTCCTGCTGTACAGCCGAGCTCCTCGTGCGTCGATGGTGGTGGCAGAGTGTTGCTGAGATGGCTGCTCTGTGCTTAGTGGCTGCTGCTCCTGTGAAAAGTGCTTTTTACTCTAATTTTTCTGTTGTGCTGTTTTTGCTGTTCTGTGTGAGGGACAGCAGCCTCTGCCACACAACAGCCTCCTCCAAACTTTCCCACTGCGTGCTGGTAAATCCAGGACAGGCTTAACTTAAGGAGCAACATTAATCATCAAATCTATAAGCAGGATATAGAAAGGCCAAGTGTGAATAATTACTGCTCAGGTGCTAATTACCCAGGCCCAGACCAAACCCACCACATTAAAGAGGCAGCTAACGGCAGTGGCCTCTCGACCACGTTGCTGGGTCCCCCATTGCTCTCCTGCTGCTCTCTCTGCAGGGGACTCCTGCAAACATCTGCTAACGTGTGCAGATCCCAAAATATTCTTCTGCTCATTTGTGTTTAAGCTGGGGAGATGAGATGGGAAGGATCTGACTCAAAATCAACAGATGGAAGGAAGGACAGATAGATCCTGCCTGGGCTCTGCAGAGCACAAGGTTGCTCTCCTGAGGATGGGCTGCTGGGACTGGATATGGGCTTGTTCTTGGTGTAGGAGGACATGGAGCTGCTCCAGCTGTGGGGCAGCACCTGGGAATTGCTGCTTGGCTCATGGTGTGAGGGTGGGTTTTCCTCAGGTGGTGCCCAACCACCCCCTGGGAGCTGGGGGTGAGCTGGGCTGGGGGATGGGAGGGTCAGTTCTCCATCACTGTGTCCATCCTTGGACAGACCCGCTGGATGTGCAGTGACATCTGGGCTGAGCCGCTGGCTTTGGCTCTGGGCTTGACCTGTGACTCGCTAATGCCAGATCTGAGCCCCCCAAGCACCAGGGGGGTGTTGGGGGTGCAGGGCAGAGCCCTGGGACCGGTGGGTGCTGGGTTTGTGCTGACCCTCTGCTCTTGGTGAGCCCAGCCTGGCAGCCACCTCTGCAGTTGCCTCTGGGTCAGGGAAATCGAGCGAGATCTGGACCCTGCTGGGTTCCAGAGGCAGCTCCCAGGTGCTTTCTGCCCTTCCTGCCCGCGGGAAAAGCACGCTGGGCTCGGGCTCTGCTCCAGCCGCGGGTTGAATTTCTGCCTCTGTTACCGGAGGCAGCGTCCCTGCCCCGGGCAGGGTGACACTTCCCCAGACAAGGGGTTCAGCGTGGTGACACCGAGGACACCAGCAGCGGATCTGCTTGTGGAGGGCGTTTTGCAGTGGGAAGGAAGAGCCACACGTGTCTCGCAGCTGGCAGAGGGAGCGGTGTGAGCACGGAGCCGGCTCCCGCTGCCTTGGCACGGGGCAGGGCTCCCCTGGCTCCCCTGATCCCCCATTCCCGCGGTTCTGTGCCAGCCGCGCTCCTCCTGTCCCTTCCAGGGACCCCTCTGTGCCTCATTCCCGCTCCGGGGCTGCCGGGCACGAAAGGCTGGCGATGCCCGTCCGCCCCCAGCCGGGAGAGCGCTGAGGGGACAGAGGACATGGAAGGATTTTTAGGGTCAAACTCTTCAGCATCAGCTAAAGGTCGGGCAGTGCTGGGCACGTTGGAGCGCGCTGGGGACAGGCGGTGACACGGGAGCAGAGCTCACGGCTGGGCTGGGGGTGGCAGCTGAGCTCCCTCAGATTTTGGGTGCTCCACCCTGCTCCAGCCCGTCTGTTCTGCATCTCTCACCGGAGCCAGGGAGCGGAGGGGCTGGGGGGCTTTGTGGTGGGTGCCCACCGCGTGTTGGGGGGGCACAGCCCCTTCCTGCAGCACCCAGGGGGTTCAGCCGACTTGTGAAGGGATCAAAACATTTTGTGCCTGGAAGACGAGGAGCGTGTGCGAGAGTGAGGATGGGCTTGTGTTGGGGGGTGCAACCTTCCCCTGTCACCTCCCTTCTAGCCTGAATGCTTCTGCCATCATGATTAATTTATCAGGTACTTATGAATATGCAGATGAGACTCTGGTTTCCAGGCTCTGCTTTCAGGAGAGGCTGTGATGGGCTTTCTGCTGCTGCCGCCTTCGTAAGAAGAAAAATGTCATGTACCAGCGTTTAAAATAAATAAATAACTGCGCCACCGAGAGCGTGTGAGTCTTCGCGGCTCCGCGGAGCTGTGGGACCTCCTCGCTCCTCAGTGACAGGGATTTTTGAGTGTCCCTGTGGCATATGCACCCCGACTCCCCCTCCCCGCGCGTGTACCGGCGATGCGGAGGCGTCTTTGCCAATTCCAGCCTTTGAAACCTTGACTGAAGCCCCAGAAAGTTCCACTGTGAAGGCGGGCGAGAGCTGGCTCCCCCGGGAGAGGGGGGATTTGGAGGGACAGGTGCGCCTGGGGTGGTGGAGCCTGCAGGAACGGGTGCTTGTCCTGCTGGTGGCCCCTTTATCACTGAAACCCCGAGGTCTGGGAGATGGGGAGCGGTTCGGGAGGGTGATGATTGAGTGCATGAGGCTGCTGGACTAAAGCGAGCTCTGCCCCTGGCTGGCTGGGCTGCCTGAAGCAGGGGCTGCAGGAAAAGGATTTGGGTTTAAGTTACCTGTGGGCATCCGCAGCAGCACCTGGGTTTTAAAACTTCCCCCAAATACTGTGTGCAGCAGCTGTGGGTGCAGGAGCTGCTGCTTCTCCTAATCCCACTGCCGGGGAGCCTCGACTCCCGGGGCAAGGAAGCGGGATGGGGCCGGGGGAGGCCCCCAGGGTCCGGAGCAGGAAGGGGACTTCTCCATGGCCCCGTGGGTGAATTTTCTCTGGTCAAAGCATCCAGCTCTGGTTTCACAGAGCGAGCGCTGGTGCCTCCAGCAGCGCTCCCGCAGTGCCTCTGCGCCTGGGCACGGGGTTACAGGGCTTATATTTTCAATTGTGATTTTTTTTTGAGGGGAGGCTGTTTGGAGGATGAGCAGGGGAAGGGAGCGGCGCTCAGCCCTGCGGTGTCCTGAGCGGGACAGGGCTGTCCGGGGGCAGCAACCCCGGCGTTTGGGGACAACGCGGCCGCCC
>NW_005054329.1:5305612-5306340 GCF_000277835.1 Geospiza fortis | reverse complement strand
CCAGCTCCGGCCCCGTCCCCACCTGGGACTCGCTCTGCGCGGCACAGCCTGACCCAAGGGGGGGCTTTTGTTGCATCCCGGCAGCCGGGGGGGCTGCGGGTGCGTGTGTGGGGAGAGGGTGAATCTGGATGGTGCTGGGGAGGAGACAAAGGGGTTTTTCCGAGGGGGGGTACACGGTGAGAGGGAGTTGGAGTTTCGGTGAAGGCTCCCCGGTGCAGAGGGGGAGCAGTGGCTCAGGAGAGGGACTTCAGCGGGCTGCGGGGTGAAGGAAAGCAAGGGCACAGCAACTTTATAATCGACTTTTTATTAAGATTATAAATTTAAACAAATCTGAACAGTTTTACCCGGTGATATACAATTCCATATGCACAAAAATACAGGCTTACAAACAAAGAAAAAGGAGCAGGAAAAAAAAGAAGACCCCAACAGACCGTTTTGCAAAGCATCCTCAGTTACACACAGTGCTGATACCGTGAAGTTGGGAGTGGGCAAAAGAAAGAGGAGGGGACGACGACCAGAAAACCCACCTTTTTACAACAAAAGGTTTTTCTTTAAAAAAATAATGTAAAAAAAATCAAGAGACCCTACAGGAGACAATCTCTTCACAAGACCAAACACTGCTGGTTTTATGATTGGGAAGGCTGAAACCAGAACAGTTAAACTTAAGGAAAAAAAAAAAAAAAAGAGAGGGGAGAAAAGAAAAAAAAAAAAAGGGGTCAGACCCGGCC
>NW_005054329.1:5293201-5302707 GCF_000277835.1 Geospiza fortis | reverse complement strand
TCTCGTGGTGCCTGCGGAGCTCCCTAAGCTTACCCTCCTCAACTTCTAGCTATACGCTATAATAACTGCTACCGGCTTCCTCACCCTAAACACAATCAAAGTCCTAAGGCTATCCACCCTAATAACTGCATGGACCAAAGTCCCATCACCCCGCGTGTGGAGGGGAGTCAGGGCTTTCCCCCGCCGTGGGGGCAGGACCGTGCATCGGTCACTCCTCACAAAGTGCCCCAATCACACCTGGTTTTCCCCCAAAGCGAGAGCGCTCGGGTTAATTATGGGCTAATTAAGGCCTTCCGTCCCGCCTCGGGGCACACGGCAGCGCTGGCTCTGCAGGGCAGCGCGGCCCCTGCTCTTCCTCACAGAGGGGTGTGAGGGGAGAGGTCTGGGCTGGTTCCCGGGGGGTTGGGGACAGCAGGGGTTCAGGGTGGGTTTAGGGCATGCAGACACTCAGGGGTGTCCCCACGTTTGTTTAAAAGCCCCAGTGACCGAGAGACCCAACCAGCGCGCCCGGGGAGCAGTAGCACCCACTGAAGCTGGTGACACCCTAGAGCAGCAGCCCTTGTCCTCCAGGTAAGAGCTGGGGGCTCAGGGCAGGAGGCTGCGGTGTCTGGGTGGGAGAAAGGACCTCGAGATGGGATAGCCAGGAAGGGACTGCAGTGCTGGGGCAACGGGAGCTGCTTCTGAAACGGCATCCTCTGTAGAGAGCAGAAGGCAGGGGAGGAGGAGTGGGTTCTCCACTGGCTGCAGAGGTCCTCCAGGCTGGGTGCCTGCCTTGGGGCCACCCTGGCATACACACCTTAGCAGCGACTATGGACAGCTTTGTGTCTGCGTGTGGTAGGGAGCCCATTGGAAAGAAAACCTCTGAAGCCCTTGTTCCTGCTGTGCAGCCCAAGCTCCAAACCACAGGGACAGTGACACAAGGTGATCACCGGGGTCATCAGCTCACTGTGCAAAACCTGGGCTCCATGGGGGGCTTTGAGAGGGATGCTTGGAGGGCTTTTCTTGTTTCCTGGCATGGCTGTATTCTGCTGGCTCAGCTTGACCATGTTCTCCACTGAAGGAAATGGGAGCAGACCCAGCACCACAGAGGATTTTGTTCCTGTGGAAGGGTGGTTGGGGCAGCAGCTGAGCTAGGGCAGCTCACTGCTCCCTCAGGAGCAGCTGGCTTAGTCCTGCATGCTCATGGAGCAACCTTCTCCACAATCTGCCTTCAGCCAGGCAAACTGGGGTGAAGGATACTCTGTTCATTCCCAAGCTCGTAACATGCTCTTGTTCCTTGTTCATAACATAAAAAATGATCACAACCCTGTCCAAGGGGGTGGCTGTAGCTCAAGGCAGTGGGTACAGGCAGTGTTGGAGATGGGGGGTTATGCTGTGTCCATGCTCTCCTCCACCAGGCTCTCTCCCTTGCAATCCTCCCTGGCTGCAAGTTGGCTTTTCCAGGACTGTGGCTGCACAGCAGCTGGAGGTTCAGGAGGTGATAACTGGAGCTGGTCTGTGCAGATACTACAGAGTGCAGCAGGATTAGGTTTGAACACATTGCATAGGTCAGTGCTGAGCTTTGGGTGCTTTGGTGGCTTGGGCCAGTCCTTGCTGCTGTTCAGTGAGATCAAAGGCTCTGCCATCATGGGCTGTTGGGGTTGGTGCTTGTGGACTGAGCCGCAGCTGCAGCTCTGCAGTATTTTCTCTGTCCTCATGGGCACTGGGGAACCAGGGCAGCAAGCACTGCTGCTGCCAACCTGTGCCATATCCTCCACCCAGCCAGTGCAGGCAGTGATTTCTTCTCCTGCTCAGCTGGCATTGGCTGCTCTCTGGCCCATCTCCAGCTGTAAAACTCCAGCCTAGGTGGTCCAGGCTAAGAGCTTGAATTGCCCATTGGCCAGCTGTGATGGGGTGGCTTGGGCAGTGCAGATGGGGCCAGGCACAAAGCACTGCCCTGGCAGACACCCTCTGCCTCGAGCTCTTGCTCACCTTCCCACCTACGACTTGAGCGTGCCCTCGGGACACTGCCCAGTGCTGGCCCTCTGCTTTTTAATCACAGAGTGGCCCAGCTGGCCTCGAGCTGTGGATTTCAGTGAAGGCTCAGGTTTTGCAGAGCTCTGCTTGCAGCAGGGCTGGGTTTATGGAGGTGCAGAGGGTTGTGCATCCTCGGGGCTTGCTGGGCACTGCGGGGCAGCCCTGGATGCAGGAGCTGCTGCTGTCTCTGGCTGTCAGAGAAGTGCCCTCTGCTGTAACTGCCTGAGAAGCTTCGTGGCACCAGGAAAACCCGAGAGCACACAGCAGGAGCCTCTAGGAGATGAAGACGGAATTAAAACTTTAATCTTATTTAGACTCTGAGTAATTAATATAAAGGCTGTAAAACGTGGGCCTGATCCTGGCACTGGCTGCTGGGCACCGTGCTGTGGCCGGCAGGGCAGCAGCAGCTGCAGGCTGGCTCTCCTCCCCAGCTGGCTCTCCTGGCAGGTGCCAATGTTTTGTTTGCAGACACGGTGGCTTTAATCCTGGAGCTGGGACGGGCTGTGCACTGCAAGAGCCACGCTGCTTCAATTTGGCCTGTGGACTCCGAAATCTCCCAGAGACAGGAATCTGGCTGATACCTGTCTTGGCACACGACTGCAAGCTCTGCTTTTCTAAAGAGGATAATGAGTCCTGTCCATTTTCTGGCTCTGAAGCAGCAAGGTGGGGCAGGATGGGTTTGGTGCTTGCCTTTCTCAGGAAAACCTGCATGTCCTGTCCAGCATCCCTATTCCCTGGTGCTGGGGTTTGGGTGCCCTTTCCATGGGCAAGGCCCCTAAGGACCCTATGGCTGCAATGGACAGTTCATATAAAACCATCTTGGTTAAATGTAATTCCAGCTTTTACCTGGCCTTTATATGGTGAGGACCATTATTTCCCCAAAGGAGAAGATGATGGGCCCTGGATTTGCTCTCTGATGCACTGAGCTACACATTTTCTGGCGTGGATGATGCTGGTCCTGGGGACTGCCTGTGATGTGGGCACTGTGGGGCTGCTCCTGGGCTGGGGATGGTGCAGCTGTAGCACACCTGGGCCAGCCTTGCTGATGTCCTGGTGCCAGGGCTGGTTTCACAGCCGTCGATCCTGCAGCAGGATCCAGCAGCAAAACCTGGCGGTCCGCTGCTCTCAGCTGCAGAGTAAACAAGCTGGCAAGAGAAACCATTTTGCTTCAGCTAGTAGGAGAAACCCTTTTTAGGTAGCACTTCCAACTGGCAATGCTCTCCTTCATTAACCCCCTCCTTCCCTTTCCAATGAAACGTGAATTTGCAGCGATTGGAGATCAGGCACTTGCCAGTGCAGCTTTGCCACCCAGAGCAACGAACACAGACGTGAATTTACTGCTTGATCTCATAATTTCAGTGCAATTAGACTGGCTGCTATAAAGCAATTTCCCCTTGAGCCTCGGAGTCCTGGGCCTGGGCACTGCCCAGCTTTTCTCAGACAAGGAAAGGGAGGCCTTTGGGTATTGGCTGAAACAGGAGTTTTTTTGGGTGCACCTGGAACTTGACTCCCTGGAGATGCGTCTATGAGCTGGAGCTGCGAGTGCCTGGCATGTCTGAAAAGGAGCCTGCTTTTCAGGCTTACTTATTGCAAGTCAGGCACCCAAAGCTAGTGGGAAAACAAGCCAGAACAAGGTTTTCAGGCTGAGCTCTTGGAGCAGGGCTGGCTTCTTCCACCTTCTCCTCTGTGCTGGGCAAGCTTAAGGTTGCCTGGCTCCCCAGGCTACTCCCCATCTTGGGGGGACTTGTAGGGCAGACCCACAGGTTCTGCTGCAGCCTGTGGGGAATGCGGCATGTCAGCTCCCAAAGCCAGCAGCCCTTGGAGAGGTGTATGCATCTGTATTGATTGAGCAGGCTGTGGGTAGGGCTGTCACCTCGCTGTTGTAGCTGCTAGCTCTTTCTCTCAGCTTTACTATCACAGTCAAATACTTTGTATAAAATCCTGGAGAAAAAGGGATGGAAACCATACTGAAAAAACATCAATTTAATTATCTTTTCTCCATGCTTTTAGGTGGGGAGCTGTATAATGCCTCCCAAGCACCACTGCTCCTACCTAAATTCACCAGCTCATTTCTTGTGTTCCTGGGAACCACTGTGCAGGGTATGGGTGCTTCTGTAAGCTTCCCTGCCATTGCTTCATGGCCTTTTGCTGCTGTGTGACCAAGCACCTGTGTCCCACATGGTGCTTACAAACTCTCCTGGTGCCTACTGGAGTGTTGGGAGGTCCCTTGGATGGGCATTGTATAATTCTTCTTTTGACTTATCCTGGAAGGGTGGAATTGAGGAGGTTATTGCTGCCAGGATCCCACTGCTGATCCTTTTCTGAATGGCTTCTGCTTACCCTGCTGCAAGGGGGAAAATGCTGGCTGTGTTGGCCAGCTGGGGATGTGACCCAAAGGAGATGGGGGCTTTCTGCCTGTGCTGATGTATTTTAGCCCACTGATGGCTTGCTGTGCCCACAGCAGATCTGTTCCTTGCTAGAGCTGAGGAGGGGAATGAGCTGCTGATGGTGTAAGCAGAGCTGTGGGTGTTCATGGAGAGGCTGCAGTGTCCTGGTTGGTCTTGGTGTGATTTGTGTGGCTCATCTCATGCCCAGAGCTGCTTGTGTGATGCTCTCCAGGGGCAGCATTGTAAAGTTCCTGGCACAGGCACTTCCCCATGTCTCTAACAAACCTGTCCAGCTGTGCTGGCTGCTGTTGGTGCCTTCTCTCCTTGTTTCTGGCATTTGGAGGCCATTGATTTCCTGCAAAACCATTGCAGGATGCTAAAGCTGCAAGATAGTGGTATGTGGCAAGCTCGGGAGCTGCCCTTTTGGGAAGAGGGGATGAAGTTGGGGTCTGTTCCTTCTTGTGAGCATTTCACACCTTGGACTGGGTGCTCCCTTGGGCCCTGCCAGCCAAGGAGCTCATTAAACCTCCCTGACAGATGTGGTGCTCACCCTTCTCCTGGGGTCATGTGGAATCCTGGGAGTTCCTCTGACACTGTGGGAGAGAAATCAAGTCTGTGCCAGGGGACTCCCTCTGGAGCTGCTGTGGGATCCTGCTGCTGCTGCCCCAAAGCATCACTTCTTAGAGCCATGAGGTGCCCTGGGCAACCAGTGCTGTTTGCTGGGCTGTGGTATCTGATAGAGACCTTATTTTAATTGCTAGGTCAGATATCCTGCAGCCTTTATTGCTGTGTAGCCAAGAGTTGATCCCTGGACTTGGTCTGACCCCGAGTTGCAGCTGTAAATGAGGCTGTGCTGGAGCACAGTCCTCACCCAAACTGGGAAGTCTGTCTCCAACACCAGCATGAATGAGGGATCTTACCTGCAAATCCTGTTCCCGTCTGTCCCGGGTGGAGCAGGACAGGACTTGCTGGGCACTGAGTGGGATTTGTAATCGTGCTCCCTGCTGGCGATGGGAGCAGCAGCTCGGAGGAGGCTGGGCATCACCTGCTACAGGGTTCTGGGAGGGGTGGAGACCGGGCATCTGTGATCTGGGGCTAATCCTGCCTGTTTCCCCTCCCATCTGCCCTGTCCCGTGGTTTCTAGATATTCATCAGAGTAGGGCAGGGCCTGCCTTGCCGCACAGGCAGTGTCTGGTGCAGGGGACCCTTGGGTGACTCCTGTGATGGGCATTGCTCATCTCCAGTGACACGACCTGTCCAGGGCTCGGGCTGCCATGTGATGCTTGGCATTGAGGGCAACCAAACCGAGCTCTCTGCTCCTGCCAAATCTGTAGGGAGGGTAAAATCTGCCAAATCTGCTGGGGTAAAAACTGTGGTAAAGTTGGAGCTGTGGCTCACCTGGGGAATGAACGCTGGGGTGCTGAATGGCACTTTGGCCAGAAGCGTGGTGGGGTCCCAGTGGGGATCCCCTTCCCCGCTGAAAGTGACTCCAGGAGTGCTGGTGTGCAGCGGGCGCGGGGCTCCGAAAGGGTTAATGGTTTTTCGTGTGTCATGGAACCTCCAGCCTCTCCCGAGCAGAGCCCCTCCGGCCGGGAGCAGCGTGGCCTTACGGTGCCCCGCGGATGGACGGACAGACGGCGGCAGAACTACAATCCCCGGCAGGGAGCAAACCCCCGGGGTGTGCCGGGACTGGTAGTCCGGGGCCTGGCGTGGGGGTCCCCTAAAGGAGCAGCGGCTGTGCCCGAGCGAGCTCCCTAGCGGAGCCGCGCAACCCGGGCTGTGGGCTTTTTAAAGATAAAAATCACTCGCGTGGCCTCCCTTATTAACGACATCTCCCGCTCTCAGTAACTCCTTCGGCGCTGGGTATCGCCAGCCGGGCCCGCCCGCCGTGGGGCTGCTGCGCTGCGCTGCGCCGCTCTGCTCCTGCATCCCCGCCAGAGCATCCTCCTCCCGGCGCTCTCCGTCTGGGAGTCCGGAGCTGCCGGGGTGTGAGTGCCGAACCCCCCAGCGCTCTTCATGCCACGGAAAATCTGTTTCCTTGCAGGGGAGACATCCCCGCTCATGGTCGCCGCAGATAAAGAGCTCTGGAGAGAAGTGTGGAGTAGCGACGAGTGGGCAGCGCGGCAGATTTCTCATGCCGCTGTGGCACAGCCGTGACCTGGAGATTTCTTCCTCCCTCCGGCATAATTCAGTCTAGCACCCGGTGCCTCCAGCTAAACACCCTGGCCCGGCCCTGGCATGTGCCCAGCAGACACCCACATCAAAGCCACCGCGGCTTGCCTGGCCCCTCGCCAGCAGCTACCTCTAGACAGCTTGTGCAAACCTGGAGGGAGATGACTGCGGAGCATCCAGCCCTCAGCAGCTCCTGCCTGCTGGGGGGCAGCCGGGGCTGCCTGGGGTGTGTGGTGGGAGCCACAGCTGGGTGGGCGACCCCGTCCTGGGATCGTGGTGGGGGTGCCTGTGAAACATCTGTCCCAGTGAAGCTGGGCAGCTGCAGCCTGGCACTGGCTGCTTTCAGCTGCTTTGTCCCTGCTTCCCTGTGCCGGTGGTCGTTGCCTCCATGCCCCCCTGAGCCTCGGCAGAGGGGGATGAAATCTCTCTGGCAGGTGAACGTGCTGCAGAGAGGCTGGTGGAGTGCAGCACGGGAACCTTGCTGACTGGAAAAGCAGGAATAACCACCCAAAGGCAACTGGTGTGGGGGGGCTGTGGTGCTGCAGGGAGCTGGCAGCCGAGCTGGTTGGTGCTGGGTGATGCTCTGGGCCTGCCTTTGCTTCCCAGGGTCACACACTGCATTTCAAACGTGGGTTGTCACCAGCATGAAGGCAAGGAGAGGGCTTGGGTGACAGAGATGAGGCCAGGGTTCTTTGCTGAGCCTTTTGCTCCTGGGCTTCTGGGTGTAGCTCAGCCTCCTCACAGCCTGAATGTTTGCCTGCTGAGGGGCTGTACTTGATCCTTCTTCTTTCATGAGTGTGGGTGTTGGAAAGAGCATTGGGAACACATGCTCCTGCCTGGAACTGGGCTCTAACTGGTGTGTGCTATGAGTTCAGGATAGTGTCCAAAATGCTTCCAGCCTGGCGCCTGGTCTGGCATGGCTGGCAGTGGGCAGAGCTGCTGGTCTTGTTTGGTTTTGGAGTTGTCTGGGTGAAATTCATACCCAGAGCAGAGGAACTCTTCCCTGGGGTGCAGATAGCTCCTGGTGCATGAGTGACATGATGGGAGCAGAAGGGCTGAAGCCCATCAGAGCTTGTATCTGGAGAGCTCTGCTGTCCCTGGCCCCGGCTGCCCTGTGTGCAGAGACTCATGTGGTTGGGTGCTGGAACACAACCCATGCAGCTGTGACCTCTTGGACACACTGAGGGCAGCAGAAGGACCCTTCTGGGCTGCAGCAGTCTGTATCACATCCTTTTCTGTGCAAAAGGAAACAGTGGAGTGGGAGAGGCTGTCTGTGGTGAGCTGCTGGCTGCTGCATCCCTCAAGGAACCTGGTCTCAGGGAGCCCATGATGCTGCTGTGCTGTGGATGCTGCCAGCCTGCTGCCTCAGGGATGCTGAGACAAGGAACCATAAAGGGTCCTGCCCTTGCTCGTGGTGCCAGTTCACAGCAGTCTATGGAAGCACCAGTGCAACCTTTATAGTGAACTGTGAACAATGAGGATCCTATGGGATCCAGGGAAAATTATAAGGGCTCAGTCTAACACCCCATGCTGTGCCTGGCTGCTCTCCAGAGTCTGTTCAGGGGCTAGGTGAGGCCGTGGGTGCTGTATACTGACCTGAACCTGGTCCAGTCACTGACTCCCTGTCCTCCTTGGTGCTGCAGTGCTGGCAAACAGCTCCTGTACATGTGTGTGCTGTGCCTGGCCCAGCAGGGAACCTGCCTACAGGGCTGTGTGAACCCTGATACAGCATTTGGGGGGAAATTATGGGCTCCACAGAGACCTGGTGAAGGTCTCTGGTGGAGAAGGGCACAGGAAAGCTCTCCTACAGGCCTGTCTTAGCTCTGTTGCTTATTCCTTTTTGCTTTTCATCCCTTGCCTGCCATTTGGGAGCCTCGTACCAGCAGCCTTACAGCTGCCTAACACATTGTGATGGTTGTGTTGCAGCAGGTGCCTGTAAGGAGCCCTGCACTGAGGCTGCTGAGGTGTGCACCCCTCCACACCCCCTGACCTGATTGCTTCTGACACAGTCGTGCTCAGACTAAGGCTGAGCCTGGACCCTTCCTGTCTGATGTTGGAGCAGAAGCCCCAAAGGGTGAAATGCAGCTGCTGGAGGAGGCAGCAAGAACTGTGGATTGGGGGTCTTGGAGGTGAAGCTGTTTGCAAACAGCTCCTGGGTGCAGTGGCACTTTTTACACTGTGACACTTTCCCATATGCACAGGCATCCCCAAGGCTGAAGGGAACTTTGACTCTGGCAAGGGTAGGAATGAAACGTGGATAACATCGCTAGGCTAGCGTTGCTAGAGGAATTAAGAACCAAGCAACTGCATCCATAGGAACCTCAGTTCTTCCCTTATCCCTTTGCACATCGAAGTTAATTGCATTTCCAACTGACACATCAAGCTGTCCTGCCACGGTCGTCTGCGGCAAAGTCAGCGCATCTGGTTGCTCTGGGATATAAACCTCACCTCTGGTGTCTCGCTCTCTCGGGGGATAATGTCTTTCCCAGGGCTGTTTGTGGTATGGTCAGGTCTTAAGAGCCCAGGGCTCAAGCTGAGTTGTCTTGTCAGGTCTTTATGGGTATCTCTTGAAGGTGAGACTTGTCAGGCTTAAGCAATGGATGAAATTTTTTTAATGGGTGTTCAGCAGCCACTGTGGAGATGCTTAAGGGCATAAATTTTTTAAGAGCATAATGGATGTTAAGCTCTCAAAAATAAATCCTAAGTCTCTCTAGCCTGTGTTTCCCAAGGTATTGGCGGCTAGCTTAAAATGAGAGAGCAAGCAAAATGAAATAAAAGGCTTTTAGATGGTGCAGATCACCAGTGTGGAGCTCCTGCTTTCTTTGTGTGTCTGAGTTAGCACTGTGGCATGCTGAGGATAAGGACAGGGAGGTCTTAATCCCTGATCAGTGTTTTGGGCACCCAGACTGGAAAGTTGAGTTAAAGGATTTT
>NW_005054329.1:5292168-5293191 GCF_000277835.1 Geospiza fortis | reverse complement strand
AGGGCAGGGTGGGCAGTGCTGGGTGCTAAACCCTCTGGCCCAGAAGACTTCATGATGGCAACCAGAGAGATGGAAGTTCTCTTGTTGAAGCAGAGCCAACAAAGTCTGGGTGTGGGAGATGGGCTGGTGCCTTCCTCCTTTGAGCAAGAGGCAGGAAGATCTGGACAGAGCAGCTCTGCACAAACAGTTCCAGGGAGATGACAAGGAAGCTGTGAGGTGCCAGGGCTTCCTCTTCCACCCTGCCCAGATGAGCTTTTCCTGTGGAAGTGGCAGCCCTGTGCAGGGGTTTCACCCGGTCCTTGTTGCACAAGGAGCTGGGAGAGCAGGAAGGAGACGTTCCCTGCTGGCTGGTGCAGTGTCCCAGAGCTGGGAAATGGAGAGGAACTGGCTTCATCCTTCCCCAGCCACTGTTACCCCCAGGCTGGGAATCAGAGCCACTTGTTCTCCCTCTCCAGCCACAGCGATGGGAAGGAGGTGGGAGAGCGCTGTGCTGGCATGGGCAGCGCTGCCAAGGTGCCAGGGAGTGACAGCCCAAAACTTGTTTGATGTTGTTCTCCCACCACGGGAGAAGGGAAGACTGCAGCTCCAGGAGCCTGGAGCTCATGCTTGTCTCCTCCTGCCCAGAGGGGCTGGTTCAGAAAAAGTGGGAGCAGCCTTGATCCCGTGCACAACCCTGGGAGGTGGCATGAATGCAAGGAGCTGGCATCCTGCAGCACTGCACCTTTGTGTTGTTCATGCCAGCTTCCCTCCCAAATCTGGCTGGAAACATTCCTGCATTCCCCATGAGGTCAGCTCTGCTTACTGAGGTCAGCTTGTACCTGCTGAGGGCTTGGTCCCATTTTATAGAGCTTTTCCATGAGGTGTGTGCCCTGGGAATGCCCTCCCCTGGGCTGTGGTAACAGTGCTTGGAGATGAGCAGTGCTGGTGCCTTCAGGAGGCTGAGGAAGTTGAGGGGCTAGGTGATTTGCACCTGGAATTTCTGTTCCTTTCTGCTCCTTGCTGGGGGTTGGAGGTAGGTGTTGA
>NW_005054329.1:5286085-5292154 GCF_000277835.1 Geospiza fortis | reverse complement strand
CGCTCTGAGGTGACTGTTTCAGAAACATCAAGTTGTGAGTGCCTTGGTGGCAGGAAAAAGTAAGAAAAGTAGAAGATTTGGAAATGACCAGGGGAAAAAATACTCCTCGAAGTATGGGTTGATGGAGAAATGTTATCTGCTGCTTTTCTACTTCAGCCTAACCCTGTTCCTCAGTTCTGGTAGTGACTGGTGTGTAATAATGGGAATAGCAAAAACATGTATTTCTGATGTGGACTGGGTCTGCTCAAAGGGCTGCTGCTTATGAAGTCTGACTGCCTTCCTTCATCTCAAAGGCACCACTGGGTTCTCTGTCCCATCACACCTAAGTCAAGGGACAAAAGGCTCTATCTTCCCCTCTTCCCCAATAGCTGTGAGGATCAGGACTCTGGCTGCTCCTCAAAAACAGAAGGTGTGTCTGCACCAAGAGCCTCTGGCAGGAGACTGGCATGGGATGCTCCTCCTTGCTCTGTTTTGCACATTCAGATTTTCTTTCCTGCTTCTCCAGCCCTCTCCAAGCACTGCTCAGCTCTGCTCAGGCTGGGAGAGCCTTTCTGGGTGGTTGCTGCTGGAGTGATTGGAGGTGGGAGAACACCCTCCTACCCAGGACGAGTTTGCAAGTTCTCTGGGCTCCCAGCTGCTCTGGCTGCTGCTGCTGCCTCTTGGGGGAGGACAGGAGGGGCTGAGCAGGGGGTCTCTTCTCCTTGGCACAGCTGCACTGGGGCTCTCTGCAGCTCCCAGGAACCAGGCATGGCAGCTCTTCCCCAGATGGAGGACAGGACCCTGGGGGTATTGACCGTCTGCTGCTTTGCTGCCCCAGAAAAGCCTGAAGGCTGTTCAGTGCTGCTGTTCTGCATTGAATTGCACCAAACCCATGCTCCCCTCTGTTATCCCTGAAGATGGATGCAGATGACTCCCCTCCTGACATGTGCGTGATCTGTGTGCGCTTGGCTCTCCTCTCTTCCTGGGCAGCTGGCAGGCTATTTTTGGTTCTGGAGCGGCCCAGATCTGGTTTCTGCTGGGGTGAGTCCCTGCCCAGCACACCTCTTGCATCCTCCAGGCTTGTGGGAGGTGAGGAGCAGTCTTCCCTTGCCCACGTGTCAGCTGGAGCTGGCAGGGATGCTCCAGTAGTCTCCTGCTCAAGGGCTCATCTGGCATCTCTGTGGAGTGGCTGTGAGAAGGGGGCATTGGCCAGGTCTATGGGGACTCACCTGGATGTGGCAGCCCAGGAAACCTGATCTGTGGGCCTCTTTGGGAGGAAAGGGATGGGCAGGAGCAGCTGGTGCTCTCTCAGGGCTTGGAAATCCAAGCCAACACCTCGTCACGTGCATCCCTCTTGCCTCACAGGCTGGAGGAACAGCATCCCCCTTCCCTCAGCTCCTGGCCTCCTGCCAGTGTCCTGCAGGGAAAGCCCCTTCAGAAGGGCATTGTGGGGGCTGAAGGGTTTTCTGGGGTCAGCCCTGGGGAGATGCTGGGGACCTCCTGCCCTGTGTCTCCTTGGGAAGGCCTCACTTGCAAGGCTGTTCCTTCTCTTAGGCTCCGTCCAGCTTCAGCACTTTCTTAAAATGAAGATTTGTCCCAGCAATCCTGGAGCAGGGCTGTGTTCCACTGCAACAGTACTGCTCAAAGCATCCTCTCCACATCTGCATGGGGGGATTTTCAGAGGTCCCTGCTTACCTGGAGGGGGACAGAGGAAAAATGCAATCAAATAAATGTTCTTCACATGTTAGACACAGGTTGAATATTTTCTGGGCACCCTGGGCTATGTGGGAAAGTGAGGCTGCTTGTTTCTCTATGCCCAGCTGTCTCTGTAGGCTGGTGGAGATGAGCACCTTGCTGGAGGTGAACATCTTGGTGGAACTTTGTTTTCAGGAGGTGTTTTGAGAGCAGGTATCCACAGTGGATGTGTGTCCCCAGCTGCATTGCTGGCACTGTGTACAGAAATCATTATTCAAGGCTTTTAGTAGGCTGGTGTCCTGTCTATTCCAGGATTTGGTCCTGTGCTCCATACAGGTGCTCGAGAGCCTGTGTTCCCAGGGAGGAGGTGGGGTAAGAGCCCCTCCCCAGGCAGTGCTGGCTGCCATGGCTGAGGACACTGCATCCAAACAATGCTGAGGGGAGTGGGACTGAAATCATGGTGCGTGCACTTGTGAGGTGGTGGCTGGCAGAGGTGGGCTGCCAGGGATTCTGCAGGTGAGCCTGTGTGTCAGAGCTGCCCTGATGTGTCCTGGGCACCAGCAGAGGCTGCAGCCCTCCGTGTCCAGTGCTTCCATCCTCAATGGCAGAGCTTTTTCTCACTGAAAACTGTGTCCTTTTCTCTGGGGAGGGAGCATCCACACATCCTCCCATGCTCCTGCTCATCCCCTTCCAACAAAACGCTGCTCTGACGTTTCTCTCTGCTCCTGGCAGGGAGTGAGGCTGTTTCCAATCCCTGACTGGGGCTCGTGGTGTAAGCAGACAGGTCTGGGCTCTTGTGCACTGAGCATCCTCCTTTTCTGCTCTGTGTTGGGTTTCTGACTCACTTCTCAGGACCTGAGAGCCTGGCTCCTAACTCTGCAAGACTGGCTCCTGCCAGCTCTTCTGTGGGAGAGCTCATCTCCCCATGAGCTGAGGTCTCATGCTACCGAAAACAGAACCAAATCAACTGTGAATAGGCTTTAACTTACTATTCAGGAATACAATAGAAAATCAAAGAGATGCTACATCTCCTTTGACTGTCTGTGTGCCTGGTTTCCTTTGTTGCAGGTGACTGAAGGAAAGAAAATAGGTTTGTTATGAAAGCACCAGGTCCAAACTGCCCTGCTCTGGCAATCTGGAAAGCAGGAGATGTAGAGGTGCTGGCTTGTGTGGACCAGGTCTGCTGTGGGTGGGACCAACACAAGGCTGAGGCTGGTGGCTCTGTTGCCCCAAGGTGGCTCTGCAGGGTGCAAAGAGCACCTGAGTTCTGCACAGCACAGCAGGTTTGGAGTGGGAGGCTTTGTCCAGCCTTCATCCCTGCCCAAGCCCTTGCAGAGGACAGGCTGCCTCCTTGTGCCTCCTGTACAACATGGAGCACATCTTCTGCCCCCGTGCTGCTGGTCTGTGATCTGTTTCTTCCTTGGTCTGGCTAGTCTGTCGGTGGGCAAGAGTGAAATTCAAGAAAAATATTTGCTGTGAGGAATCCTACGGCCATCCTGTGCCACCAAGGTATCTCATGGGATGTGTGGTAGGGCCACAGAGCTACTGTCAGGGGTGTGGTGCTGAGCAGGGAGAAGGTAAGGGGTCCTTCCTACAGAGATGAATTCCAAGAACGCTGCTTTTAGGGTGGGCTTGTTGGCAGGGGGCTGAGTCCCAGCCCTGTGACTCCCCCCAAGCAGCACTCCACGTCCAAACCCTCCTCTCTGCCTTAGCTGGTGCACAAGCCACGGACAGGACAAACAGACATCCCCTGCTGCACGGGGCTCGGGGGGGGAGGCAGCAGCGTGGTCCATCCTCTGCCGGTGCCAGAGCCCTCCTGCCAGCCCCGGGTGTGGGTGCGGGCAGCAGCCTGTGGTTAGGCAGCGCATTGGACCTGAATGCAATGTGAACTCAGGCTTCCCTTTTGAAGTTTGACACCCGGGATTTTCCCCACCCACCAGGAGGACTGAAGACAAAAAAGAGCAGAAAAGAAAAAGGGGGTGGAGGGGGGAAACCCTCTTTAAACTGCTGGTGAGGGCATGTCAAGGAGGCTGGAGCTGAAGGGGCTGTGGGGGAGGGCTTGGTGCGTGCCTATCTGGCCAGCTCTGACTCACCAACATGTGCAGGTACAGCCCTGCTGCAGCCCTGTTTTGGGTTGAGCCTCACTCACCCTGTGATGCCGAGAGGGGTTTGCAGAGGCAGGAGGGAAGCAGAAGAAAGGGAAGAGCTATTGCATCTTGGCAGTGTGTGATGGCCCTGAACTGTGTCCCCTCTCTTGGCCCTCACAGCCACCCTCCCTTCTCAGCTGCATCCCAGGGTTGGAGGAATCAAGAAGGTCCATCAAACTTTGGGGGAATCAAGAGAGCTGGGATCTGGCCCCACTGATGGAAGGGTTGCAGGATTAGGCTGCCTTAAACAACAAAGGCCTTGCTCCACCTGTCAGACAGATACCCCAGGGGCAGACTGGAAGGGTGTGGAGTGGAGGCTCCTCTTTGCAGAGGTAGGATGGGAATGTTTTCTGGTCCTGCCTGTCTGGTTTAACACTCCCAGCTGGGGCTTGGATGATCCAAAAGGGAGCTTGATCTGAGATGCAAGGCTGCGACTTATTATTATTTAAAACTTCTTAAGCCTGAAGCTGCAAAGCTGTGACTTGGGCAGAGATTCACCTGATAGACTTGATTTGCCAGGGATGGAGTTGTGGACAAAGGTTGGGTGTGATGCCATTTATGGAAGGCTGTGCTGGTGCAGCTCCAAATGAGACTTGCAAAAGCAGCATCAGGATCCCACCCCATCCCTCATCTCCACCCAGCTGTATGCCTCAGCTTTTGGTTTGAAGTCAAAGCTTTAGGAGGTTGAATGTGGCTGCCTTTGGCATCCCCAAACCCAGGCTTGACTCACATGGTGTGTGCTCATCTCTCTGGAGAGAAATTGATGTTTTGTGAGCCTGAGTGTGAGCAGATGGGTCCTGGAGGATCTGCTGGACCTCACTGGAGGCCTGAGCAATGCCTGCACCTGTGTAAAGTGACACTCAGTCCAGCTTGTACTTCAGCACTGTGTAAAGAGGCAAGTGAAATTCCAGTCCCCAACACCATCCTTTACCTTTTCCTGTGAGGTGAGAGGGGTGCCAGAGCTGCTTTCACCAGGAATGACCCCACGCCAACAGCAAGTGGCAGAGGGGGTTTATGACCAGATGTTATGACATGTCCCAGTGGGAGCTCACAGCAGCTCAGAACAGCCACCCTTTCTGTGACTGCCCCATAAGGTTAAGCTCAGAGACATTTTATGGGAAATACTTCCACCTCCTGCAAGGAGCTGCTGATGTATTTTATGCCTCAGGAGGACAAATAGCTGGGGCATTGCCTGTGACAGTGGTGTCTGGACCATGCCAAGCTTTGTATGAGGTCTCTACTTGAGGAGGTGAGCCCACCCATCCATGGCCAGAGGAGAGGGGCTTTGTAGTCTTGAGGCAGCTGGGGCTCAGCTGTACTGTCATCCCAAAAGCTTGGATCCCATCTTCCCTTCTTCCTTGCCCATCCCCTCTTGTGGCAGACTGTGGAGTTTAGCCGTATGATTTTAGCCCACCAAATGTCATGGTCCACTTCTCCTCAGGGAACTTGCAACGTGCTGCACAACAGAACAAGTGCCTGGCTGTGCCTGAAGGTGTCCTGCCCTTGGTGCCACAGCCATGCCAGATGCCAAAGTCTGGAGAGCAGCACTGAAATCACTATTTCAGCTGGAGCTGCTTGCTCCTACCCTCATGGAAGGGATGCCATGAACCAGTTGCTGGCTGCAAGAACCATGTGAGCAGAGCCTGAGGAGAGAACTGGAGTGCCTACTAAGGGGAACAGCAATTCCCCTCTCTCCATTCTGGATCTGTGAACCACACAGTGAGGGAGAGAGGTAGCCATTCCACCAAAAGTTTAAAATAAATGTGCCAGGATCCTGCTGCCTTCTGTAGCTGGGGTAGGGGAGGGAGACAGGAAGCTGTTTGTGCAGTTGTTCATAAAAATCAAATGTGAAAGGAGTGGGAATGCTGCGGCACAGCAGAGGGCATCTTGGAGGGGAACCTGTGTGCCACCTGCATGAGGTCTATCAGCCTCCTCCTGGTTCAGTTGCTGAGCTCAGCACTGCTGAGACACAGGGAATGGTGTCCCTTGAAACCCTCTCCCCACACAGCGTGGCTGAGGGTTTGCAGCAAAATCAAAAAATGCCTCATCCTAGAACGGTTCCTTCTGCCAACTTCTCTTATCAGACCCTGTGCGTTTGCCTAAAGCCAGTCGCTGTAGGGCTGGGGAACAGCCTGCTCTTACACTGCTCTCTTGCCTGCAGCCTGTTTGCATTCATGATTGCATCCATGCATTAAAGTGCTTTGAGCTCCTCGTTACCAAAGTGCACAGTCTGAGTTTTAACGAGCCA
>NW_005054329.1:5278165-5286066 GCF_000277835.1 Geospiza fortis | reverse complement strand
CAGAGCCTGACAACAGGCACCGCTGCCTGGAAACGGTGGGCAAAGGCTTTATTGACCACTGGAGGTCACTTTTTCAATAATGCAGTACAATCCAACTTTATTTTGTCAGTACCTTTCATGCAGGCTGCTTCTGAGCTGCTCAGCAGATCCAGTGCAAAGGCAGGGAGAGGAAAGGCTTGTGGAGCTGGGGAGGTGGAGGCTGCTCAGCAGCGCGGGGTGCAGGAAAGGCTCTCGTGCCTCAGCAAAGAGCCAGAGGAGGAGGAGAACAGAAAATGAAGCAGCCTGAATGCTGCTTCCCTGAGCTGTAGATGCACCTTCAGGCTCTTCATAAGCAAAGGAGTGTGTTTGGTGCTGGGGGCTGGAGGAGGGGTGGGCATTGCAGGTCAGTGCAGGTGGGGCTGGGTGCTGTGCAGGGAAGGTCATCCAGCATTTCTCAGCCTGAGAGAGGCAGTTGTTGGGAAATGAAGGCCCTACAGCAGCGTGGTCAGGAATCCAGCTTGCTGCAGCTGTTTGCTCTCCTAGAGTGAAGGAGCTCCAGAAACCCTGTGATTTCAGCTTACAAAAGAGGCTGGACGTGGGCAGGCTCAGGCCAATTCTGAGCAAGAAATTTTGCCTGAATCATGTTCCCTTGCTCCCTGAGTGGTGCTGAGCTGCTCCTAGGAGGTCACTATGATGTCCTGCCTGCACTGCCTGCCTGCTCCAGGCATTGAAGCAACATTTCTGTCCAGGCTGAAACCCCACAAGGGTTTGATCAGGCACCTGCTCCCAGCCCTGAATGCTGTCCTTGAACAGGAAGAGCTGTGGGGCACTGTGAGAGGCTGCCTTTGGTCATCCCAAAATCCCATGCAGGAGTGAGAAAGAACATCCTGGGACTCTCTGATGCTGGCAGCTGCTGATTTGAAAGCACTGGGAGGGGTAGAGTCCGTGAACACAGAAAGGGATGAAGACTGGGGGTAGAAAACCCAGCCAAAAGCCTTTGCTAAGGAGTCATGTTTCTTTTAGCCATATAGAAAGTTGGTTGAGAAGCTGGTTGTGCCAGATCTGCTATGTGAGAACAACTTTTCCCTGCTGCTCTTTGGTGTTCAGGCTGATCCAGGGCCAGGAGTGGCCAGAGGTGGCCTGGAAGGGTCTTTGTGTCCAGGCTGCAGACCCCTAGGGCAGACAACAGGGGTGCCTCTTATGATGATGCTTGCTCAGTTTTTCACCCCCTGACTCTATTCTGGACTAGCTGGTTTAGAAGGTGATGTTTCCATCATCACCAAAATGAGCAGATCTGAGGATTTTGGCCAACTTGGTGTTATCATTTCTCTTTGAGAGGTGGGAAAGGAGTTCCTGTTTTTCACATCTGTTTCTTCTACAGCTCAGGTAGGAAGGGGCTGGGTTTGCATGGAAATGTCAGCGTTGTGCTTGGAGATCTGGGCTGGGAATTGGTGCTGTCCCTCTCCCCAGATTGCTGCAGGACCTGGACACATGTGAGGGCTGTGAGCATTTAACCACCACAGCAGATGGGACTCAAGAAACGTCAGAGCAAATATTTAAAGATCCATTTTTATAAAGCCACTTTTTGGCCCATAAACCACCCTCCCCACAGCTCCCAGTGCTCATTGCTGTGAACTCCACTGCTTGCTGCTCCTGCTGCTTAGCTCTGCTGCCAACTGGCAGGGCCCAGAAACGTGCTGTTTTGGTTTAACACTGGATTTTTCTCCTTTCCCCCAAACTTGGGATTTTATATTATTTGTTTGTTTGTTTTATTTATGGAAGGGATTTTCCTGCTCTTGGCAGAGTGGAACAGGAAGTGATTGTTCTAGTGAGGGAGGGTGTATCCTGATTGCTGCCCAGCCCCATCCCTCTCTCCTTGTTCGTGCAACAATTTTTACTGTCTTGGCTGTTGCTGGAGCAGCACATGGTGCATCTCTTGTGCTGGAGGCGGGAGCATTCCCTCTTGAGCTGTTTCCCAGCCCCTGTTCTAGGACATTTTAGAAGATGGGGACAGGATAATGTTGTTGGAGGGGAACTCTGAGTCTCCCTTTCCTACTCTTTTACCACCTTTTGGGGTTTCTGGGATCAGACAGACTCCAAGGCTCATTGACATGTAGCCAGATTCAGGTGGATGTCTTCCTGCTGCCTCACATTTGTTTTGCAAAAGGCTGAACTGAGGAACATGTCTCCAGAGGGTGGCAAGGCTGGGACCTTGTGTCCCCTTTTGCTCCAGAATACATCAGGGACAGGTGCCAGCTTCCCAGAAATGATCCCTGGCTTGTTTACAGTATGGAGCACTTTCCACTTTCCTCTTCCCTTTGCTGCTTTGTCTTTTAGCCTGGGTCCTGTGGAGCCAAGAACTGACGTGGCTGCTAACAGGGGCAGCTCTGCTACTGAATGAGCAAAAGAAAAATAAATAGCATCTCAAATTGCAGCTTGTGTGCAATGGGCCAGGTTCCTGCTCTCTTTGCAGCCCTGTGACTTGGGGTAGTTCCTTCTGACTTGCTTCTGCGCTGAAACTAAGATGGTAACTGAGCCCAGGGACATTCTGGGATAGAACCAATTTAATCTCCCAGCGCTTCCATTTCTGCCTTGTATTAAAAGCTGCTCAAACTCTCCTAGGAGAGCTGCTAACATAACTGGCTGGTGTCTCTGCAGTGCTTGGAGATCCTCAGATGTGAGTGGTTAATGGTTGGACTTGATGATCTTACATGTCTTTTCCAACCTAGATGATTCTATGATTCTATGGTTACAGAAGCTTTTAATAGCACTTAACTCCTCTGGAACGAAGTCCAAAGCAAGGGGAAATTCACAGCTGATAAGAAAAGCCATGTTGGTGCACTGGGTTAAACCCAGTATTGTGCCCTCTAATTATGCAGCAGTGGCCTGGGCTTCTGGAGTAACCAGGGAAGACAGGATGGTTGTGCTCGGCTTGAGGGAGCCAGGGCTTGATTTAGTGCCTGTTGAGATCAAGGGGCCTTTGATTTCAATGGGTACTGAATCAGGCACTGCAATATCAAATAGGCTAATCAGATAATAACTTCAGATTGTCTGACATAGATTCTGTCCCTGAGTTGGGGCAGGCAGAGTAAATTGGGCAGCCAGCTGGACAAGGCTGTGGGCTCATAGCCCATCCCTAATGAACAGGGTGTCCAGTAAGGGACTGGTGGCAAAGATGGTACCTGGGATGGGATATGGGTCAGGCATCATCCCTCCAGAGATCCAGCATGGGGCTGTGCCCCTCTCCCACCTTACTCCTGTGTGGGAGTTAATGCAGGGCTGGCATGCAGGATAATGGCTACAGAAGCTAAAGAGGGAGAGAAATTTGGGGTGATCTTGCATTGTTAAGCCCACATTTCCAGGCTTCTGCATGCTTCCTGCAAGAAAGGATTTATTTTTTGCAGTCCCCAGTGCATCAGGCATGCACATGAAACCTTTTCTGCTGTAAAGTGGTGAGATTGGGCACAGGAAGAGGCAGGATGTAACAGGATGCTGATTGTGTTGGTTGGACCCTGACTGGCTGCCAAGTGTCCACCAAAGCCACTCTGTCACTCCCATCCTCAGCTGGAAAGGGTGGAGAAAATTTAACT
Source organism: Geospiza fortis (assembly GCF_000277835.1). Lineage (NCBI taxonomy): Eukaryota > Metazoa > Chordata > Aves > Passeriformes > Thraupidae > Geospiza > Geospiza fortis. Next base: position 5,282,497 of record NW_005054329.1, on the reverse strand, counting down.
TAAGGCTCATGGGGTGAGAGAAGGGCAGGGAGAGATCAGTCACCATTTACTGTCATGGGTAAAACAGACTTGACTTGGGGAAATTAGTTTAATTTATCACCAATCAAATCAGAGTAGGATAGTGAGAAATAAAAACTAAATCTTAAAACACTTTCCCACTACCCCTCCCTTTTCCCTGGGCTTAACTTCACTCCCAAATTATTTACCTCTTCCCCCCCCAGCAGTGTAGGGGGACAGTGAAAGAGGACTGCAGTCAGTGCATCACAAGCTGTCTCTGCCTGTTTCCTCCTCAGAGGGAGGACTCCTCACACTCTTCCCCTGCTCAGGTGTGGGGAGAGCTCTCCATGAACTGCTCCAATGCAAGTCCTCCCCCTGGGGCTGCAGTTCTTAATGAACTGCTGCATTGTGAGTCCCTTCCTTGGGGGTCTCAAGTCCTGCCATCAAATCTGTTCCCACATGGGCTCCTCTCTCCATGGAGCTGCAAAGTCCTGCCAGGAGCCTGCTCCAGCATGGACTTCCCATGGGCTCACAGCCTCCTTCAGGCATTCCCCTGCTCTGGCATGGGGCTCTCTATGGGCTGCAGGTGGATCTCTGAACCCCTGTGGACCCTCATGAGTTGCAGAGGCAAAGCTGCCTCACCATGGTCTGTGCCACAGGCTGCAGGGGAATCTCAGCTCTGGTGTCTGGAGCATCTCCTCCTGCTTCTTCACTGACCTTGGGGTCTGCAGAGCTGTTTCTCTCACACATTCTCATTCTGCTCTTTGGCAGCAGTTCCTCTGAGTGTTTTGTTGGATTTTTCCCCCCATTTCTGGTATGTTATCCCAGAGGTGCTGCTTTGTGGACCTGTCTAGGAGCTGTCTGGCACAGGCTTTGTTGGAGAAGGGTGAAGCTTCCAGCAGCTTCTCAGAGAAGTCACCCCTTACCATGCCAACCCACTACAGGGCTCCTCAGGGATGTTAAATCTCCAGGATGCCAATTTGTGGAGTGGTTGTCCTGAGACTTGAGCTTTTTCATGCTGAATCTGCCTGTGCTGGCAGGAAACCTACTCTGCAGCAGGGGCTATGATCCTTTCCCAGGATGCTCAGGGAATTGTGCCCTGCTCATGCAGGAACATGAGATGTTTGTGATCTCTCCTGTGCTGCAGTTGTGGCTCCTTTACAGGGGTTCTTGGTTGTTTTTCATTTGGTAGGTGCTGGGGAGGTGTGTGGTGGGGAACAGGACAGGGGCAAGGTACTCTGGGTGTGGGGTATGTGTCTACAGTGATTGCAGCATCATCTCTGCCACCAGTGCACAGCTGCTCTGCTGGGAGAGGGGTGGCTACTGCGATGTGGCAGGCTCAGAAACAGCCCCTCCAGCTGTCACCTGAATTCTGGGGTCTCACCTCACTTCTGGCCTTGTGGATGAAAGGCTTTGGATGGCAGTTAGGTTTTAAATCCCTCTGGCTTTGTCTAGCAGTTAGGTTTTAAATCATAAGGTCTGATTCTGAAACCTGAAAATCACAAGGTCTAATTCTGAAGCCTGTTTTGTTTCCCTGTGTTTGGGGAAAAAAACCCTGTAGTGTCCCACTCTGTGTGTGTTATGTGATGTCTAAGTCGAGTTTGAGCCCCAGCCCATCCCACGATTGCTCTCTGTGGCTGCAGGAATGTTATCTCTGAGCTCTGCACCTGCCCTGATAGACTTGGCTGGAAGTGGGTCAGTAGGTTTAAAAGTTCTGGGAAGATATGTTGTGATCGTATCAGCGTCACACCATAAAAGAAACAGGCTTGAAGTCAAATTCAAGGCAACAATGAAAACTTGGAGAGGAACGGAGAGAAGAGGCAGCGGATCAGCAGATGCAGAAATCCCTCTGGGTCCTATCAAGTGTTTTGCCAATGTTAAATGCTGAGTAAAATATAGTGTCTGAGAGATCAGATCACTGGGTATTCCCTCCGGATGGGGAGATCCCGGGTTGAATATCTCTTTGGTGAATCATCTTTTGGAGCTGTCGGAGCAGAGATCTGGCATGGGGTTATCGCTGGGTCCGGCTGGCTGCTGGAGGTGACATTGCTTCCAGGCTATTTGGGCAATCCTACTTGAAGAAGACACATAAATAGCATCATCCTGCTCTCTGCCACTAAAGCTCTGTTTCCTGAATGCTTGGATACAGCAACAGCAAGTGAAACCCTTCTGGGATGGCCTGAGAGGGCATTTACAGGGAAAGGGGCAACCAGAGGAGTTTTGGCAGGAGCGTGCTCTGCTGCCTTTGTCTCCAGCAGGGCTTGGCGAAAGACAGCCTACAAAACTTCTCTAACAGAAGCATCTCAGGAATTTGCAAGACCCATTTGCAAGACCCCAAGGCTCTTCCAGGTCTTCAGCAGCTTCTGGCTGTTTTGCTAGATCTTCTTCTGGGAGCTGAGAGGTGGGTTACTGGCAGAGAGATCAATACAGGGGAAAAAAGCGATTGCTAAATGACTTTCATGAAAGATGCTGAAGGGCCTGTGTGGCACAAGGAGGTATCAGGCCAATGTGAGAGAAATCATACAAGAAAACCTGTGAAAGACATGGTCCAGTTAGATTTTTTGCTTTGCTTTTTCTTTTAATCCCTCACTGTGACTCTTACAAAGGGGAGTTTGGATGCGAAAAGACTGTCTTATGTTGCATGAAGAACATGGTGGGAGGGAGAGGACTGTGCAGCCTTCATGGTGCCATGGAGATGGGTTGTCTTCTCCAAGTCTGGTCTGGGGACATGCTGTGAAGAAGAGTTACCTACTGCCTTTCTCCCTTGTTTTGGGGAGCCATGCTTCAGCTGTAGCTGATCTTGGGGACTGCTTGCCTACATTCTTCATCTGGGATCCTTTGAGACAGTCCATGTGGACAGCATGAGAGTTGCAGATACTTCATTTGAAAAGCTGTAGAATTACTGTGAGAGGGAGTGGGTTTAAATTGTATCTCCTGCAATAAATCAGCACAGGCTGGATCTCCCTACCCCCACAGGGGCATGTTTTTGAGGGAGAATCACAACCACCCTTTGCTTTACTAGTCCCTGCTCAGATCTGCCCAGCCTTGCACCAGGACAGTGCTCTTTAAACACCAGGAGTGCTGTCTGAAGCAGTCAGCAACGCTGGGCTGGCCTGTGCTGGGCTGCTCTGCAACTTCACTGCTCCGAGTACAGACAGCAAGCTGTTCTTGAGCGTGGGCTACCGGTACTGCCAGGAAAGCTTTTCTCATTCAGGAGAGAGAAATGAGCTGTGCAAAGAGAAGGCACGTCTTGTATCGATAGGCATCGCCTGCCAGTTCAACCAGTACATGATGGTGCTGCTCCATGGAGCTGCCTCAGGAGGTTCACGGGGATGTGCTGGATGTGGGTGACCCTTTGGGCTGTGCAGGTATCGATAAAGGATCCTCCTGGCTCTTGTGGTTAAATTGTATGGCTGGCCCTGGGTGGGATTCTGCAACAGGGACAGAGTGACACCCTATGATGTGACACAGTGGAGGACACAGTCCCTTGTGTGTCACGTGGGTGTTAAAAGCGATGTCCCACTGCTGCTCCCAAGGCATTTTCACCCCTTCTGGCCCAGAAAGAACAGGGGTGTATAAATGCCTTGGGCTGCTTTTGGACTTCTATTGTCTCTAACATTTTTCCTTGTGTGGTGTTTGAAGCTTGCTGAGGATGCTGCCATCACGCTGCACAAGGAAGGTTTTATTTCAGCCCTTTGCTTGCATCTTTCGGGAGGAAACTGCTGGGAGTTTTAAAAGAAATGTCGACACAATCCTTCCTTTTGGAAAATTTCAGCTCCTGGTGGAGGTGTCTGTTTGTCAAGCAGAGTCCTCGAAGGGTTGGGCGGAGGGTGCTGGAGCCACTCCATGCTGTAGCCTGAGGGCTCTGATTTTGGGCAGAGCCAGGCTGGCAGGGTGCCGAGCTGCAGGGAGGCTCTGTGAGTGCTGGTATCTCCTGCAGATCTGGGATCTGCTCAAGTGTGTCTGCCCTGACGCCAGCCCCTGCTCCAATGGTTTGTGTGTGTGTGCCCTGTGCTCCCCTGGCCTGTTCTGGAGATGGGATCTGCCTGTGGGATTGTTTTCACCCCCAGTTTGGCACGGGGGAGTAAGACGAGAGGAACTGGCCAGAGAAGCAGGGAGATTTCAAGCCATGCCTCTGGGGTGGGAGAGGAAAGCTTGACTTCTATGTGTCTCATTATATCACATTTCCCTTTTCCTCTGCCAAAAAAGCCCCCAAAAGCTATGCAAGGAAGTGGGAGACGTGTCTCACCCTGACAGCCCTTGTGAGACAAGGGACCCCAACTCATCTCTGCCTTGTCAGGACACAACCCCTTCTCCCTCCCCTTTTTGGGGGGC